>NC_050573.1:446192079-446503425 GCF_011100635.1 Trichosurus vulpecula
CCTTCCCAAAGTATCTGAGCTACTACCATGGGTTTGGACTTTGACAAAAGTCTAGCTAGGAAGGAATATTTTGCATGGAAAAACCAAGCCATCCTTGTATGCACCAACTACAGAAGTGATTTCACAGTGAGACTGATTTGATTAGATATGTCAGCAGTCTGCAACCATGGTACATTTCTGAACTGGCATAAGAAGCTGTCCTAGAAACAATTAGAGAGAAAAGAAAATGGAAATGATACAAAAGCCAGTTTGAGCAAGAGCATTTGTGGCCATATTTTGGGTTGAGTTGTTGTTGCTACCTTTTTAAAGGTTAGACCTGACTTATTTTGATTCCTAGACTGTGAGTTCCTTGACGGCAGAGACAGTCTTAAGTTCCTTGAGGAGAGAGACCATCTGCATGTTTCAATGTCTACCACATAGTAGGTACTTAACGAAAAAATAATTTTTCAATTTAATGCCGACTATAAGACTGACTTCCTAAGCCTGGAACAAAAGTCTCTCTCATTACTTTATAATCATTGCTTGGATGTATCTATATGTCAAATACAATTCTATAATTAGTAATTAAGTACTAATGTATGCCAGGTACAACCACAAAACTGTCCCTGCCCTCAAGAAGCTCAATATTTTATTGAGGAAATCCAATACATAATAAACAAATATAATGCAAGGCAATATGAAGAATTTGAGAGGAGAGAGAGAGAGAGAGAGAGGGAGGGAGGGAGGAAGGGAGAGAGAAAAGAGGGAGAAAGAGGAGAAAGAGAGAAAAAGAGAGAAGACAGAAAACAGAGAAAAGAGAGAAAGAAAAGAGGAGAGAAAGGAGGAAGAAAGAAGAGTGAAAAAGAAGGAAAGAGAAAAGAGGAGAGAGGAGATAGAGAAGAAAGAAAGAAGAGGGAGAAAGAAAGAGAGAAGAAAAGTGAGAAAGAAAGGAAGAAAGAGAGAGAAGAGGGAAAAAGAAGGAAAGAGAGAGAAGATAGAGAAAGAGAGGAGAGATAGAGACAGAGAGAAACAGAGAGATCATTCATAACTGGGGAAATCAAGGAAGACTTCATAGGGGATATAGTACCTGAACTGAAACTGAAAAGAAGTTAAAGAATATAAGAGTTGGAAGTGACAAGAAAGTATACTCTAAGCATGGAGCACAGCCTGTGCAAATATACAGGAAGATGGGATATTGAGTTCAGAGAACAGTTGAGAGAACAGTCCAGTTTGGATGTAACATTGCATGTACATATTATGAGCCAGTAAGTTGTGGGAGGGAGATTGTAGAGAACTTTAAATACCAGACTGATTTGAATGCTATCTTAGAGAAAACAGGAAACCGCTGAAGATTTTTGAGCAAAGGGATCCTGTGGTCAGATCTGTGCTTTAGTAATATCAATGGGGCAGCTAGATGGTGCAATGAGTAGAGCACTGGCCCTGGAATCAGGAGGACCTGAGTTCAAATGTGATCTCAGACACTTGACACACTTACTAGCTGTGTGACCTTGGGCAAGTCACTTAACCCCAATTGTTCTGCCTTCCCCTTCCAAAAAAAAAAGGAATATTAATTTGGCAATTGTGTGGAGGATGGAGTCAAGAAGGGAAAGACTGGAAACAGGGCAACCATTTAAGAGCTATTGCAATAGTCCTGACAAGAGGTAATGGGGTTTGAACTTGTGTGGCAGCCATGTCTGTGGCAATGAAAAAAAGTGTGAGCCATATTTTGGAAGTAGAATTGGTATGATTGGGCAAGTGATTGGATTTGGGGAGTAAAGTAGAGAGGAGTCAGTGGGGACTTCACCTTGGGAAACTGAATGCCTGGGAAGAGAGTGTTGTGCTCAAGAGAAACAAGGAAATTTTTAGGAAGGTTGGTTTGGGATGAGTGGAAATAATGAGACCTATTTGAAATATGCTGATTTTGTAATACCTGCGCAACATCCATGTGGCAGGATAAGTCCAAGAGGCAGTTGGTAATAGTGGGTAATATGAGATGAAAGCTAAGGGGAGAGATTCGGCTGGATGTAAAGATCTGGGAACCATATGCATAGGGATGATCATTGAACATGTGGGAGCCAGTGAGTGAGAGTGTAGAGAGGAAGACCCTGGAAAGAGTTTTGGGGTACACCCGTGCTTAATGATCAGGAGAAGCCAACAAAGGAGACTGAAAAGAAGCAGTAGGAGGAGAACAAGGGAGAAAGCATCCTGGAAGCCAAGTATAGGACAGAGTATGGAGGAGGAAGGTGTGGCCAACAGTGCCAACCCTCCAACTGTGGAAGGATTAAATAGAAAGAAGACTGAGATTGGCCACTGGATTTAGCAGTTAAGAGAACATTAGTAGCATTAGAGAGAACAGTTTCAGTTGGGTGGCATGGTAGGAAGACAGATTGGAAGAGGTTGAGAAGCGAGTAGGAGGAGAGGAAATTAATACAGATTATTTTTCCTTAGCAATTTGGCTATAAGAGGGAGAAGAGATACAGGATGATAGTCTGAGAGAGTGACAGTTGTGATGGATGAAAAGTTCAAGAGACATAATTTCTGGGTAATTGATCATTTTATGAATTATGTCCATTGAATAAATTAATAAAAGGACGGTCATTTGACCGCATGTCTCATAAACCAAAGACCCCTCCTGGAGGCCTCTTGACGCTTACATACCCTTGGAAGAATGGGTGTTCCTGACAGGCGGCAATCAATGCTGACTGGTTAACAATCATTGAGAAAATGAATATTATGATGAGAGGTGGGCCTAGTCTAGTGAGGGGCTGGGGGATGTGACTTTGATTATGTCACTTTTACTCCCAGACCATCCCCAAATTTGGCTATCTAGATAAAGGATCTTCTCCCCACCTCCCCAACCCTAAACCAGAGTAGAATACAATGAGCTGGAATTCACCTAGATAGATTCTCTTTGTAAGGTTTTTCTAGTTGGATGGGGCAACAATTTCACCTAGATAACATGGTCCAGGTGGGGTAAATTTCCGGGCCAGGTCAGTCATGTCCTTCAAAGACCGACTGTATTAACCTACAGGGGTTTATTTTTAAATGAGGAAATAGAAAGAAAAATCTTAGTTTTAATTAATAATTGGTTATTAATATGAGAGCAATACTTATTTCTTTCACAGTCAAGTGAAGGTGCTTTGAGGACTGGGGGGACCTGAGCATTTTTGAATGGGCCAGGGTGGGGGGGGGGAGAGAGAGTGAGAGAGGGAGAGAAAGAGAGAGAGAGAGAGAGAGAGAGAGAGAGAGAGAGAGAGAGAGAGAGAGAGAGAGAGGAATCACAAATAAAAGCAGAAGGATTGGCTTGGACAAGAATGTTCACTTGTTCCTGAGAGGCTTGAGCAAAGATGAAGAGAACGGGGGCTTATGTAGAGGGATTTTGGGCATGGAGCAGGGAACTCAAGGCGGTATGGCTTTTCTTAGTAAAGTAGCAGTCAAGGTTCTCTGCTAAAAGGAGCAGGGGAAGGGATAATTTAGGGGATTTGAAATGAGAAGAAAAGCTTTTGAATACCCAGTTTGGGAAGTGTGATAATCAATCAAGGAAGAATCAAAAGATTACTGGCACATCACTGAGCTCCTGCTGAGGTTATATGGCATAAATCTATAGTGGACCCAGTTGGCATGGTTAGTGACTTTCTCCATTAGCATTCAGCAACATGCAAAAAGGAATGGAAAAAAAACAGATGGTAGGGGTTACCTGTGGTTGGGAGTTGGCAAGGTGTAAGTAGTGTTAGGAAAGGGAGCAAGAATATTAGGGCTAGGGGCAGCTAGGTGGTACAGTGAGTACAGCACCGGCCCTGGAGTCAGGAGGACCTGAATTCAAATCCAACCTCAGATACTTGACACACTTACCAGCTGTGTGATGTTGGGCAAGTCACTTAACCCCAATTGCCGTGCCTTCCCCCCCCCCCTGCAAAAAAAAATATTAGGGGTAGAGAATAATGGATATTTGAGTTAGTCAAGACTGTGGAAGGAAGAAAATAAGGTCAGAGAGGGAATATGGACTGGGAAAACAGAGGGGAAAGACTATAGGTTCCAGTAAAGATCAAGAATAGGTTTAGAAGGAGTAAGGCCACGCACAACCATATTTGCTTTGAGTTGTTATCATTGATTACCCTATTAAATGTTAGTCAAGTCTTATTTTTCTTCTTAGCATAACCCTAGGTTCAAGTCTACTACCATTTGCATGCTACTTCTCATTGGTGAAGAGGATGATTCTCTGTGCTGCATGCCTGGGTGACTGGTGGAGTTAATGTAAGAGCTTGGGAGAAGCTCTCTGAGTTTCTCCCTACTGTGTTATCCTTCCCTTATGTTGATACTGTGAGTAGCAGGGCACTTTCAAGGTGGCATGGGAGATCCCATGCTTAAAGTCAGTTACGAGAACCAATTGCTAGACATGGATGTGCATCCTCACCACTGATGAGAATGAAAGGAGAAGAAAGTTACAAAATGAAATCACATATGAGAGGAAACAAGGGTGTCAAGAGTTTCTGAATGTTGCCAGATAAGCAGGAGAGAAAAACAGGGGAGGCATGAGGAGACTCTGATCAACTCCCAAAGGATACAACACGATGAGGGAAGTTCCTTGAGGATGCAGTGGATCTGGATTCAGAAAGCTGAGGATCAAATCCCAGCTCTGCTTCTGTCTACCTGACCATATGACCTTTCACAAAACACGTTCCTTCAGAGAATCAAGAGGTCTTATAGGCAATCAGGTCCAGCACCTCTGTTCCCATGTCCCAATGGGCAGGACTCAGAGGCCAACCCCAGTAATGTGAATCCAGGTTCAGGCTTCCTTCCAGAGAAGGTAAATTTTGATGGCCAGAAAGCTGTCCCCATAACTTGGGGTTTACTGGCTAGATTCCTTCCTTCCTTCCTTCCTTCCTTCCTTCCTTCCTTCCTTCCTTCCTTCCTTCCTTCCTCCCTTCCTTCCTTTCTTCCTTCCTCCCTCCCTCCCTCCTTCCTCCCTCCCTCCTTCTCTCTCTCTCTCTCTCTCTCTCTCTCTCTCTCTCTCTCTCTCTCTCTTTCTTTCTTCCTTCTCAAAGACCAAACCTTAAACCTATTTCACTCTGAAGCTCATAGATTGGACCGCAATAGGTCCCTGCCCAAGCTCCACTTCATGGCTATATTTTGGGCCCTCCTGCCTCAGAGAGAATGTCAATGGTAAGGGTCTTTTCCTCTTAGCTTGATTTTTTTTCTTGTTTTCTAATTAAAGGGGCCATCCCTTGACTCACTTCTTTTTTTTATTCAACAAACATTTATTTTTTTGATGTTATTTTTTTATTTAATTTATTTAATATATTTAGTTTCCAGCATTGATTTTCACGAGTTTGAATTACAAATTTTCTCCCCATTTCTACCCTCCCCCCCCCACTCCAAGATGGCATATATTCTGGTTGCCCTGTTCCCCAGTCAGCCCTCCCTTCTGTCACCCCACTCCCCTCCCATCCCCTTTTCCCTTCCTTTCTTGTAGGGCAAGATAAATTTCTATGCCCCATTGCCTGTGTATCTTGTTTTCTAGTTGCATGCAAAAACTTTTTTTTTGAACATCTGTTTTTAAAACTTTGAGTTCCAAATTCTCTCCCCTCTTCCCTTCTCACCCACTCTTCCTAAGAAGTCAAGCAATTCAACATAGGCCACATGAGTATCATTATGTATAACCCTTCCACAATACTCATGTTGTGAAAGACTAACTATATTTTGCTCCTTCCTAACCTATCCCCCTTTGTCCAATTTTCTCCCTTGACCCTGTCCTTTTTCAAAAGTGTTTGTTTTTGGTTACCTCCTCCCCCATCTGCCCTCCCTTCTATCATCCCCCCTTTTTTATCTTCTTCCTCCTTCTTTCCTGTGGGGTAAGATACCCAATTGAGTGTGTATGGTATTCCCTCCTCAGGTCAAATCTGATGAGAGCAAGATTCACTCATTCCCTCTCACCTGCCTCCTCTTCCCTTCCTACAGAACTGCTTTTTCTTGCCACTTTTTTGCAAGATATTTTACCCCATTCTATCTCTCCCTTTCTGCCTCTCTCAATATATTCCTCTCTCATCCCTTAATTTGATTTTATTTCTTCAATTCATGCTGTGCCCTCTCTCTCTCTCTCTCTCTCTCTCTCTCTCTCTCTCTCTCTGCATAAATACACACATACATATATACATACATACACACACATATACATATATATACATACACACACACACACACACACACATATATATATATATATATATGCATATTCCCTTCAGCTACTCTAATACTAGGGTCTCATGAATCATACACATCATCTTTCCATGCAGGAATGTAAACAAAACAGTTCAACTTTAGTTAGTCCCTTGTGATTTCTTTTTCTTGTTCTTTTTCTTGATTACCTTTTCATGCTTCTCTTGATTCTTGTGTTTGAAAGTCAAATTTTCTATTCAGTTTTGGTCTTTTCACTGAGAAAGCTTGAAAGTCCTCTATTTTATTGAAAATCCTTATTTTGCCTTGGAGCATGATACTCAGTTTTGCTGGGTAGGTGATTCTTGGTTTTAATCCTAGCTCCATTGACCTCCAGAATATCGTATTCCAAGCCCTTTGGTCCCTTAATGTGGAAGCTGCTAGATCTTGGGTTATTCTGATTATGTTTCGACAATACTCAAGTTGTTTCTTTCTGGCTGCTTGAAATATTTTCTCCCTGATCTGGGAGCTCTGGAATTTGGTGACAATATTCCTAGCAGATTTCTTTTTGGGATCTATTTGAGGAGGTGATTGATGGATTCTTTCAATTTCTATTTTGCCCTGTAGCTCTAGAATATCAGGGCAGTTCTCCTTGATAATTTCTTGAAAGATGATATCTAGGCTCTTTTTTTGATCATGGCTTTCAGGTAGTCCAATAATTTTTAAATTATCTCTCCTGGATCTATTTTCCAGGTCAGTGGTTTTTCCAATGAGATATTTCACATTGTCTTCCACTTTTTCATTCCTTTGGTTCTGTTTTATAATATCTTGATTTCTCATCAAGTCACTAGCTTCCACTTGCTCCTATCTAATTTTTAAAGTAGTATTTTCTTCAGTGGTCTTTTGGACCTCCTTTTCCATTTGGCTAATTCTGCCTTCCAAGGCATTCTTCTCGTCATTGGCTTTTTGGAGCTCTTTTGCCATTTGAGTTAGTCTATTTTTTAAGGTGTTGTTTTCTTCAGTGTATTTTTCAGTATTTTTTTGGGTCTCCTTTAGCAAGACATTGACTTGTTTTTCATGGTTTTCTCACATCCTTCTCATTTCTCTTCCCAATTTTTCCTCTATTTCTCTAATTTGCTTTTCCAAATCCTTTTTGAGCTCTTCCATGGCCTGAGACCAGTTCATGTTTTTCTTGGAGGCTTTTGGTGTAGGCTCTTTGACTTTGTTGACTTCTTTAGGCTGTGTGTTTTGGTCTTCCTTGTCATCAAGGAAAGATTCCAAAGTCTGAGACTGAATCTGAGTTTGTTTTAGCTGCCTGGCCATGTTCCCAGCCAACTTACTTGACCCTTGAGTTTTTCAGTGGGGTATGACTGCTTGTAGAGTAAAGAGTCCTATGTTCCAAGCTTGGGGGGATGTGCTGTTGATTTCAGAGCTCTTACAGCCAACTCTGCCACACCAGCACTCCTCCTTCCCCAAGAACCCCCAACCCGGACTGGACTTAGATCTTCAGCAGGCTCTATACTCCTGCTCTGATCTGCCACTTAATTCCTCCCACCAGGTGGGCCTGGGACCGGAAGCAACTGCAGCTGTAGTTCTGTAGCTGCCCCATGCCCCACCTCTGCTGCCCCTGGGGCGGTGGCTGAACCCTATCCCCCTGTCCCCAGCAGCTTTTCCCACTAACCTTCTCTGTTGCCTTTGGTGTTTGTGGTTTGAGAAGTCTGGTAACTGCTGCAGCTCACTGATTCAGGGAGCTAGGGCAAGCTCCGCCCTGCTCCTGGTCTGGTTGGGCCGGGCCACCCACACTAGGCTCTGCTCTGCTCCGCTCAACTCCCAGCTCCATGGGGGATAGACCTTACCCAGAGACCATCCAGGCTGTCCTGGGCTAGAGCCCTTCTTCCCTCTGCTATTTTGTGGGTTCTGCAGTTCTTCTCTGTTGTCTTTGGTGTCTGTGGGTTGAGAAGTCTGGCAACTGCCACAGCTCACCGATTCAGGGTGCTAGGGCCCACTCCTCCTGGCTCCTGGTCTGGTTGGGCTCACGCTGGGCTCTGCTCTGCTCCACTCCCAGTCCGTGCTCAAAAGACCTCACCCAGCAACCATCAAGGCTGTCCTGGGCTGGAGCCCTGCTTCCCTCTGCTTTTTGTGGGTTCTGCAGCTCTAGAATTGGTTCAGAGCCATTTTTTATAGGTTTTTGGAGGGACTTGACGGGGAACTCACACTAGTCCCTGCTTTCCAGCCACCATCTTGGCTCTGCCCCCCTTGACTCACTTCTTAAAGAGGCCTCTTCACTGAATGGGTGTTACTTCACTCAAAGTGAGAACCTGAAAAGACCTTAACCTAAAAGGGCCAGGGTCTCCCATTGCATCCTAAACCATCTCCAGTCATCCTGATGAATATCAGGCCACAGGACCCAGATGGCTCTGGATGACAAAGTGAGGCTGGTGACCTTGCACAGCCTTCCCTCACTCAAATCAAAGTTAACTGCAAGTCATGTCATCATTTCCCTGATGTCATGGTCCTCTTCGAGAATGAAGGACAAACACAATCTTTCCAATACACCAGACTTCCTTCGTCTATCAAAATGTGGCATGTAACTTTTTCTTTGTAATACTATGCTGCTTGTCACTGAGTCTATTTTCTTCTTTTAAGGTTTTTCCTTTGTTGCTTCATCCTTTCACTAAGTATTGGGTAAAGATGGACTGGATAATTATTTCTGGGCAGATTCTTGCCCTGTTTTCAGAATAGTGATTTGGTCTGTTTTCTGCCCTTTCTTTTAGTACCTTCTCTGTCCTTTCACTAATTCATTGGAAAGCATTTGGTAAATCAGCATCCTCCAGACAGCAGCCATAGGCCCTGCCTTGTGGATCTTTTTGCAAGTTCAGTCATCCCTCCACATTCACAGGTTTCACATTCGTGGATTAGCCATCGATAACTAAATGGGAATGTTTGGAGATTTGCAGCATACTGCAGTAAATAGTAGACAAGGTGCATATATAAAGAAATCTGGAAAAGAATTAGTAAGTTACAAATGCATTATGTATTACTAATCTATTTTTATCATTTACTACCATAAGTATATGTACATAAATTTATTATAAACCGTTAAATTTTGTCAAAAATTTTAGTGCACTAAAGAACTACAGGCTACATGCTCTCCTTGGGAACGCCTCCTCTTTGTCTCTCCACTGTCCAGACTCAGTCACATGTTTTTCTCCCACAGTGATCATTGTATTCTTGGATTATATCATGAGCGTTTTGTAGGAGAAGGAAATGTGTGAAGCAGTTTCTGCAGCTACTAATGCAGCTTCAAAGACTATATAGTGCGTGAGATCTCTCTCTCTTTCTCTCTCTCTCTCTCTCTCCCTCTCTCCCTCCCTCTCTCTCTCTCTCTCATATAAACTGAAATTTTATCTTGCGTGTAATGCATTGTTTTATTTGTTTTGTGTGTTAAATAAATATGATCAGAATTATTAAAAATAAAGGTTTGGGGTGGGGCCTAGAGTTACTTGCCATTTTTCATACTTGTAGGAGTTCTGTGCCTCAACCTCGGTAAATGTTAAGGGATGACTGTATAGGAAGAAGTATAGAAGTGGAAGCCCCAGAGTCACAAAGATCAATTAACCTAACTCTCTCATTTTTCCAGGTGAAGAAACTGAGGTGTTAATATTACTAAATAGTATTCCAGGTTCTAGGATAAGAGAGCTAAGCAATTTGGAAGGAAGTCAGGAAGGTAGGAAGGCAGGACAGAAGGCCGGAAGGCAGGTAGGCAGGCAGGAAGGAAGGAAGGAAGGAATAAAAGAGGGAGAGAGGGAGGGAAGGGAGAGGGGAAAGAAAGAAGGAGGAGGTGATGGAGAAACAAAAAGGAGGAGGTAAAGAAAGAGGAGGCAGGGGAGGCTGCTCTTTCATCAAACCTTAGAAGCCAATTGCTTCTTTCTGGTGTGTGACATTGTGGAATATTAATTTGCCCAATTAATAAAACCCAAGTTCTGGTCAGGCAAATATTGCTGCCAGTGGTCTTAGAGCCTGCATCCTGATTCCTTTAGTGACTGACTTCTCTGTGTCTGGATTTCTTGGCTCTGGTTTCTATTCTTTCTTAAAGTTAATTTATTTATTTTTAGTTTTCAACATTCACTTCCATAAGTTTTAAATTTTCCCCCCCTCCCTCCGCTCCCCAGGATGGTCTGCAATCTGATATAGGCTTTGCATATACATTCCTATTAAACATATTTTCACGTTAGTCCTGCTGTATAGAAGAACTAGAATGAATGGGAGTAACCATGAGAAAGAAAAACATAAAACAAAACAAACAAAAAAAGAAAATAGTCTGCTTCAATCTGCATTCAGACTCCATAGTTCTTTCCCTGGATGGGGATGGCATTTTCCATCATGAGTCCTTTGGAATTGCCTTAGGTCCTTGCATTGCTGAGAAGGGCTAAGTCTATCAAAGTCAGTCATCGCACACTGTGGCTGTTACATGTACAATGTTCTCCTGGTTCTGCTCACTTCACTCAGCTCTGGTTTCTATTCTTGTTCCCAAGAACACAGTTTCCATCGTTGGAATAGGATTTTAGGTATGCCCAAGGATACAGAAAACAAACAACCTTCTTCTTGGGTTCCCTTCCTCCTCCTTGAACAGAGGTTCTCAATATTTTTCAGTTTCTATTGTACCTCTTGGCTTTCTGTAAACCTTCCTGTATACACTATTTAATAAGAAAAGAAATTAGTTCTAGAATTTACCATTCATAGACACGAGAAATACCATAGAGATTAATTTCAATAGGATAATACAGTTATATAGGACTTTTAGGTGGTACCACGGATAGAGTGCTGGGCCTGGAGGCAGGAAGATCTGAGCACAAATCTGGCTTCAGACACTTACTAACTGTGTGACCTTGGACAAGTCACTTAAGCTCTGTTTGTCTCAGTTTTGTCATCTGGAAAATAAGCTAGAGAAGGAAATGTCAAACCACTGCAGTATCTTTGCCAAAAACTTCAGATGGGGTAGGTCACAAAGAGTCAGACACGATTAAATGACTGAACAAATATAATTATATTCCAAGTATTGATCATATCTCCTTCATAAGGTTCCTACCTCCCTGGGGTGGGCAGAGTTGGGAGTTGGAGTTTGGTGGTGATAGTGGTACATATACCCTTGGTTGGGAACTCCTGCCCTCAGAAGAACTTTTTGACACTATGAAACTTGATATGCATCCTCCTCTTTTTTCTTTTTATTTTCAAAGATTCTTAGATGTTCCAGACTTTTTTCCTGTTACTGTATAAATTTGGTGGCCACACCTGTGTAATATATAAATATAATATATACTATATAAGTATGATGTATAATATACATATATTACTATATTATAATATATAATTATATTAATTATCATATATAATAATATATAAATAATTTATATAATATATAAAGCTGCTTTTTTTGTCTGGAGTAGTGCTTGTGTTAGTAGAGAGAACTCCTAGTGAGGAAACTCCCTTCATCATGCAAATCAGCAAGACTTGTGGTGTTCGTTGTTGTCCTTGTTTGTCCTTTGTTCTCAAAGAGGATCATGACATCAGGGAGGTGATCCCATGACATGCAAGTGAATTGGATTTAAGTGAGGGAGGGCTATGCAAAGTCACCAGCCTCACTTTCTTCTCTGTCTGGGTCCAGTGGTCAGATATAGAACAGGACTACTGGAGATGGCCCCCATGTGGTGTTAGAGGGTTGTCTGGAATCAAGTGAGAAGTCAAATGCACCAGAGCACATAACCAGTATCTATTGGATGTGGGACTTGAAGGCAGGTTTCCTCATTTGGACCTATGACCCCACCACTGCCACTCTTAGCTGTCTTTAAAACAGATTGACAAATAGCCCCAGTCAAGAGAACTTCCTTTCTCTGGGCCTTAATCTCTTCATTTGAGCAATAAAGTTAGACTAGATGACCTTCAGGGTCCTTCCAGCTTTAATATTAAAGGCACCACCTTTAAAAGGGAGGCTAGCCATATATAGACATATTTATGTCTAATGGTAGCCTTCTCTAAGGCAGGGTGAGGAGGGAGGGAGGAGAAAAAAGTGCACAGCAGAGAGCAAAAGAAAACTTTGAAGGGAGCACAGAAAAGCAGGATAGCTTTGAAAACAATGTGTAGTGTTTATTTCATAGATTTAAAAAAAGTAAACAGTGTGAAATGGAAATTCATGGTTTTATATTGAAACCTCTTTTTATGTTGTACTTTGTATGTGGAAATCTTTTTTTTCTTTTGCATTTAAGCTCAAAATGAATAAAAATTAAGTTTTAAAGAAAAGGAGGCTAGGGATGTAGAGAGAGCCAAAGAGAAGGGACATAGATAGGATTGGGGGAAATAGAGAGAGCGAGTCCTGGTCCTGGAGAGGAAACTTAATATGGGAGACCCCACCAAGATATGTGTGTTCAAGAGAGGAGGGAACCACATGGGCCCAGAGATGTCAGTGGACAAATGCAGAGGTGAAGCGGCGAGACCAAGTTGGGAGCTGCATCAATTAAACTAATAACAATGGAGTAAAACAGGAGAACTTATGGACACAGTGAAATTCTAGAACTGAGCCTATCAGAGAAAAAAAAGAGGAATTCCTGGACAATGCTTATTTCCTAGATCAAGCAGAGGAGCTCAGGAATAGGAAAAATGGAACAGCAAAGAACAAACTCATGATGTGATATGGTGGAGCAAACCTAGACCTTTCTCTCTGTAAGTCTTGTGAGTTGTATGAATTGTGCAGGTTACGGGACAAGATTTCAGGTGATGATAGATTTAGAGCTTGAAGAAACTTCAGAGGCCCTTTAGTCCAACCCTCCTCATTTTTATGAGTAGAGAAACTGAGGCACAGGAAGGTTAAATGATTTACTCAATTTGTTTGAACCCAGGTCCTCTGACTCCAGGGTCAGTGTATGCCCTTTCCAGTTTATCATTCTTTTTAACGATTTGCAAGTTTTTTTAGAACCTCCGTCCCGAGGTAGTACTCTAAGTCTGGAGTGCTGTATGTGCACTGTTGGGGAGGGGGACTTGTCAAACTAGCAAACCCGGGTACTTTTCAAATTGTGGTGGGCAGGGTGGAAGGAGCAGTGGGGTTAATCAGGAAGGAAATATAAGTCTGGAGGTGTTTACATTGGTCCTTGAGAATGTAGAGCTACTGTATAAATGTAGGGCCAGTTCCTTCTGATTCACTATTTTTTTCTCATTTAAATAAAGCCTTTCCTATATGTGATGTATTGTTAACCTGAGTGCTTGCATTAGATATCAGTAGCCCTATACCTTTTCTCTAGAGGCAGATGAGCTAAATTCTGATTCCCAGGGATAGCCTCAAAAGGAACAGAATGAGCCAAGTTCTGTTGTCCCCAGAGCAAATCCATGGTGGGCACATGAGCCACAGAGAATTTTATTTGTGAGATGCTCCTATACCTGAATTCAGACCATAAAAACCTAGAGTTTGGTTCTGGATTACATAGGAAAAGACATACAATAAACAAACAAATAAATAAGTAAGCAAACATAGGGACAGATAGGGTAGCTAGGGAGAAGGCAGAAGGACCTGGAGTCAGGAAGACCTAAATTTAAATCTTGCCTTAAAAACTGACTAGCTGTGTGACCCAGGGCAAGTCATTTAACCCTGCTTGCTTCAGTTTCCTCATCTGTAAAATGATTCTGGGGAAGGAAATGGCAAATCACTCCAGTATCTTTACCAAGAAAACTCCCAATGGGGTCAGGAAGAGTCAGACACAGCTGAAATGACTGAATGATAACAATGACAACAGACAGATAGATAAACAAATTAGTAAATAAACAAACAGATAGATACATAGCATGATGCATGAGATATTAAGCACAAAGGAGAAGCTAGAAAAAGTTTCTACAAGAAATCTGAGAAAGGAATTACCACTTTCACTTTAGTGGTCTCACAAAATCAACTTTTGCCATTATCAGGGCTTGCTCTGAGACCTTAGGCAAATCATGTAAGCTCTCTGGGACTCCTTTTTTCTCTTTTGCAAAATGAAGGAGGCAGAATAGATCATCTCTAATGGCCTCACTAATTCTCAAAGTTTCTATATTGAGAAAACAGAGAGACTTTGGGTCATCCAGTTCACCTAAATGTGTGAATCTCAAATGACGATATTTTTAACTCCACTTTCAAATTACTGCTCCATTTTGCAAAAAAGAAATATCATAATAAATTTCATCTGAAGAGTGAGGAGGTTTCTATGTATTCTATGCATCTGAGAATAAAGATTTGAGGTGCAAAGGGAAAGATGTGTTCTTACACCAAGCATGCACTGCAAAGTACAGTTGTCAAGCCTCCATCACCTCTACCATCAGCCGTCTTCATTCATATTCCTGAGCTGCTGAACATCTCATAAATCCCTGCTGATTGGGCCCCACTGCAAATTTTATTGTTGTTGCTGAGTCATTTCAGTTGTGTTTGATTCTCCATGACCTCACTTGGGACAGATGGTTTTAGACTGAATCCTCCTTTTTATGTTGTGCTTTGTATATGGA
Source organism: Trichosurus vulpecula (assembly GCF_011100635.1). Classification (NCBI taxonomy): domain Eukaryota; kingdom Metazoa; phylum Chordata; class Mammalia; order Diprotodontia; family Phalangeridae; genus Trichosurus; species Trichosurus vulpecula. The sequence goes on from NC_050573.1 coordinate 446,206,732, forward strand.
AATTTTTTTTTGTCTTTTTGTATTGAAGTTCAAAATGAATAAAAATTAAGTTAAAAAAATGGAGGCTAGGAATACGGAGAGAGCCAAAGAGAAGAGACACAGATAGGAGAGGGGGAAATAGAGAGTGAGTCATGGTCCTGGAAAGAAACTTAATCTGTGAGACCCCACCAAGAATTATGCATCTTCAGGAGAGGAGAAAACCACGTGGGCTCAGAGATGCCCGTCTTGGCAAAGATAGTGAAGTGGTTTGTCATAGCCTTTATCCAGCTCATTTTATAGATGAGGAAACTGAGGCAAACAGGGTTAAGTGACTTGCCCAGGGTCACACAGCTAGGAATTGTCTGAAGCTGGATTTGAACTCAGGTCCTCCTGTCTCCAAGGGCTGGCAACCTAGTTTCCTTTCACTACAAATACATGTTGCCTAATCCCAACTGGGCTATACAGGAATAATTTTATGTATTCCTAATGGACTCTATTACCATTCCTATAGCTTCTATTCTAAACCATCTTCCCCTTAAATCTGTATTATGTGTGTGTGTGTGTGTGTGTGTGTGTATATATATATATATATATATGTAGCATAGAATATATACTATGTGATAGTATATAATATATACTATGTATATATTATATACATACGTATATATATACGTATGTGTAACAGGGTCTGGCATATACACACAATACCTCTGATGCCATTCACCACGTGGAAGAGACTAGGAAGCCTGTCAGCAATGCTTGATGGCATGCAATAGGAAAAGAGCCTTGGAGAGAGAGGAACATGTATAGGCATTCTCTGTTTCTGGTCTATTAAACAGATGGTTAGCAAAAACCCTATTTGTATAACCAAAATTGAAAGTATCTTCTAAAAGCACTAATGACCAGAGCTGTTCTTTGGTTTCTCTCTCTTGATGACTCCACTGACGGGATCTCGTGAGAGGAAAAGCATTAAATAGGGAGGCCTTGGACCCTCCCCACTGAGGACAACATGTGGCCCCATGTATCAGTAAGGCAATAACAACAACGTAGATGATAATTGTCAAAATGCCTATGTAGTTCTGTATTGCAAAGTATACGAGACTCTCCACATCGAAGGTAGAAGAAGTAAACCATTTATTCAGACACCAGAGAGCCAGATCCCACAAGCCATTTATCCAGTCTATCACAGCTTTAAAACATTCCCTAGACAATATCACAACCTGGAGCCTCACCACCCCCAAACCTCTCTGACCCCCTGCTGGGGTCTTCCCCAGAACAAACTCACAGTACAGCTAAGTCAGCCTGTTCAGCTCTGATTATCGCGATGGTGGCCATTAACAGCCCTAACAGCTCTCTCTCTCTCTCTCTCTCCCTCTCACTCTCTCCCTCTCTCTCTCTCTCTCCGACTCTCTCCCTCTCTCTCTCTCTCTCTCTCTCATTCTATTTCCTGTGACATGACTTCCTTTTCCTGTCAGGAACCTCCTCCTACCACATGCGACTTAGGCTTCCTATGATGTAAGCAGGTCACATGACCTATTAATGGGTGGGAAAGATGTTCAAATTTAAATTGCTCCTACACCCCATGAAATGGGCCTCAGTCCTTTGCCTCCATGCTTGTTTTTTTCTGTTTCAGGTAAAGGAATTGGAGACTCCAAACTTGTGACTTTTGAAAAGTCAAGGGGTAATACATTATCATGACTTTCCCAGAATCAGCCTCCCTATCCTCTTCCACACAGTGAATAGCATCGCGGGCACTCTGTCCACATGTCAATAAGGAGCTACCTGTGAGGAAGGTCTTCTACCAAAGCGCATGGACACCTGTTCTACAATTTACAGTCTTAGAGAGTTGTCTTGGGGAGGATAAGTGACTCACCCACAGTCACACAGCCAGTATATATCAGAAGTGGGATCTGATGTGAGACATGGTAACATATATCTGTAACCCCAGCTAGGTAGTCTGAGGCTGGCGGATCTCTTGAGCTGAGGAGTTCTTAGCTGCAGTGGGTTAAGCTCTGTCTGCCTCACAGAGTTGTTGAGAGGAAATCACTTTATAAACTTTAAAATACTATAGAGATATGTGCCCTTATTACTAGCTCAGGGTGGAAGTGGATCAGGATAAGAGAATGGATACACCGCGTGATTTGAACATGGCCTTAAAGGATGGTTAAGATTCAGATAGACAAAGAAAGGAGGAAGAACAATCCTTGTCATTGAACAGCAGATGGGACACCATGACCTAGAGGGCTTAATCCCTTAATTTTACGGACCACTGGCCTAAGGCCCCACCCTCATGATTAATGAGTGCCTCATGTGGTCCAGTACATCTATGATGGCTCCAGCTCTGCTTCACTTTACTCCCTGGCCATCTCCTCTCCAGATGACTTGCTACCATACATGTACTCTCTCCCTCATTACCCTCTCACTTTCCAGTTCTGAATCATAATCAAATCAATATTGCCATTTCTACTTGAAATCAACTTTCCAGTGGTTTTACTCTCTCTCCTATAATTTCCCAAACCCAAATACCTTCCTTCCCTGACCACTACTTGCACATATTTATATATATATGCATATATATATACACACACACATATATACACATATATATGTGTGTATATGTATATATGTCTGTATGTGTATATACATATGTATGTGTATATACATATGTATGTATGTGTATGTATATATGTATGTGTATGTGTTTGTATGTGTGTATTGTTTGTATGTATATGTATGTGTATATGTGTATGTATATGTATATGTGTGTATGTATATATACATTCTCTGCTATCCTTGAAGTCAAGAACTGTTTCTTTGTTTTTGTATCTCTTTTCCCAGGCACTTAGCATAGTGCTTGGCATATAATGACTGTTTAATGAATGCTTTTAAAATTCATTCATGAGCAGGGGCCCAGGGGCAAGCCTAAAGCAGGTTGTAGTACAGGTGAAAATCGTTGAAAAATCTGAAAATTCTTTAATGGGACTCTCTAAATGCCTTGCTCATGACAGGAGTAATCCAGTCATTGAAAAGAATGAAACCTGTGAAGGATTTAAAATATCACTGCCATTACTTAATAGCTAGCATTAAAATATACTGGGAGGTGAAAATGCACAAAATACTTTTCTGGTTTTCATTATGACTAGACGATGCTCTGGTAGAAACACGCTTTCCTCCAACAGCTACATGGACAGATGGGAAATAAAAAGTGTTATTAAATGGCATCATGTCTTAGCAGCGGCACTGAATTCCAATCAGAACACTGAGGCAGTGATCAGGTTTCCTGGGGATTGTGGGTGGAAATGATCCAATTGAACTCAGAGAGGGCAAGCCAACTCAAAGTGTGGTGAGTCAAGCAAATGCAGGAATTGGAGTTTAGAATCCTGGTAAATCTTCTGAGACCTTGTGCAACAGTGCACCTCACCAGCCATCACAAGATGTTTTCAATAACCTTTCCAGAGGCAGAGACTCCAGGCCTGTAATGTCTGCTACAAGGAGGTCTCTGGGTACATGATGCTTCCAAGGGAGGGGCATCTGTTCTGTGAAAACTCCCCATACCACTCCCCGAGGCTAAGATGCCCCTCACCACAAATTCTGCACAAATATCTGGATTCTGCTGGCAGTAGCAATAGTAATATCTTTTGTTTCCCTTTATGAAGCCATTCACAGGCAATCTCTCATCCAGTCCTGGCAATAGCTCTATTGAGTGCTGACCTTTGGAGTCAGGAGGACCTGAGTTCAAATTCCATCTCAGACACTTATGAGCTGTGTGACTCTGGGCAAATCACTTAACCCTGCTTGCCTCAGTTTCGTCATCTATCAAATGAGTTGGAAAAGGAAATGACAAACCAGTCCAGTATCATTGCCAAGAAGACCCCAAATGGGGTCATGAAGAGTTAGAAAGGACAATGACATTTTATGGATGGAGGACACAGAAAGGTCAAGTGGCTGGCCCTGGCTCAAATTGCACATCACAGGTATAGCCCTCAGTGAGTATTCAGGTTTTCCAATACCGGGGCAAGGGCTCTTTGTACCATCCACACAATCGAAATCCCTCCTCTTCTTCTACCTGGGCATCATGCTTTCCAATCTACAGGGGAGTTCTCTGAGGCAGCAGCTATTTCAAAGGACCTGAACTCTAGAAATGGAAAGGATCTCAGAAATAAAGAGTCCAGTGTTCTCCTTTTACAGATAAAAAAATGGAGGTTGTGGACTTGAATCCTGTGCCATCTGCTTATTCCCTGTGGGAATCAGGGCAAGTCACTTAATTTCTCTGAACCTCAGCTGCTTCCTTATCTGTAAAATATAGATAGTAATACTTGTACTAAGAGAGGCATCGCACAGTGGGTAGCTGGCCTCAGAATCAAGAAGACCCGAGTTCAAATTCTAACCCTAACATATACGGATAATGTGACTTTGGACAAGTCATTCCACTTTTCAGTCCCCTAGGTAATTATCTGAGACTATAGGCTTTAGATGTTTTACAGATCTGTGTTGATGGGATGGGGGGAGGGGGTGTTTGCTCACTGAAAATTCATTATATCAATGAAATTACAAATCTAGTTCTAATTAAAAAATACTTGCCATGCCTTCCCAAGAAATTTACTCTGTAGCCCATTAAGTACCATAGGATGGAGAGACAGTCTCATTGTTCCCTACTAATATCTGAGTATCTAGCTGAGAGTAGCAGCTAAGAAATGGAGTTTGGATCGTGTGGGGAGAACTGCTCATTTGGAGCAGGGCAAGATGGACTGAAGTCTAGTAGCCTTGCCAGCTCTAAGGGCCAGCTGAAATAGGTCATCATGGTGTGGGCCTTGTTGCTTTGCGCTTTCAACCAGCTCAAAGGAAAAAAAAAGAATTAAAAACCAAACAAAATTTAAAAACCCAACACACACATTCCTGAGATGTACAGATGAGCCTAAACTGAGTTATTTCTTCTTTATTCTCATCTAGACCTTGGTATGGAAACTCTTACCCTAATGCAGATGCAAAGTATGGAACTAGCATCTTAGAGAGCTGTCAAGTGACTTGTCTATGGCACCAAAAGAAGGATGAACCCAGGCCTTCCTAATTCCCAAGGCCAGCCTGCTATCCCCTATGCCAGGTGGAGGCTCTAGTGCTAGCAAACAAAGGAAAATGAAAATACAGTGCAGCAAACAACAGTGATCTAAGCTGGGTGGGGGTGAGGAAAAGGGATTCAGTACTGGTGAAGAAAGAACCAAAAAGTAATAGATGTGAAGAAAAGGTGTCTGTAAGCTGAGCATTGGAGGAAGGGAAAAGCCTTCCCTACTGTTTGTTACAAAGCAGGATGTGAGAGCCTTTGGTAACAATGAACAGTAGATTTCAAAGGAAGACTATGCATTAGCATGGCAGGGGGAAAACAGCCTGTGTTATTGTAACCGTGCATGTCGACACTAATTTACTAAAAGGACTCCCATGATTTGAAAGAGTTAATGCAGGTTCCCACAGTGCTTTTCTGACAAGCAAAGGAGAAGCTGGCCTTGGGTCATGAAACAAGTAGATGATTGGTTATTGTGCTATGATGTATTATGGATCGTGCATTATGCTAATCACAGGGAAACTGGACGACCATATGTGCTGGTGGGGTACAGAACAGCAGGCTCTCGAGAGATGCAAAAACAGACTCCAGGAGTGAGCTCCACATCTCCCTCTGCCATAGATTCCACCTGGTTTCACATTCATAATATGTTAGACAATGAATGATGATCATTGGTCACCTGTGTCAGTGCTTCCTGGCATCTTGGGGGAGGGGGTGGAAGGAAAAGGGTATGGTTCCTCCACAGGGTCCATGGGGGAAGGCTTCCTGCAGAAAGGAGGGATCAGGTCCTGAGCTAAAAGAGAGGAATAGTTAAGGAATATACCCTGGAGACAATGTTTGCAATAGAAAATGAAGATGTCCAGTGACTATTTAAAGTGCAAGGAACCAAGAAGAGCTTGAATGTGGAAGTGAAAAGGGTCAAACTCTTTGTTAAGAGAAACTGTCATCCCAAGAAGGTTTGGTTTTTTTTTTTTGGTCAGCAGGAAGAGACACCAGCCCTAAATGTTCACAGAAGCATTACTTGGGATAACAAAAACTGAGAACAAGATGTGTGTTCAAGGACTGGTCAATGTGAACGGTTAAACAAACTGTGGCTCAGAATTGGAATGGAATAGCACCATGAGGAAGGGCAAATATAAAGAACTGTGAGAAAATAGGGAAGACATGAAATGATGGGCAACAATATTATATATTGTAGCATTATGTGTGTGTGTGTGTGTGTGTGTGTGTGTGTGTAACAACAATATAAAGGCAAAATGTAAAGGCAACAAAAAAATCTGATTACTTACAGCAATGTTAGTGCATGTTGTTTAAGTTAAACTATGTCTCTCCTCTTTGTGAAAGGTCAATAAACTAATTGTTTTAAGGGACTGTGTTTTTTAGGTGATGTTGTTTGGGTGTCTGGGGATTGTGTGGTGTCAAGACAAATTATATGTATGTAGCCCTGGGGTACCTCTCTGAAGCAGAGAATGGCAGCTGGGATGAAGGCCTACAGGCCCGAGCAGAATCTTCTGGCTTGCTAGAATCAATAGATGAAAAGGGGGGCATGTCTTAAAGAGCCAGTGGCACGTTTCTCCCTACCCTGGAAGAGACTAAGAGACTATTAATTGAATTGGAGTGTGCTGACAAATGTTTAATACCAGATCTCTTTTCCCCACAAAATGCACCCATAAATTTAATTTCAGTTGTTGACGTTTTCTCCATTACTTTAAGCCTAGACACAACCAACAAAACAATAAACCAAGCTTGATTTGTAGCATCTGTTGATTTCCCAAGTGTAAATGCTCACACTGAAAAATTTAACAATCAGCTCTCCTGCAAATTGCTGGCAGCAGATGTATGCAGCAGGAGAAGCAATGAAGGGAGGGGATGAGTGAACAGGGTTGGGAGGAGATACACATGCAGGCAGGAGGATGTGGAATGGTGGCTGGGGACAAACTAGAGGGTGGCTGAGGTGGCTAGTGTTTGTGAGTGGCCAGGTGTCCACCATTGCTACCATGCCAGCAGCACTGAACTCCCCCCTTCTCAAGCCCTTAAGCAGAAAACAAAGTAATTGTCTCCCCTTCCTCTCTATCCCAAGGAGCAGAGGCTTCCTCTGTTCTTTAAAATTTCATTTATAATTTCTGTTTCGTTGGTTTAGAACTTGTTGGCCATATCAAGTGGCTCGGGTTTGAACATTTCATTATTCGTGAACACAGTGCGAAAGAGACAAACACGGTCTCTGGTGCATCATACAAAGTGAAATTGACAGAGCAGACAGACACTCTGAGTCTAAACTATCCCAGTGGAAGGAGTTTTTCTACCACCACCTGACTGAAGGGTTCAGGAGTTAAGTGAGATAGAATCTTCCTGATACTGCTTGTCTGTTTTAAAAAATTATTTTTAACATTCTTTTTTTTTTAAATTCTGGGTTTCAAATTCTCTCTCTTCTCCTGTCTCTCCCTCACCCATTAAGAAGGCAAGCAATGTGACATCAATTATACATGTGAAATCCTGCAAAACATAATTCCATATTAGCCGTATTGTTTTTCTAAAAAGCAAGAAAAATAAAGAGAGTGATAAAACCGTACTGAGTTTGCACTCAGAGTTCATCAATTGTTTCTCTGAAGGTGGTTAACGTTTTTCACCATAAGTCCTTCAGAATTTTCTTGGATCATTGTTTTGATCAGAGTAGCCAAGTCTTTCACAGGTGATCATCATTACAATATTGCTGTTGTGTACACGGTATACAATGTTCTGATTCTGCTCACTTCACTTTGTATCACTTTATATATGTCTTCTCATTTTTTTCTGAAACCACACCCCCCCATTATCCCTTATAGCAAAATGGTATACCATCACAACACTATGCCACAACTTATTTGGTCATTCCACAATTGATAGGCATTCCATCAATTTCCAATTCTTTCCCATCATAAAAATATTTTTTAATATATGGGTCATTTTCCTTTTTCTTTTATCTCTTTGAAGTACAAATGGTAATGCTGTGTCAAAGGGTATGTACAGTTTTATAGCCCTTTCAGCATAGTTTCAAATTATTCCCTAGAATGGTTCACAGCTCCACCAATAATTCATTAGTATATTTATTTTCTTTCATCCCTTCCAGCTTTTGTCATTTCTGATAGGTGAGAAGTGATACCTCAGAGTTGCTTTAATTTGCATTTCTCTAATCAATAGTGATCCACAGAAGGCTTTTTTTTTCCATATGACTATAGATAGCTTTGATTTCTTCTTCTGAAAACTGCCTGTTTCTAACCCTTGAAAATGTATCATTTGGGGAATATCTTTTATTTTTATAAGTTTTACTTCTGCTCCCTATGTATTTGAGAAAAGAGGACTTTATCAGAGAAACTTGCTGTAAAATTTTTTTATATTATTTCATTGTCTATGATAATGTTTATCAAAATGTAGTTTCCCTGATGATCTCTTTTAATGAGATCTACTTTTGCTTTTGCATTATCTAAGATCATAATGACTACCCCTGCCTTTTTTTTTTTACTGCAACTAAAGTATAATAGATTCTATACCCATCTCTTTATTATGTGTCTATGTGTGTCTTTCTGTGTTAAGTATGTCCCTCCTAAAAAACAAATTGTTGGATTCTGGTTTCTAATCCATTCTGGCATCTGCTTCCATTTTATAGGTGAGCTCATCCCATTCACATTCAGTAATGTAATCTATTTTCTTCTGTTTATCCTTCTCTTTCTTTTTTTATCATTTCTCTCTTCAAAAGTCTCTTTTGCTTCTGACCACTGCTTCACTTAATCTGCCCTCTCTTTTGTCACTCCCCACTTCCTTTCTCTCTCCCCTTCCCTTCCTATTGCCCTCTTAGGTTAGATCAGACCTGCACAATTTGGCAGTAGATAGGGGCCAAAATTAAAATAGCCTAAACTTCTTCAGGCTGCAGATATGTTGGAATAAAGACACACTGGCAATGGTCGGTTGTTGTGGGTCATGTGACAAACAGGAGAGTGAGCAATAACAACCCTATATTTTTTGCAGGCTGCTCAAAATCCTTTGGTGGGCCATAAGTGGCAGGCCACATGTTATGCAGGCCTGTTAGATAGATTTCTATACTCAACTGAGTGTGTGTGTATACACGTACATACATACAAACAGGCACACACACACACACACACACATATTTCCCTATTTGAACTATTTCCAAGAGGGTGAAGTTAAAGCATTCCTGTCATCCCTCCATTTTCTCCTCCATTGTAAAAGTTCTTCCTTGTGTGTCTCTTTTATGAGATAATTTTACCCACTTACTTCTCCCTTTCCCCTTCTCCAAGTGCATCTCTCTTTCTCACTCCTACATTTTTTAGATCATCCCAACATAATTGACTCATGCCCTCTGTTTATATAGTCTGTTTTTAACTGCCCTAATAATAATAAAGTTCTTAGAAATTGTGTCTATAATCTTCACATATAGGATTGTAAATAGTTTTACTTTATTGAGTCTTTATGATTTCTCTTTCATGTTTGCCTTTTTATGCTTCTCTTGAGTCTTGTGTTTGAACGTCAAATTTTCTATTTAGCTCTGAACTTTTCATCAGAAATACTTCAAAGACCTCTATTTCATTAAACATCCATTTTTTCCACTGAAGAATCATATTCATTTTTGCTGGGCAGGTATTCTTGGTTGTAATCCTAGCTTCTTTGCCATCTGGAATGTCATATTCAGTCCTTTGCTCCTTTAATGTGGAAGCTGCTAATCTTGTAAGATCTTGACTGTGGCTCCACAATTTTTGAATGGTTTCTTTCTTGCTGCTTGCAATATTTTCTCCTTGACATGGGAGCTCTGGAATTTGATTATAACATTTCTTGGAGTTTTCATTTTAGGATCTCTTTCAGGAGGTGATCAGTGGATTCCTTCTATTTCTATTTTACTCTCTGGATCTGAGACCTCAGGGCAGCTTTCCTTTATAATTTCTTAAAACATGGAGCCTAGGCTCTTTTTTTGATCATAGCTTTCAGGTAGTGCAGTCATTTTTAAATTATCTCTCCTCAATCTATTTTCAGATCAGTAGCTTTTCCTATGAGATATTTCATATTTTCTTCAATTTTTTCATTCTTTTGACTTTGTTTTATTATTTCTTGATGTCTCATGGAGTCATTAGCTCCACTTGCCCAATTCTAATTTTTAAGGAATTACTTTCTTCAGAGAAATTTGGTACCTCTTCTACCATTTGGCCTACTCTGCTTTTTGAGGAATTCTTTTCTTCAGTAAATTTTTATGTCTCTTTTACTATTAGGCCAATTCTGGTTTTTAAGGTATTATTTTCTTCAGTATTTTTGTGCCTTCTTTTAAAAAAAAAACCAAACTGTTAATTTTCCTTTCATAATTTTCTTGCATAACTCTCATTTCTTTTTCCAATTTTTTCTTCTCCCTCACTTTAACTCAGGAATTCTTGTTGGGTTTGGGTCCAATTAACATTTTTCTTTGAGGCTTATTGCAGCTGTTGTCACATTGCTGTCTTCTCCTGAGTTTTTAAATGTGTAAAATAAATTAGAAAAGATTACAAAGGAAAATAGTTATATTGAAATATAATTATAAAAATATTTAAAACCAAGTTTATGGACCCTAAGTTAAGAACTTGTGGTCTCTAGGTGAAGTATTCCAAAAAACTTTATGGAAGGAGAAATAGATTTGGAGGGAGGTGTTGGAGTGAAGGTGTGGTAATCAGAGAAGGCTTCATGGGGGAAGGAACACTGAGCAAGACCAAGAACAAAGAGAAGGATTCAACAGAAGATAATGTGAAAGGAAGGTGTTTTGGCATGTTGGACAACCTATATAAATATACACAGCTAAGTAAGTATAGGATTGTGCCACCTACAGCCTGATCTGGGGTGGAAAACCTTTTATTAGTGTCTTTAAATCTGGGATTAAACATACCTGCTTCAATCCTGAAAAAGTGTGACCTCTAAATGGAGGAGATTGGGCTTTTCTCAAATACTCTGTCTCACTTTGCCCCCATGTTCAGTTTTTCCAAGAACCCTGCCCCTCAAACAAAGCTTGGGCTTTTCATATTTAAAATGTCCCCAAGGGGGATGATCAAAGTCCCTTATAGAAAAGTTACTCAATGTGCAAAGTGTTAGAGATAGGGCACAGGGAAATTCTTCATTTCTTCTACAACTAAACCAATGCTTCAAACACAACAGACTTATACACGCTTACTGACAAATATTGAAAATATGAAATAGTAACCCATGACAAAGAACTCACATAAACCTGTAAACAGATACAAAAACCACATAGAATATTCAAAGGACTCACAAAAGTTAATCCCTTCTATTACACCCTCCTAGGAGGTGAAAACCAGGGAGACATGGTACTAATGAACAGATTTCACTTTCACCTCAGTCTGCATTGAGCAGCATCTGATTCAAGAGCCACCATATCTTTTGGCCAGCCAGGTACACGGGGCTCATCTTCCTAGTAGGGATTATTTTTTTCCTTTTGAGAAGGTTGCAACTGTAGGAAGCAAATCCCTTTGAGTACTCAGCATCTAAACTATTCCATGATTCCAGACTTCTAAAGTTCATAAGGCAGCTGCCAAGGCTGAAGGCATACATCTCAGAATATGTATTTGATCACCTATGTTCAGATAAAGTAGCAAAGTAACACAAAGAGAAAGAGGTGCCAAGAGACTTGAGGTCGAGTCTCAAGCAAGTACATGTACTCAGTGCCATGTAGCCTCCTTTGTCATCTCTGTTATTTGTTATTGTGGCAAGGGAGAGGGATTCCTTTTCCACTTCAATGAAAGGCCAAGAGAGATTGACAGAGTCCTAAGCAATGTGTTTGAAAGAGAGGAAGACAGAGAGCAAGCAGAAGATATTTCTCTTTTTAAGCCTATTAAGTAGATAGCTTACTGGCCTAGGCACCAGTGCTCTTTGGCATAACAACAACAAACAACAGCTAGCATTTATATAGTGTCTATATGTGCCAGACATTGTGCTAAAGACCATGTGAATCACTCTGCCTTGATGCCAGATGAGTTTCTATATGGAGATTTGGCATGGGGGTGGTGGTGGTGGTGGTACTCATTGAGAGAAGCTAAGAACCACCCTGTCCTTGATATGGGTCCTTGAAATATTAGAGCAAAGTAAACTTCCTTTTGTTAGCTCTTAAATGACTTATGAGTATCTCATTTTGACCTCAATTTGAACCTTAACAGGTGAGAAAGTCAATAAACATTCATAAAGCACCTACTATGTGCTAGGTACTCTGCTAATACTTGGGGAAATGGCCCTTCTAGGTCTTCTCTAAAAGTATAGTAATTTCTTCTTATCCCCCAAGTGTAGGTGTCTCCTAAGGTCTAGCAAGGTACTGGCAAAGGGCTCATTCCCAACAGGTCATAGGGCCAGAACTAAGATGATACAAATAGAAATAGAGGGGATAGTATGAAGAAAAGCTATGTTAGTGGATAGGAGAGGGGGTTGGGTAAAAGGAAAGATTCAAAGATAACCTTGTAGACAAAAGCCTGGGCACCTAGAGAGGTGGTAATACCATGAGCAAGAATAGAGAAGTTGGCAGAAGGGACAATTTTGTGGAGAAGATGATCAGGTTTATGTTGGACATATAGAGTTTGTAGTGCTAAGGCGATGTCTAAGTGAAGACGTCTGCTGGAGAGTTGGAGAAGTAGAACTCTCAGAGAAGAGATCAGAGCTGGGCCAATCAATCAATGAATATGTATTTAATAATCTCCATCATGGATATATAGATTTGGGAATCATTTGTATAGAGGTAATAAGTGAAGCCATGGGAGTGATGAGATCAAGAAGGAAGAAGATATATAGAGAAAAGAGATCAAGCAATCCCTCAGTGAGCATTTATTGTTTACTATGTACCAGGTGTGCTGTGCTGAGACTGAGGATATAAAGAAAAGCAAAACAGTCCCTGACCTCAAGAAGCTTAGCGTCTTGGGAGAGACAACAGATACACACTCCAGACCAGAGCTTGGGGGCCACCTACACTTAGGGGATAAGAGGAGGATTTGCTGCTATTAGACAAGACTGAGAAGGGACATTCTAAGCTGATTTTAATTAAAGTGATTCATTGTTAATTTCAACAAATGCCTAATATGTGTTGGGTACCTAATATGTGCAAAACACTGGGCTACCCCCTCCCTTTCACTCATCCCAAGGCTCTGAGTGATTGACTCAACAATCAGACTTAAAAAAAAAATCCAGCCTCTTAAGAAGCAGTTAGGTGGTGCCATGGAAAACAGCAGCAGGCTTGGAGTCAGGAAGATCTGAGTTCAAGTCCAGCCTGAGAAACTTGCTAGCTATGTGATCCTGGTCAAATCACTTAAACCCTAAGTTTCCTTAACTGTCAAATGAGGATAATAATAACCACTATCTCCCAGGATTGTTGTGAGTATCAAATATGATAATGCTTGTGAAGTACTTGGCGTATAGTGGGCACTTAATAAATACGCATTCCCTCCTTAACCTATTTTAAACAAGAAAGTATCAAACCAAGCCAGTCCACTGACCACTAAGTTAAACCTAAATGCATATTTTGACCACCTAATTCAAGCCCCTCATTTTACAGATGAAGAAACTGAGGCCCAGGGAGGTCAAATGTCTTACCCGAGATGACACAGGGTTAAGCAATAAAGCAGGATTTGAACTGAGATACTTAAACTCCAGATTCACCGCTCCTCCCATTGTACTAATCTGGGCTCTTTAAGTTGTGGCTGACACATGATGAGGTCTAGAGTGGTCTATGAAGAATAGCCAACCATAGCTGTCCCTAAGCATGTGCAGAATAATTATGTAAACACTGAGAGGTGCAGCACGGAGAGAACATCTCACAAAGGTAAATAAAAGCAGCTCACTTGGGAAGTCCTCGCACTAAGGTGGAAATGATTGCACACTGTGAACAGGCAAATGGGTGGGAATGATTTGTGTTATGGACAGAGACACTTTTAGCGTTGAAGCAAATTAATTATTGAAGATGTAGGTTATGAGCAAGCAGGATAACATCTAGAAGTAATGAATTATTTATACTTTGCTGCACCAAATCTAGTGGGTTTTTTTTTATGTCATGCCTCATCTACTAATAGGAACCTCTGCAGAGAGCTCTTGGTCCTCCGATATTGGGTCTCTTTAAGAAACAGATCACCACCCCCCCAAAAAAATCTTCCCTACTAATAAGAATTTGCTAGTATTACTTAATGAGAAGAATACAGATAAGGACATTACCCATTTTGCAGAATATTCATTTGACTTCTTGAGTTACTCAAGTTGGGGAAAGGGTCCCCAAGCACTCTGCCAAATCCCACAACTTGGGGATAATTTTGATAACAGACATCACATTTAATGCTTATTTAGTCTTGACATTCTGACCATCTGTTTATTTCTACTTTGTATGTAGTCTTCAGATCAGTAGAAGACAGACAGGAAAGTGACTTGTAAGAACCTACCATGTGCTGGACACTGCATTTTTTCTGGGGATGCAAAGATGAAAACGAACCAGTTTCTACTCCCTAGGAGCTTACATTCTATCAAAGTAGGCAAGTATATATGAAATGTATTTTTAAATGAAAAAAAAAGTAATGGGAGCAGGAAGCACTAGAGATATAAGAAAAGCTTGGGGATATCAGGAAGAGGCATCTGAGCTGAGCTTTGAAGGAAATTAGGAGCTGTAAAAAACAAAAGTGAGGAGGGAGTGCATTCCAGGCATGGAAGGAAGCATATGCAAAGTTGAGAAGATGGAAGCTGCAATGTCACATTGAGAAATCATAAGAAGATAAGTTTAGCCAGGCCATAGAATAAGTAAAGGAGAGTCATTTAGAATAAAACTATAAAGATAGGTTAGTATTATTTCATGACTGTATTTAAAAACCAAACAGAAGAGATTTTGTTTGATCCCAGAGGCAAGAGGGAGCCATTAGAATTTTTAAAATAAGTTTTTATTGATATATAACCATAGTTATCCCAATATCCATCTATCCTCCTCCTCCTCGCAGTCAACCATCTCATATGACAAATAGTATTTCCTTAGATGAGGGAAGAATCAGTACAACTGACTGATACATTGAAAAGTCTGAAAACATGTGCAATGTGTAACACCTGTGAACCTTCCACCTCCACAAAGGGGGGTGTCTTCTCATGTCTCTTCATTCAAGTCCTGCTTGATCTTCATAATTTTTGTTACATTTGCTTTTTAAAAAATTTTAGTTATTTTGTTTTAATTTATGGAATAAAACAAGCATTTCCATAACATAGTATGATAAAAAAGATGATTGCATGTGAAGTGTCCTTTGTAGTTGATTTGGGAATTTATAATAGTCAAAATGGCTTATTCACTCAAAGTTGTTCTTAAAACAACAACGTTGCCGTTACTGTACACAATTTTCTCTTGGTTCTACTCATTTCACTCTTCATTATTTTGTGCAAGTCTGTCCATGTTTCTCCAAAATTATCAAGCTCATCATTTCTTACTGCATAGTAGTATTCTATCACAATCATATACCACAACTTGTTCAGCCATTCTCCAATTGACAGGCATTCCTGCAATTTTCAGTTCTTTGACACCACAAAGAGAGTTGCTATAAATATTTTAGAACATATAGGTTCTTTTCCTTTTTCCCTGATCACCTCATAGTGGTTTTGCTGGGTCAAAGGGTATAGACAGTTTAGTAACTCTTTGGGCATAATTCCAGATTGCTCTCCAAAATGGTGGAATCAGTTCACAATTCCACCAACAATGAATTAGTGTCCCAATTTTTATACATCCCCTCCAACATTTGTTGCTTTCCCCTTCATTCATTTTAGCCAATCTGATAGGCATAAAATGACATTTTGAGGTTGTTTTAATTTCTATTTCTTTAATCAATACTGATTTAGAGCATTTTTTCAAATGTCTATAAATTGTTTTGATTTCTTTATCTAAAAACTGCTTGTTCATATCATTTGGCCATTTATCAATTGGATAATGACTCATTATAAATTTTACAAAGTTCTTTATATATTTGAGATATGAAACCTTTATCTGAGAAAATGTCTATAAAAATTTTCCCCAATTTTCTGCTTTCCTTCTGATCTTGACCACTTTTGTTTTATTTGTACAAAACCTTTTTAATTTAGTATAATCTAAATTATCCATTTTACACCTCACTCTGTTCTCTATCTCTTGTTTATTCATAAATTGTTTGCCTATCCATAGGTCTGAGAAGTAATATGTTCCATGTAATATCTCTCTTCATATCATTTGCTTTTGATTTTTTGGTATATATACTGTTTAGCTACTGTATATATTATTTTGGCTCTGCTTACTTCATTCTGTATCAGTTCATACAGATCTTTCCATACTTCTCATAATGTGTATTCATTATACATATCTTTCTTACAACATACTAATATTCCATTACATTCATATACCACAATTTGTCTACATTCCCCAATTGAGAGGCATCTACTTTACTTCTAATTCTTAGTTATCACAAAAAGTGCTGCTATAAATATTTTGGAGTATTATGGGGACTTTCTTCTTATCAATGGCTTCCTTGACATATAAACCCAATAACAGAGTCTCTAGTTCAAAGGGTCTGGACCTTTTACTCTTTTTATTTACATAATTCCAAATTTCTTTCCAAAATGGTCATAGCATTTCACAGATCCACCAACAATGTGTGTGTATGCCTATCCTTTCACAACCCCTCCGACATTGACTATCGCTATTTTTGTCATTCTGCCAATTTTCAGAGTGTGAGGTGACACCTCAGAGCCGTTAGAATTTATTGAGCATGATAGTAATGTAGTTAGACCCATGCTTTAGGAATGCAGTATCACTTTGTCAGCTGTGTGGAGAATAGATTGGAGGGGAAAAAAGATAAGGCAGGGAGACTGATTAGGAGTCTATTGCAGTAGTCTAGGTGAGAAGCAATGAGGGACCAACCTAGGAAGATGATCATGTGAGTAAAGATGAGGGAATGTATGTGAAAGATGTGGAGGTTGGAGAGGACTGATAACACTTGGTATCTGATAGGATGTGGAAGATATAGGAGAGTGAGGAGTCAAAGATGGCTCAGAGATTGTGAATCTGGGTGCCTGCAAGGCTAGCAATGCCCTTGATAGAAATCTCCATTCAGGCCAGAAATCCTTTTCAAATCACTTCATCACCATTCTTTTTCCTTGAGAAAATTTGAATGCCTACCATGTATCTGCTTAGAAACAGATAAATGTGAATTCTGCTTGGTACCAGTTTGAGAGGTGATATTGACCATAATGTATAACAAGATGGAGATCAAGGAGTACTTGACCAGAGAGACAGGATGGAGGAGCTGATGTTTTCCTTGCTCTATCCCAAGTAGCTCTTCACAGAATGACTTCATTATTTTAATTAAGCATGCTGAATTCCTAAAAGTGTCAACACATTTATTTTCACATGTAAGTACTAAAATATACCCTTCCTGATGAATATAATTTCTGCTCCCTTAAATAAGAATATGTAATTGAGAGTTGTTGACTGTCTCTCTCATTGTTCAACCATTATCTTTTTCATATATGTACATATATACACACAATATATGTAACATACTATACATATATGATTTATATGTGTGTGTACATATATATACACATATATATACATACACACACACACACATACACATGCTTGTATATATTACAGCAGTATTTCCTATCTTTTCTACTACACCACTGTCCAGACTGGACTATTCTCCTCATACTTACATTCAAATTGGTGACTTGGCTTCCTAGAAAGTGGTAACTGCCTGGGCTTCTAGGGGCAACCCTGCTGGTCTGCCTTCCTAACACCATAGCCCATGGGCTGCATGTGGCCTGCAGTGCGATTTTATGCAGCCTGCCTATGGGTTTTAATTTTCAAGAGTGAAAAAATAAAATAAAAATTGGCATGGAATATGTGTTAGATTTTTTAATTCCATCACTAATAAATAATCTCATTGATGTTAATTTTCTTTGGTGTTTCGAAGCAGTATTACAGACAGAACATATAGCGTGGAATTTTCAATTGATCTATGGGATGCGTTCCATCTGTATGATGCAGATTAGTCAGTATGCACCTACCTTTATACTGTTGTGTTGTCGCTTTGTTGTTTTGTGTTTGCTTTCGCGCTTCACACCATCACCTGTCGTATTAATGACACACGTTCCCCCACTTTCTATTAGTGTACTGTATTTTTTATTCTGGGTGTGGCCCTTGAATAATTATTTTATTTTGATGCGGCCCTAAGATAACCTAAGGTTGGACAGCTATGCCATAGCTCATGAGCCCCCAGTGGTGTGTTTCTTGTTAACAATTAGCTAATAGTGTCATGGGAACAATAAACATGAGCTTGGACAGACTTCAGAAGATAGTGAAGAACAGAAGGGCCTGATATGCTACAGTCCATAGGGTCATGAAGAGTCACCCATGGCTGAACAACTGAATAACAAAATAGACATAATTAGCTCTTAGCAAAGTCATTTACTAAAATGGCATAGAAAGAAAAGTAGCTACAAAATATTCACACCATAATCCTGGGGTACACTCTCTCACCATGCTCCCTCCCCCAGTAGAGGCACTGCCAGAGATGCCTTTGGATGCTCCTAGTCCTGGGTATGATTTATGGTTCTTGTTTCTGACACCAAAAGTTGCTAGCTACAGTTCTGGTTGTACTATTAATAGTTATTGTCTGTGAAAATACATGCTAAGAAAAAGCTATCAAGAATTTAGTGACAGTTTAAAATGAATTTATATTTTATTAATCAAAACATCATCTAAACAACACATTTGGGAAACAAATTATTCATTCTGCATATTTTTTTGATTCTAAATAAAAACCAAATGAAAAATTTTGTTGTACACATGGATTTGTAGATCCCTTTGAAAGAGCATCTGTGGCCCATAAACTGGGACCACTGCCTTATAGTTTATCAAAATCTACCAGCTTCTTCAAAATTTGTAATAGCTCTATTATGACGGTTAGTCCTCTTTCTATCTTGGCACACTTCTCTCCACTCAGTCCAAAGTATCCTTCAGCTCATGAGATGACTGAGTATTCCCAATTCATTCTGAACACCTTGCTGCTCATGATCTGTATGGGTCTGACAACAAATAATATGAATGTACTTCCCAATCTCTCTGCAACCTAAACCCTGCCTGTGTAGAGGATAGATTTTTAAGAACTCCATCCCAAAGGTCCTCTTCACTGGCTAATGGTTATTTCTTAAAGTCTCGCGGCAACCTTCAGCTTTAACTTTCTATCCCAAGCATAGTCCATAGTCAATCTTTTTTAGAACTTTGCTATGCCTATAATCATGTGTATTCTAGCTATATGGTGGTTTTTCAATTTTAAAGATTTTCAACTAATCAAAAGCATCAATTAAATGCCAGCTATGTGCCAGTCACTGTACCAGGTTCTGCATATACAGAGACAAAAGTAGACAAATCCTTGCCTTAGAGGAGTTTACAATCTAGCCAAAGACAACATATACATATACAGGCTGTTCCAAAAGTCTGAGTGCAGTTTTAAGTTTTAGCTGGATAATGAAGTATATTAGTCCTATCATAGTGTAAGCTCTTTGAAAGCCAGGCCTGTGTTATGGCTATCTTTATTTCCCCAGTGCCTAATAAAAATCCTTGAACATGGTAGATGTTTTGTTATCTCCCCTAAGTTGTTTCTATTAGCCTTTCAATCTTCCACTCTCTTCTTTGGCTTTTGTGCTAATGGACAGGGTAATCATTGACTTTCATGTTGAAAATGGCATACTTTCTGGTATGTTTTTTTTCTGGTTCCAGATTTGTATTTAACTCTCCTTAGATATTAAATGATCACCATTGGCAGGTCATCAAAATATGCTAAACTTGGCTACTCTTCCCTTTTCATCAGAGCTAGGGGCATTCAGAAAAGCAAAGAAAGAAGACAAAGAGGATGAGATGGACATACCTTTAGCTCCCTGATTGATAATAACTAAATGTGGCTATGTGATAGAAACATTAGCCAATAATCAGAAGCACAATAAACTAAGCTTCTCCTACCCCTGGAAGTGTGGGATCCAGGCAAACCTCATTTTATTAAGCTTCACATGACTAGGCTTCACAGATATTGTATTTTTCTACAAATTGAAGGGTTTGTAGTAACCCTGCCTCAAACAAGTCTATCAGTGCCATTTTTTTCCAACAACATGTGCTCACATGATGTCTCAGTATCACCTTCTGGTAATTCTTGCAATATTTCAAGCTTTTTTATTACTATTATATCTGTTATGGCGATCTGTGATCAGTGATCTTTGATGTTTCTAATTGTTTTGGGCCCATGTAAGATGGCCAACTTAATCAATAAATGTATGTCTTCTAACTGCTCCACCAACCTGCAGTTCCCCATCTCTCTCCCTCTCCTCAGGCCTCCCTGTTCCTTGAGACACAATAGTATTGAAAATAGGCCAGCTAATAACCCTACAATGGCCTCTAAGTATTCAAGTGAAAGGAAGAGTTGATCACTGTGGCAAACTTCATTGTTGTCTTATTTTAAGAAATTGCCGCAGCCACCTCAGTCTTCAGCAACTATGGCCCTAACTAGTCAGCAACCAGCAACATTAAGGCAAGACCCTCTACCAGCAAAAAGATTATAACTTGCTCAAAACAGATGATGGTTAGTAATTTTTTAGCAATAAAGTATTTTTAAATTAATGCGTATGTATGTATATATACACAGAGAAAGGTTTATATACATATTTATATAAAATATGTGTCTATATATATTGGGTTTTTTAGACTTAATACTATTACACACTTAATAGACTATAGTATAGTGTAAATATAACTTTTGTATGTACTGGAAAATCAAAAAATTCATGTCACTGCTTATATTTACTTTATGGTATTTTAGAATGAAACTTACAATATCTCCAAGGTATGCCAGTAGTGGAAAGAGCCCTGGATCTGGAGTTAGTGTACCTTCAAGTCATATTTCATTTTTCATAAGCTCCGAACATCTACTCCATCTCCTCTAACACCCCATTATACAGATGAGAAAACTAATCCAGAGACGTTACCTAACAGGAGCTTTTACAAAAGAATGTTTACTTCCAAAGGTATAATCACAAATATACAACTTCCTCACATGTGGAAGGCATAACGCCTATAAACTGTCACCGTGCCCATCCTCATCCCTACCACAGTCTCTGGGGAGGGAGGGGAAGGGGATTAGGTTCATGATTTAGCTCCATTCCAGTGGAGCATGGTTGCTGCTGCTGCTTGTCCTTCGTTCTTGAAGAGGACCCTGACATCAGCGAGGTGATAAAAAGGCATTCTTTGCATGAAGCACTGTGCCAGTTCCAAATCTCCAACCTGCCCCTGCCTAAAGTCTTGGCACCCTGGTTTCTCATGGCTTCCATGCCCGTCTGGCTGCACCACTTTGCCTGTAATCCTGGCTCCCAGGTCATCATGGCTTGAGCCATGCAGACCACCTCTGACACCTGAAACTGAGGGGGACAAACAACATGACAGAAAAAACCCATCCATAGGTTCGTTCCTCAGAGCTGGAGTAAAAGAGAATTAAGCTGGGGAAAGCAAGTCCTTTTCTTTTCACCAGTTCCATTTATGACATCCACGTTGGGTGCAGCAGATAGAAATCCCCTAAAAGAGCAGAAAAGAGGACAGAAATAGAGCCACTGGATGGGTCTTACCAGGTTTAAAGATACAGACAGTCAGTCAAAGGTGGCTGCCCCCACCCATGTGGCTGGGGATGCATCAGGGTCCATGCTATGCAATCTGGGCATGCACAAAACATGGCCAGAGAAGCCTGGGCTACCTGTAACTTTTCCGAGGTTGCACAGGTAGCAAAACCAGAATCTGAACCTAGGTTTTCTAACTCCAAAGCCTGTGCTCTTTCTACTGCAGCCACTGGTTGCCTTCTTTGTTATTCATTAACTGTGTGACTGTGAGTGAGTCACTTAACTTCACTGATTCTTAGTTTCATCTACACTGGAAGTTCCTTACACTAATAAAGTCACCAGTCTGGACCAAAGCATTTATTTTACTTCCTAGAGCAATGAGCCTTGAAGTACTAAAGAGATGTAAGTAGATGATGATGTCTCGTTATTAGTGGCCAAGTGGTACCTAAACCCTGATTTTGATGACGGCTTGCCCCTCACCACCTACACTATCCTGAAAAAACAGGATGGATGTATACTTCTGTCATATACTTTCAGCTCCTTGAGAATAGAAGTTGTGTTTCTATTTTTTTGTACCCGTAAGATGCCAAATGTGTTCTGGGAAGTCAGTAGGTGCTATATGTAAGCATGGCTAGCCAAGCTGGTCAAAGACACCCAGGGTCCATACCCAGAGCCATCCCTTGTACCCATGATATCCTCCGTCAAGTCATTACATTTTCTCCTAGCTTATGTGAGGCAGCTTAATTTAATGGAAACAATATCATATTTGTAGTCATAGTGTCCTATTAAATTAGAGGTTATTACTTGCTGTCTATGTGAATTTGGCAACCTCAGTTTTCTAATATATATGTCAACTCGAGAAGCATTTATTAAGCAACTACTGTATGCTAAGCGCTGTGCTAAGTGCTGGGGATACAATGAAAAATCAAAAAATAGTTCCTTCCCTGAAGTTTGCAATCTGATGGACACACTCAATGACCTCTAAGTTCCTTTCCGTCTCTTGATCTATGATCCTAGGATCTGTGTATGTAAAAGACCAGCTAACAACACCTGCTTTTGCTTATGCTGACTCTGGTCTCCGAGGACTCGAACTCTCCTACTCCAGAGGCTGCATTTCTCTCCCATCTCCTTAACACAATCACAGTAATTAAGAACTTCTACTGTGGAAAGCCCAGAGTCCACCCTGAGGGACTGAGAGATGACAGGACATTTTCCATGGAGAGTCCTTTGCTTGGCTGATTCTCTGCCCACATGGGTCTGGCAGAGGCCCATTCACCTGCTCCTCTGACCTTAGAGAGCTCAGGTTTGGAAGCCAAAGGCCTAGCTCATTTCCAAAAACTTCTAAAAGCTAATAGTTTCAACTTGTATATTATATATTTTATGTTACGATATAGTATGATATTATAAAGGTCTTTTGTTTTTGCCCAGACCTGTGTTTTCATTGGTATAGAGAACTTCTAATAAGGAAACCTTCTTTTCTTGATTTCTTTCAAGGCCTGAAACTATATCACATTTTTCTTTGAGGCTTTTTGCTTTGATCTCATTGTCTTCTTCTCAGTTTTTGATTTGATCTTCCCTTTCACCATAGTAGCTTTCTATGGTCAGGTTCCTCTTTTGATGTTTGCTCATTTTCCAGCCTTTTTCTTAACTTTTAACTTGATATTAAAGTTGGTCTCTGCTCGCAGTGGGTCGGGGGCACTGTCCTAAGCTTCAGGTTTTTTGTGCTGCTGTGTTCAGAGATAGTTCTAGGGGTCGGTAAGGTTCAGTTCTTCCAAGGTGGTATGATCTAAGGAGAGGTGTGATCACTGCTCACCTGGCCTGTGTTCTGGTCTGTGAGTAACATGGGCATTCTTCTCCACCCTGGAACTGTGACTAGGGTCCCTGCTCCTGCTAGACCTCCTCATCGCTCTGGGACTGTGAGCCAGAACCGCATGTGGGCAATGCAACAGAGTCCTGCACCTAGAGCCAGCAAAGGAGCTCCTGTAATTTAATTCTGGCCGGTTGTCTGACCCCCTTGTCATCTGTGGGCTGGGAGCTCTGGATGCTACTGCTGATGATTTGGTCATCCCCAAGGCCTGCTTCTGGCTTGCACCTGGGCCTGGGACCTCGCTGCTGGCTTGCCAGGGGTGGCCTGTGCTGGATGGAGCTCCACTCGCCCCAGTGAAACAGACCTTTCCTGCTCACCTAAGTTGTCTTGGGCTGGAAAATTGTTTTATCTTGCCCTTTTTGGTTCTGCCACTCTGGCCACTAGTAACGAGACATCATCATTGACAACATTTCTTTAGTGCTTCAAGGCTCGCAGAGGAATTTGGAAGAGCTCGGGTGAGTCCCTACCTTTATTCTGCCTTCTTGGCTCCACCCAGAAAACCTCTGTTGATGTAGATTGGCACTTGATTTGTAATTGATAGTCTTAGAGGCTTCCTTGGGGCACTTGGAGGTTAAGTGACTGACAACCATCATGTACCAGGAAAAGGATTCAATCCGGATCTGCTTTACTCAAAGCTGCTTCACCACCTATGTTACCTGTTATAGGTTGGGAATAGAACTATAATTTTATTGGGAGGGGAAGACCCTGAGGGTTGCTGGTCAAAAGAGAAAGTTATCATTGACATTCATTCTGAGCCCAGGAGGGCCCAAAATAGAGCCATTAAGTGGAGCTTGGGCAGGGACCTATTGTGGTGCAATCTCTAGGCCTATTCACTGAATGGGCATGACCTCACTCAGAGTGAGGACCTGAAAAGGCCTTAGCCTAAAAGGGCCAGAGTCTCCCATTGCATCCTGGGCCATCTCCAGTCTTCCTGATGAGTATCAGGCCACTGGACCCAGATGGCTGTGGAGGAGAAAGTGAGGCTGGTGACCCTGCACAGCCCTCCTCACTCAAATCAAAGTCAACTGCAAGTCATGTCATCATCTCCCTGATGTCATGGTCCTCTTTGAAAACGAAGGACAAACACAAATAATTTTATTGGGAGAAGAAACTTCCAAAGAGAAAACTCCCTACCCCATTGCAGATCAGTGCCTTGTCTGTAAGTTAAAGTCCTAGGGAGTGTGCCCCGGGGCACAGTTTGAATGAATTGCCTGGGGTCACTCAACCAGGTTGTGTAAAGACGAACAATGTCCGGTCTTTCTCTCTGGAGCTAGCTGTTGAGCCGCCGTGCAGGCAGGTTGTCTAACTACTATGCTGTTCTAATTCTACACTACACTATTCTGTACTAGATAATTCTGTATTATGCAAGAGTATTCAGTTCTATACTATACTCCGCTATTCTAGACTATGCCATTCTATTCTATGCTATGCTATGTCATACTGTGCTATTCTAAATATACTGTTCTTCTCTATTGAATACTATACTATACCACTCTATTTTATTCTGTTCTATACTATACTATGCTATGCTGTTCTGTATTATGCTATACTATTCTATATTAGACTATACTATAATATGCTATATTATACTATATTATTATATATTATTCTATTCTATACTATATACTACATTATACTATATTATTGTATATTTATCTATTCTATACTGTAATATGCTATATTATACTATATTATTATATATTATTCTATTCTATACTATATACTATATTATTGTATATTTTTCTATTCTATACTGTAATATGCTATATTATACTATACTATTATATATTATTCTATTTCATACTATATGCTATATTATACTATATTATTGTATATTTTTCTATTCTATACTGTAATATGCTATATTACACTATACTATTATATATTATTCTATTCCATATTATATGCTATATTATACTATACTATTCTATATTAGACTATACTATAATATGCTATAATATACTATACTATTATATATTATTCTATTCTATACTATATACTACATTATACTATATTATTGCATATTTGTCTATTCTATACTGTAATATGCTATATTATACTATATTATTATATATTATTCTATTCTATACTATATACTATATTATACTATATTATTGTATATTTTTCTATTCTATACTATAATATGCTATATTATACTATACTATTATATATTATTCTATTTCATACTATATGCTATATTATACTATATTATTGTATATTTTTCTATTCTATACTGTAATATGCTATATTATACTATACTATTATATATTATTCTATTTCATACTATATGCTATATTATACTATATTATTGTATATTTTTCTATTCTATACTATAATATGCTATATTATACTATACTATTATATATTATTCTATTCCATATTATATGCTATATTATACTATACTATTCTATATTAGACTATACTATAATATGCTATAATATACTATACTATTATATATTATTCTATTCTATACTATATACTACATTATACTATATTATTGTATATTTGTCTATTCTATACTGTAATATGCTATATTATACTATACTATTATATATTATTCTATTCCATATTATATGCTATATTATACTATACTATTCTATATTAGACTATACTATAATATGCTATAATATACTATACTATTATATATTATTCTATTCTATACTATATACTACATTATACTATATTATTGTATATTTGTCTATTCTATACTGTAATATGCTATATTATACTATATTATTATATATTATTCTATTCTATACTATATACTATATTATTGTATATTTTTCTATTCTATACTGTAATATTCTATATTATACTATACTACTATATATTATTCTATTCCATACTATATGCTATATTATATTATTGTATATTTTTTCTATTCTATACTATAACATGCTATATTATTGTACATTATTCCATGCTATACTATAGTGCTATATACTGTACAATATTCTATTCTATACTGTACTATGCTATTTTATCTTATACTATATTACTGTACACTAATCTATACTATACTACACTTATTTTATACCACATTATACCACTCTATTCTATTCTGTTCTATACTATACTACGCTATAGCATAGCCATTCTATGTTACGCTATTATATATATACATACATACATACACACATATGTTATTCTCTTCTATACCATACTATTCCATTCTAGTGAGTCTATACTATTCTATACTATAACATGTTACATTTTATTATACTATACCATAATATTGTACACTATTCTATCTGTACCGTACTACTCTGTACTACACCCTGTGCTATGCTAATCTTGCCAAGTGTTTTATTTCCATGTTCGTGAACTCTGAAATTCCGTTATCTGATCATGTCCTTTTTATCACCCCATCTTTCCCTCTGTCTTATTACCCCTAATCCTATTCTTTATCTGTACCTTGACCTCTGATCCCTCCACCCTTCAGTTCTTTCCCAGGCTGGCCACACGCTGCTCCCTTTCCTCTCTCAAATCTTGGGTGAATCGGTTCAATTTAACCACCTTTATAACTCTGGCGTTCTGCCCTCTTGTCCCATCACAGATTGCGGCTTGATAAACCCCAACTTGGATTACTCCCACTAGGCGCCGCCTTCACTCCTCTTCCCATGCTGCTAAATGAAACTGGGTCCATTTACATAATCTCAGCCGGGCCTTCTTTGCAGCAGGGCAATCCTTCCGCACCTCCCCACTCAATTCACTCTCCCACTCAGCGCAGCAACTATTCCAAACCTCTTCCTACCTTCCCAAGTCTCCCAGCATTCCCCACTCTCACCTTCTCAGCTCATCCTTCACTGAAAAACTTGAAACTCTGCTGAGAGTCCCTCGGTCCCTCCTCTTTACCACATGTCGCTCAGACAGACACAGCCCTCCTAGGTCTTGCCTGGTACTGGTACCCTGCTTGGGACAGCTTGAGTTGCCGGTGTTGGCTGGAGGGCAGTGTAGACGTTCTGATTAACAGAGGCCGGCCAGACAACTGCCTCAGAGGGAAACACACAGCCTCCTGCGGGGGAGACAAGGCCTCTTGGCTGAGGAGACAAAACAAAACAAAACCTTTATTTTGAGTTTCATGTGAAAAAAAAATGTTAAGGGATGCTCTAAGACTAAGGTTTGTAGTGGTTTATTTTCAGGAGAGGGTATTATTAACAATTGATTGACTAATGAGGTTTGATCGCATGCATTGAAAGGTGTAAATCTAATTAGCGTTTCCCTCGTGCTAGTTAGCAAAAGCGATTGACTGTAATCATGCATCATCACTTGGTTTCTTTCAAGACTCAGATCAAATCCCACCCTCTGCAGACCTCCCTGATCTCCCCTCCCCCCTCCTCTAAGCCACACTACACTCTAATATGTAATATTTCTGGCTTCTCTAAGATAGGTAGCACAAAAACAGTACGGAATCCTCTAAATAGAAAAGGTAAATAAGGAATGAATTAACAGTCTTTGTCTTCCTCCCCGGAAGACGAGAGGGTGGGGAAGCAGGGAAAGAAGCTACAAGTGAGGAAGGTATAGAAGAAACGAGAGTTCGTTATTGTGCCTCAGAGACATCCATTCAGGGGCCGTCTCCCTGACAATCAGCCTTTATCTCTTCATTCCCTGGTGCTAAGAGCTGGTTTGCACTGCAGTGTTTGGCCACAGGACTGGCCGCTGTTTGTCTAAGCTCGCAGGAAGATAAGATTCTTTAGAGAAGGGAACAGGGAAAAACCCTTCGGTTTGGGGATGGGACTAAAGGCCCTAATTTAAAAGATAACAGAACAAACCACAAACTATAGTGATCATTATTCCCAGCTCTGCCTTCAGGACACCTAAAGATAGGGCTAGTGACTTAAGAGTTGCAAAATTCTCAACACAAAATGCAATTTCAATTTAATTTAAACAATACATCTATTGTTTAAATCTGACACCACCATAGGACACCCCCTTTTTGTTTTTCTGGAAGCAGCTAGAGGGTTGGACTTGGAGCCAAAAATGCCTGGGTTTGAATCCTGCCTTAGAAACTCATTGACTGTGTGACTTTTAGCAGGTTACTTAATTGCCCTGTGCCTCAGTTTCTTCATCAATGAATGAGATCATTGGACTCTCAGGCCCCTTCTAACTCTAAATCTATAATCCAATGTATTGTTAAATACCCACTAAACAAAATCAGAACATAGCAGGGTGCCACAATTTCCACTGGTCCTCAAAGCTGTCACTAAAGCACAAGGAAAGATTTTGATTCTGGAGATGTAAAAGTCTTAAGATTGTGTAATAAATGGCTAACACGTCAAATGGTGCTCAGCAAAAATGTAACTGGAAAAAGTCTAAATAAGCGCTATTTTCAATAAGTATCAGAAAAACATACAGGAAATACAAAATCCTAGGATGACTTGGTATGCCACAAAAAGCCCCAAATGGTTAATTTTGCATGTTTCTCACCACAGTCTTCCAAAATTAGAAAATGAAGGTCAGTCAATAAATATTAATTGTACCAGTCAACATTTATTAAGCACCTACTACATCAGGCACTGTGCTAAGTGCTAGAGATACAAAAAAAAAAATACAAAAAACAGTCCCCACCCTCAAAGAGCTCACAATGTAATGGGAGAGAAAACAAGTCAACAACTTTGTATAAAGAACCTAAATGCAGGATAAGTAGCAAATAACAGAGGGAAGGCACTGGAATTAAGAGGAGTTGGGAAAGGCTGTAGAAGATGAGGTTTTAGTTGGCATTTGAAAGAAGACAAGGAAGCTGGTTAAAACCGAAGGGACAAGATGCATAACAGCAAGTTAAGTTATCCTGGAGAAGTGGCTTTCCTAGGATCATGGGATTTAGAACAATAAGGAGCCTTAGAGATTAGCTCCTGAGAGCAGGTATATTTGAAGGTCTAAGGAAACAGGAAATGCAATCTCAAGAGTCACTATTTTTCTCTTTTGACTAAGGTAAAAAATATCAGAAAATGCATTTCAAAATTATTCATCAAAGACGATGGAGGTCTAATTACTTCATAGAAACCTCTCATATGTTATAAACATTTTCTTCCAGAGGAGAAGGGAAAGGCTGTGAACACGATGGGCATTGAACGGCAGCAAAAAGTAAAAATCATTATATCGTGATAGACTGAAAACAGCTGTTTCTAAAAAGGAAGAATCATTTTCCAATCTGCTATTTGTGTTTAGTCAGATCATCTACTTGTTAGAGCAAACATCCAAATCAACACAAAATTATGAGAAACTCAATGTCACAAACATATTTAAGCACTTGAAATGTGCAAGATACTATGGTAGGCTTTAGTCACAGAATAATAAAAAAAAAGAAATGAAATATTCTCTGCCCTTAGGCAGCTTGCCATCTATGGATGAAATGCAACATTTGGATAGATGAGGGGTGTAGGGAGTGTTTAAGGAGGACCAGCACCTCTGGTATGAGGGCTATCAAGCCCTTTTCAGTGCTGCTCATTTGGTGTCCACCTGGCACTCAACTCTCACCTGTGGCTCCAAGAAGTTGTAGCATGCACAGCAGCCACACCACTTGGCAGATGGGATAAACCAGGTTGAAGGTAATTGATGGGCCTCAAACCCATTTGTGAGTTAGAGGGATGTCTACCCTGAGCATGTGAAGACTCCCCTCCCTGCTTCCCCAGTGAAATGGGCAGATGAGAACAATTTGTGCCAATAGCCATGAAGTCAGCAGAAGCAAGAGCTGTGGAGCGCTTAGAGCTTGGTCAGCCACTGAACATTGAAGATGCCAAGGTCATCCACTGTATTCAGTTGTCCTGACTTTTGTCCTGTTGCTGGACTTCGATGACTCTAGAAACTGAGGCTGAAGACCTTGTGCAACTCTCTTAAATCCAATTTATGCATAAGTCAAGACATCAGCCTATGATATCATTGGTCCTCTTCAAAAATGAAGAACAAACAACCAACATACAACATAGATGAATATCAGGTAATTGTATAAGGGAGAGAGCACTGGAGGGCTCAGGGAATACCTTAAGTGGGAAATGGCATCTAAGGTGACTTGAAACTAATGATTCTAAGAGGCAGAGGAGGGGAGATTTCTAGGCATCATTCCCTACTTGGCTGCATTTCTCTGGATTTCTTCATGCTTCCCAACAAGATCCTATTAACTCTGGAGCTCACATCTCATCATTACCCTCCTGCTCTGGGGCCCCTCCCTCCCTCTGATTGGAGATGGTAGAGGGAGGACAGAGAAGAGCTCCAGAACTTCCATTTAAGGAAGGCACCCAGGGCAACCACTTCTTCATTCCCCACCTAGCTGCCCTCCCCTGACCTTCACTCAGTACCATCCCTACCCTCTGCTTCTCAACTTCTTTATGTATGTTGTTTTCCCTGGCCAGACTGTAAGCTCCTTGAGAGCAGGGACTGTCTTTTCCTTTCTTTGTATCCCCAGCACTTAGCCTGGCACTTAGTTGGCACTTGTTTTTGTTCAGCCAATTTTCAGTTGTGTCCAGCTCTTCATGACCCCATTTGGGGTTTTCTTAGTAAAGATGCTGGAGTGGTTTGCCATTTCCTTCTCCAGCTCATATGACAGATGAGGAAACTGAGTCAGGAAAGTGGCTTGCTCAGGGTCACACAGCTAGCAAGTATCTGAGGCTAGATTTGAATTCAGGAAGATGAGTCTTCCTGACTCCAGGCCCTATACTCTATCCACTGGCACTTAAAAACTATTTATTGACTGACTGGGCATGAGAGACAATCAGTAGGGACAACTATCTGATGGATACTTGTAATAGAGCTGGACTGGGACAGAGAATGGATGAATTCTTTGTAACATGGAATCATTTGGTCCGTTTAGGTTGGAGGAAGATTGTAGAGAATTTTAACCCAGAGAAAGGAGGAAATAAGCCTTTATTAATTGCCTGTGATGTGCCAGGAACTGTGCTGAGTATTATACAAATATTACCTCCTTGATCCTCACAACAGCCCTGGAAGTTAGGTGCTGTTATTATCCGATTTTATAGTCGAGGCAGAGGTGAGGTGATTTGCTCAGAGTCATGCAGCTAGTAAGTGTCTGAGCTTGGAATTGAGCTGGGGTTATCCTGACTCCAGGACCAGCACTGCATCCACTGAGCTACTGAGCTTCATCTAAAGAACTGGGGGTTTTCTTCCCAGGGAACCACTGAAGATTTTTGCACGAGGGAATGATGTGATCAAATGTATGTCTTAGGAAGATTATTTTGGTTGCTGGGTAGAAGATAGCTTAGAGAAGCTGGAAGCAGGGAGACCCACTAGGAGGCCACTGCAACGTCTAAGTGAGAAGGAGGGGGCCTAGAAAAAGGGGAGTAGCAATGTGAGTGTAGAGAAGAAGATGGAGAGGAGAGATATTGTGCAGATAGCACACTGTGCTGTTAAACATATAATACAGAAAGACCTAAAAGAAGGCCCAAAATACATTGACTGGACCTTCTATGGGAGATATACAGGAGAAAATAGACAGGAGTTTTTTTTTTTTATTTTAAATTTATTTATTTAACACATTTAGTTTTCAGCATTGATTTTCACATGAGTTTGAATTACAAATTTTCTCCCCATTTCTACCCTCCCCCCCCCACTCCAAGATGGCATATATTCTGGTTGCCCTGTTCCCCAGTCAGCCCTCCCTTCTGTCATCCCACTCCCCTCCCATCCCCTTTTCCCTTCCTTTCTTGTAGGGCAAGATAAATTTCTACGCCCCATTGCCTGTGTATCTTATTTTCTAGTTGCATGCAAAAACTTTTTTTTTTGAACATCTGTTTTTAAAACTTTGAGTTCCAAATTCTCTCCCCTCTTCCCTTCCCACCCACCCTCCCTAAGAAGTCAAGCAATTCAATGTAGGCCACATGTGTATCATTATGTATAACCCTTCCACAATACTCATGTTGTGTAAGACTAACTATATTTTGCTCCTTCCCAACCCTTCCCCCTTTATTGAATTTTCTCCCTTGACCCTGTCCCCTTTCCAAAGTATTTGTTTTTGATTACCTCCACCCCCATCTGCCCTCCCCTCCATCATCCCCCCCCATTTTTTTTTCTTCTTCCCTCTTCTTTGCTGTGGGGTAAGATACCCAATTGAGTATGTATGGTATTCCCTCCTCAGGCCAAATTTGATGAGAGCAAGATTCACTCATTCCCCCTTCACCTGCCCTCTCCCCTCCTCCCACAGAACTGCTTCCTCTTGCCACCTTTATGCGAGATAATTCACCCCATTCTATCTCTCCCTATCTCTCTCTCTCAATATATTTCTCTCTCATCCCTTAATTTGATTTTATTTCTTTTAGATATCTTCCCTTCATCTTCAACTCACCCTGTACCTGCTCTCTCTCTCTCTCTCTCTCTCTCTCTCTGTATATATATATATATATATATATATATATATATATATATACGTATATATATATATACACACACACATATATATACACATACATATATACATACAGACACATTCAAATATATATATATATATATATATACATAAACATATATATATATATATGCATATTCCCTTCAGCTACCCTAATACTGAGGTCTCATGAACCATACACATCATCTTTCCATGTAGGAATGTAAACAAAACAGTTCAACTTTAGTAAGTCCCTTGTGATTTCTTTTTCTTGTTCTTTTTCTTGATTACCTTTTCATGCTTCTCTTGATTCTTGTGTCTGAAAGTCAAATTTTCTATTCAGTTCTGGTCTTTTCACTGAGAAAGCTTGAAAGTCCTCTATTTTATTGAAAGTCCATATTTTGCCTTGGAGCATGATACTCAGTTTTGCTGGGTAGGTGATTCTTGGTTTTAATCCTAGCTCCATTGACCTCTGGAATATCGCATTCCAAGCCCTTCGATCTCTTAATGTAGAAGCTGCCAGATCTTGGATTATTCTGATTGGGTTTCCACAATACTCAAATTGTTTCTTTCTGGCTGCTTGCAGTATTTTCTCCCTGATCTGGGAGCTCTGGAATTTGGTGACAATATTCCTAGCAGATTTCTTTTTGGGATCTATTTGAGGAGGCAATCGATGGATTCTTTCAATTTCTATTTTGCCCTGTGGCTCTAGAATATCAGGGCAGTTCTCCTTGATAATTTCTTGAAAGATGATATCTAGGCTCTTTTTTTGATCATGGCTTTCAGGTAGTCCAATAATTTTTAAATTATCTCTCCTGGATCTATTTTCCAGGTCAGTGGTTTTTCCCATGAGATATTTCACTTTGTCTTCCATTTTTTCATTCCTTTGGTTCTGTTTTATAATATCTTGATTTCTCATCAAGTCACTAGCTTCCACTTGCTCCAATCTAATTTTTAAGGTAGTATTTTCTTCAGTGGTCTGTTGGACCTCCTTTTCCATTTGGCTAATTCTGCCTTTCAAGGCATTCTTCTCCTCATTGGCTTTTTGGAGCTCTTTTGCCATTTGAGTTAGTCTATTTTTTAAGGTGTTGTTTTCTTCAGTGTATTTTTCAGTATTTTTGGGAGTCTCCTTTAGCAAGTCATTGACTTGTTTTTCATGGTTTTCTCGCATCCCTCTCATTTCTCTTCCCAATTTTTCCTCTACTTCTCTAACTTGCTTTTCCAAATAATTTTTGAGCTCTTCCATGGCCTGGGACCAGTTCATGTTTTTCTTGGAGGCTTTTGGTGTAGGCTCTTTGACTTTGTTGATTTCTTTAGGCTGTATGTTTTGGTCTTCTTTGTCACCAAAAGAAAGAATTCAAAGTCTGAGACTGAATCTGGGTGCTTTTTCGCTGCCTGGCCATATTCCCAACTAACTAACTTGACCCTTGAGTTTTTCAGCGGGGTATGACTGCTTGTAGACTAAAGAGTTCTATGTTCCATGTTTGGGGGGAATGTGCCAGCTCTGCCACACCAGCACTCCTCCTTCCCCACGAACCCCCAACCCGGACTGGGCTTAGATCTTCAGCAGGCTGTGCACTCCTGCTCTGATCCGCCACTTAATTCCTCCTACCAGGTGGGCCTGGGGCTGGAAGCAACTGCAGCTGTAGCTGCCCCACCTCCGCTGCCCTGGGGGTGGTGGCCGAACCGCAAACTCCTTCCACTCCGGCAGCTTTTCCCACTAACCTTCTCTGCTGTCTTTGGTGTTTGTGGGTTGAGAGGTCTGGTAACTGCTGCAGCTCACTGATTCAGGGCGCTAGGGCCCGCTCCGCCCAGCTCCTGGTCTGGTTGGTCCACACTGCTCACGCTGGGCTCTGCTCCACTCTGCTCCCAGCTCCCAGCTCCCAGCTTCCAGCTCTGTGTGGGACAGACCTCACCCAGAGACCATCCAGGCTGTCCTGGGCTGGAGCCCTGCTTCCCTCTGCTGTTTTGTGGGTTCTGCCATTCTAGAATTGGTTCAGAGCCATTTTCTATAGGTTTTTGGAGGGACTCGGCAGGGAGCTCATGCTAGTCCCTGCTTTCCAGCTGCCATCTTGGCTCCACCCCCCCACCCCCCATCTGTATCAGGAGGGCAGAGTTTATAATCTCAAAGAGGATCATAAACATGTCTGAAAGGTTCGGAATCGCCGGATAGAAGAAACTCTCAAAGTAGAAGGCAGAAGAATCAAAACATTTATTTAGGCTCAACAGTAACCAACCCATGAACCAGCAGCCCCACCTTGATATGTTGATCATAATCTTCCAGGCCCAATAAGTACGCCTTGAAAGAGTAACCAGGAGGCTACAGAGAAACATGATTGCGTAAAGCAAAATCATGTTTCCCCCTTTTATGGTAATAAGATTACCCACTGGACTGAAGTCTTTGTTCAGCTTCCTCCCGTAGATCAGCTCTGCCACTGGCAGCTCCCGCTTCTGCTGTGTCTGTGTCTGTCTGAAGCTGCAACTGTAACTGACGATGTAACGGTCGCTGTAACTGACGTAACTGTCGTAACTGTCGCTGGCTCCAACCGAAAAAGGAAAGAAGAATCTTCAAGCTGTCCTCTCCCCTCTTATAGGGTTTTTGACATCATCAAGCTCCGCCCAAATGACCAGGGCCGATTGGTTCCTGAGTTGGCTCCTCCCCCTAGCATAGACATTAACACCTCCCCTCAGCCAGCCCCATGACTCCTCACACAGGAAGCTGTCTGCTTCCCGGCATGCTCCCCGGGCCTCCTGCCCCGGAAGAGCAAGCCACAGTGTCCAGAGGCTCAATGAGGCAAGCTGAGCCATTCAAAGAAAACAAAAGCCATTATGGCTACACTCCACCCCTTGTTATAGGATACATAATCTAATCAGCCATGTATCCTAGAACATACATTGTGATCCAATTACAAAGGAAACTAAAACATATCATTCATAATAAAGCAAAACATATCATTCAGTGACATTCCCAAACATTGGTTAACGATTCAAATGCGATCCACCCCTAGATCCCAGCAAAATAATCTCTTCAATCAATCATCCCCAAAACAATTATCAACAATTCAAATGTCCACCCCTAAATCCTTGTATCCACTACATAGGATCAATAATATCATAACAATAAAACAACACAGCAAGGATAACACAAAATAAGTAAACAGAACACTATCATCATTTCCACCCCCCTTGAATGATTGGGGCTCAAAATCTTGGGGTGAGGGGTGAAGGTCTCATTTTCCATAGCTTCTTCATGCTGAAATTGGATGTAGAGATGGCCCTGCCCCCAAAAAGTCCCATTCCAGAGGTCATTTCTTTAACGAGCTGGCAGGAATTCCAAGAATGCTACATGCTTAGGCAGTCACCGGAAAGTGCAGGGTGCTTAAGCCTGAAGGAAACAAAACTAGCAACAAGGTTAGCCAAAACAAAGGACAAAAAGAATAGTCTGTGAATCTATTATTATAACCTATTCACGGTAAAATATATGGTTCAGGGGTACGATTTGGTAATTATTTTCCCCTGAATAAACAACTGTTACAGTGTTGTCCTTCCCATGGGCTATAACTTCTGCAGCCTTTGGAATATCATCTGGCTTCCGTTTTACCCATACCTTAGCTCCTGACTTTATTCTATCAATGGAGCAAGACCCTTTTGCCCCTCTAGTAGTTATTTTGGGAGGAGGGTCAGTTTTCACAAAGGGTATTTTTTCACAGGGGATAATAATGACTTGAACCATCCTATCATTTCTACAAAATTGTACAGGTTTTTTACCCATATTCTGGAGTGTCACAACAATTTCTTTTTGATAATTAGAATCTATCACTCCAGCCAATACATGTATTCCTTGAGCCGCTAATCCTGGTTTAGGTAATATCCGTCCAAGATGATTCTTGGGGATTCTCATACATACTCCAGTAGGGGTTTTTCTTATCTCTTTCCTATTTAACCTAAAATTCTCTATGCAATGTAAATCATATCCTGCTAAACCAGGTGTTCCTGGACTTGGTAGTGGGACATCTTCCCTCACAGTCCAAAATTCAATGTTTTGGATCTCACATGTTTGCTGTTCTCTGATCTGCAGATTTGGGGTCATCATTCTGGCTAGAGGTGTACTCCCCCCTAAGGGTCTATTATTCAAATTACGTAAGGCAATAGACAAATTATCCTTCCAATGTCGATATGAATTATTTGAGCTTAATTTTCTCAGCTGTTCTTTCAACAATCCATTCATTCTTTCAATTAGCCCAGATGCTTGTGGGTAATATGGAATATGATATATCCATTCTATATTATTCAACACACAATATCTTTTCACTTCTTTGCCCTTGAAATGTGACCCATTGTCACTTTGAATCTGCATTGGGGTTCCATAATATAAACTTACAATATCTAGAGTTTTACAGGTGTTTTTCTGAGTTGCGTCTTTATAAGGACAAGCCACTAGTACACCTGAATAGGTGTCAACACACGTACATACATATTTACATCCTTTATCCTGGGGTAGTGGGCCAATATAATCTATCTGCCAAATTTGGGCTGGAACTTTTCCCCTTGCTATTTCTCCAGTAACTATCCTAGGAAGAGTTCGTTCTTTTTCTAATTGGCATATACAACACTCCTCTGTTATTTGTTTTAACAACGCATGAGAAATACTGATACCTCGATCCTGTGCCCATCGATGGGTGGCCTGGACCCCTAAATGGCCAGCAGTCTGGTGGACCCATCTTGCTAAGGCTGGGTCATCAGTTGGAGTCGGAGTAGGGACAATACATTCAGTAGCAATCTTTGCTAGTCGATCCGCATGTGCATTGTACTCACGTTCTGGTGTGGTCAGGGTTGCATGAGCATCAACATGAAAAACTGACAGATCTGTAACCAAAGACATGTCCCATATATTTTCCCATAACTCTTTACCCCAAACTTGTTTGCCATGAATCTCCCAATTCTGATTCCTCCATATAGGCATCCACGTAGCTAATCCATTAGCTACCGCCCACGAGTCAGTAAATATATGACACTGTCCTCCTTTCTCTGCTCTGATGGCCTGATGCACTGCCATCAGTTCAGCATATTGGCTACTTCCACCTATCCCAGAACTTTCCAGAGTTCTCCTTGTACAGGGGTTATAGGCTACTGCTTTCCAATGTCTCTTCTGTCCTAAATATTTTGCTGTCCCATCAGTAAACCAAGCATGTTTCTTCTGTTCTTCATTTAGTCCGTCATATCCATTATTCCATTTCACTAAGGATGGTACCATCTGTTGCTTAGATTCAAGGGGCTTTTCATTGCTCTCAGTATCAATGTTCGCCACAGATTCATGTAGAGCAGAAACTCCATTTTTGCCTGCTCTGGACCTATTCTGAATATACCACTTCCATTTGATTATGCTTGCCTCTTGTGCATGTCCAATTCTGTGAGAAGCTGGGGTACTCATTACCCAAGTCATAATTGGAATTCCAGGCCTTAATACCACTTCATGACCCAGAGTTAGTTGCTCAGTTTCTACTAAAGCCCAATATGCAGCTAACAGCTGCTTCTCAAAAGGTGTATATTGCACTCCAGATGAGGGCAGTTTCCTTGACCAAAAGCCTAAAGGTACACTTCGGCTTTGTTGTTTTTGCCACAGACTCCAATTTGCATAGTCATCTTGTACAGTCACTTGTAACTCCACTGGCCCATTTTGCATAGGCCATAAGTCTAGAGCTAATTGAATAGCAGCCTTTGCTTCCTCAAAAGCTCTACTTTGTTCAAGTCCCCAGTCAAATTCATATTTCTTTCTGGTGACTTTATACAAGGGTTTTAAAATCTGTCCCAAATGTGGGATGTGGTGTCTCCAATAACCAAACAGCCCTATGAACTTTTGGGCCTCTTTCTTATTGGTAGGGGTGGGAAAATCCTGGATTTTTTGTCGAGCTTGTGGGAGAATTTCTCGCAGTCCTCTATTCCACTGTATCCCCGAGAATTTTACAGTTTGAGCTGGCCCTTGAACCTTTGCGGGGTTGATTTCCCATCCTTTGCTTTTCATATGGTCAATTAATAATGCTAAACTCTCCTCCACCTCCTTTATATTCTTTCCCTGTATCATGATGTCATCTATGTAATGTGTAAGCTGTACACCAGGTAACTTTAATTCATCCAAATGTTCAGCTACAATCCTGTGGCAAATAGTTGGGCTATGAATATATCCTTGCGGCAGGCGTGTAAATGTATACTGTCGGCCTTGCCAAGTAAAAGCAAACTGATTCCATTGCTTGGGTTCTATTGGGATTGTAAAGAAGGCATTGGCCAAATCAATAACTGCATACCAAGTCCCTTCACGTTTTTGTATT
Source organism: Trichosurus vulpecula (assembly GCF_011100635.1). NCBI lineage: Eukaryota > Metazoa > Chordata > Mammalia > Diprotodontia > Phalangeridae > Trichosurus > Trichosurus vulpecula. Next base: position 446,245,944 of record NC_050573.1, read on the forward strand.
CTCTCTATTAAAGTAACCGTATCTGGGACAGCAGCATACAAGGGAGGAGTCACTTTGTTCAGCTGTCTATAATCTACTGTCATCCTCCATGTTCCATCTGACTTTCGGACTGGCCAGACAGGGTTGTTCCATTGAGTAGTTGTAGGGACTAACACTCCTGCCTCAACACATTCTCTTATAGTGTTGGCAATTTCATCTTGCCCACCTGGCACACGATATTGCCTTAAAGTAATTACTTCAGAAGGTTCGGGCAAAGTGATTGGATCCATCTTGATTTTCCCCACTAAGACTGCATTAATGCCTATTTTCCTCACAGCAAATTGGTATTTCCCTTCAGGTAAATTTAAGGTCATACCCTTCAATATGTCTATTCCAATGATGTATTCGGGAATAGGCACAATAACCACACTATATTCTTTCTTGGGCAACTGTCCAATTTTCATCATTAATTTAACTTGCCTGGCTGATATTTCAGTCCCTCCTAGTCCTGTGATGGTAATAGGAGTTCCATGGCTGAACTTGTCTGGATTTCCATAAATAAGGGTGGCCTCGGCCCCAGTATCTATTAATGCCTCAGTTACCGTACTTGACCCATTTTTCCAATATATGGTCAAGTTAATGTGAGGTCTACAATCCAGCCTGTGTATTTCCTTAACTTGGGCTGGGGCCTGGCCTGTTCCCTAGTATTCCCTTTCATGTGATTCACTTGGGTATGAAGGTTCAACATCTGTAGCATTTGCAGGAGCAGTTCTGATTTCCCTATCTCTCCTGTTATCAAGGCCTTTATCTCTGTACATTCTATATAATTCATTGGTTGGAATTCCATCTATCATTTCAAAACCTACTCCTGCTCTCAATAAAGCAGTAAACATTTCTTTCCTTGTTACTCTCCTTTGGCGCCAAGTTTGCTGGTTATTCACCCTTCTCTCTTGAGGAGATCTATCCCTTCCCCAGTCACCTAAGTCATATAACTGTAAAATCTTATTTATCACTGTTGTAAGACGGCTCCCTACTTCTCCAAGTAATAAATTCAAAATTAGTTGTTTATAAGCAGGGGGAGCTGTCCTAATTATTAAATTCCTATGAGGCAGTTCCATTGAATCATTGTAATATTTGTCTGCAGTTCCTGTCATAATGGCAGTCTTCATTACCTCCTCCTTTAGTCTCATGATACAATCTCTAAGTGAATACCAGGGTCTGTGCTCAGTGGGCCACATAGAATCAGTAGCATATCTCTTATTGCATCCCACAGCGGCTAATGCCAACAGAGTAGTCCCGCTATCACCATCTCCTTGCTGATGATGTTCCCTAAAAGCTTGTTGAACTAGAGGATCATGGCTGATACCTATGAATCTCATGCAGTCTGTCCCATCTACTGATATTCCACCGGCCCCTTGATCACTGAGTCTTACCATCCAAGATATCAATGGTTCTCCTATTCTTTGGCTGAATCTACTCAAAATATCTGTGACCTCTTGCGGTGAGAAATCTTCCTGAATTTCCCTTGTAACTGAATCTTCACCTCGGGTTTCTGTCTTCCTCCTTTGTATGGGTCGAGCCCTTGTCTGATCATTTAACCATCTCCTATGCTCTGTGTGAGGCACATCCTGAACCCCAGTAGTGTTTTGTGCCTCAGCCCCTAACATTGTCTCATTCTCTCCCCACTCACTTCCTCTGCCACCATGGCTAGGACGAAGCAGGCAGTCAGGCTCTTTCTGGGCTGGGTTGAAATGCACTCTGGGCTTTTTTGGTCTCCTGTTGCTCTTAGCCACATTAATAGAAAAGTTCTCATTTGAGTCAGTTTGGTCTCCTGCTATCTGAGATTCCCCTTCTTCCTGTGGGGTAGGAGTGCCCCCATGTCTTTGACTTAATCTCAATCTTTCGTATACTAGCCGGTAGGCTGATAACACTATCCAGCTTTGCCTAGATAGTGATGCCCCTGACTGAATCCCAACTTCTCGTAAACACTTTTCCAAATCCCTAGGATCTCCTCTCCGTAGCCTTGGTTCCCAGTTTTCACAGGGTCCAGCTTTTTTAGCCAACTCTTTTGCTAGGGAGGAATAAAATGGATCCTCCCATCCTGGGATATTCATCTCTTCCTCTGAAATTGTTCTGCTTCTAAATAGAGATCTTATACCTAGCGATCCTGTTCGTGACGCCAAATGTATCAGGAGGGCAGAGTTTATAATCTCAAAGAGGATCATAAACATGTCTGAAAGGTTCGGAATCGCCGGATAGAAGAAACTCTCAAAGTAGAAGGCAGAAGAATCAAAACATTTATTTAGGCTCAACAGTAACCAACCCATGAACCAGCAGCCCCACCTTGATATGTTGATCATAATCTTCCAGGCCCAATAAGTACGCCTTGAAAGAGTAACCAGGAGGCTACAGAGAAACATGATTGCGTAAAGCAAAATCATGTTTCCCCCCTTTTATGGTAATAAGATTACCCACTGGACTGAAGTCTTTGTTCAGCTTCCTCCCGTAGATCAGCTCTGCCACTGGCAGCTCCCGCTTCTGCTGTGTCTGTGTCTGTCTGAAGCTGCAACTGTAACTGACGATGTAACGGTCGCTGTAACTGACGTAACTGTCGTAACTGTCGCTGGCTCCAACCGAAAAAGGAAAGAAGAATCTTCAAGCTGTCCTCTCCCCTCTTATAGGGTTTTTGACATCATCAAGCTCCGCCCAAATGACCAGGGCCGATTGGTTCCTGAGTTGGCTCCTCCCCCTAGCATAGACATTAACACCTCCCCTCAGCCAGCCCCATGACTCCTCACACAGGAAGCTGTCTGCTTCCCGGCATGCTCCCCGGGCCTCCTGCCCCGGAAGAGCAAGCCACAGTGTCCAGAGGCTCAATGAGGCAAGCTGAGCCATTCAAAGAAAACAAAAGCCATTATGGCTACACCATCTTCCTGAATTTCTGACAAGAGTTTTTGACCTAACTATCCACCTAGGGAAAAAAGAAGATGAACATGACTCTTGTCCAAACTATTATACAAAATTGGATGAATATCTCAATGAACTCACCCATAAGCACATACATGTTAGACAGACCTTGCAGATGGACAGCAAGTTAGGCCCAGAAAGAAAGAGGGTCAAATTATTTTGGGGGAAATTATACATTAAAAAAACTAACAAAAGCATCAATCTGAAGCAAAAGTCAGTATTTTAAAAACCATTATTCTTCCGGTGCTGTGTGGCCATGAGATATAGAACAAAACAGTCCCTGAAGAATTGGAAATTTGTATCACACAGAGGAATATTATGGGTATGAGCAAGCTGCGATACATACACAATGAAGAACTTCAAAGAAGAATAGTAGTAACAGATGACATTGGGGAAATGCACAATAGGAAGAAAAGATGGGCTGGTCACCTAGTACAGGAGGGAGTGACAGAGAGGTGGTAAAAGGGCTCCATGAGCATCCTCCCAGCTTCAGAGAAGGCAAGGAAGGAAGGCCTCCACTTTGTTGGGTGGTCTCCCTCTGGAGAACTTTTAGAAGGACATAGAGAAAGGTCATACAGGATGAGCAGAATTAGATGGCTTGTAATCTGTACCATTGGAAGGAAGAGTCAAATGAATGGGACTTGAGTCTTTTTCCAATAAGGTTTATGGCTATGAATCATGGCATACGACGGCCTCGGAAGAATAGGATTTGAGGAGTAAATCAAATCAAGCTACAGTGGAGGGGTGTATATGGGTGTGAGTAGTCAACAACACATTACCAAAGAGGGATTTCACAGGAAAAGCCAGGTAAAAGATGTTATCACAGAAAACTAATGACTGGAAGAAAAGATGGACTGGTCATAGAGTGAGAGTACAGGATAACCTAACTGATAGTTAACCTTAACTGGGGCAGCCAGGTGGCCCAGTGGATAGATCTCTGTGCCTGGAGTCAGGAACACTCATCTTAGTTCAAATTTGGCCTCAGACACTTTCTAGGTGTGTGACCCTGGGCAAGTCACCAAACCCTGTTTGCCTTAGTTTCTTCATCTATAAAATGAGCTGAAGAAGGAAATAGTTAACCATTCTAGTATCTTTGTCAAGAAAATCCCAAATGGGGTCACAAAGAGTTGGACACCACTGAAATGACTGAACAACAACAAGTCATGCTCCACTAGTATCTATGTAACATCAAGAGAACTAGAGGAAGGCTACCAGAATATAAGATAGATACCCCTTCCCCGCCACAGATTTACAGGAACACATGGACCAAGGTCATGCAGGACCATATGGAGAGGTTGCAATCTGCCTCACTGGAGGCAATATACACATTGATGAGGTCATAGACTCATTGAAATATTAAAGAATGAGCCAAATGTCTCTTCTCATATAAGAGGCAGGAAAGAGAAAATGATTCCTACTTTCTTTCCACCAAGGAAATGAAAAAGAATTGAAAAAGAAAAAGGGTGAATAAACGCAATTATACACAGGTCTTACTCCACTGCATTAATCCCTTCAAAGTTAATACTGTGAGAAGTAGTGGAAAGAACACTAGACATGGAATCAAGACACCAGAGTTCAAATCTCGTGTGTAATATTTGCTAGCTGAGTGGCTGTGTACTTCACTCCCAGAGCATCAGTTTTCTCATCTGCAAAATGGGAATGATATTAATGGTTTTTTCCGTATCTCACAAAGTTGTTTTGAGGAAATCACTATATGATTGTGAGTTTTTACAGTCATCACTAGGGCAGGACAACTAGGACTCTGGCCAAGGGCACAAAAACTTGAACACCTTCAGCAATTAGAAATAAGCAAACTTAGCACCTAATTAGCAAGAATAATAAGTTAAAGTAGGAAGCTGTTAGTTATCAAACTTTCTAGTCCAGTCAACCACATCCCAGGTAAGCTTTTCTCCAACTCAACATCACCCTGCTCCAGCCTTCCCAGCAGCAACTTCATGATTCTGAGGTGTTCTACACCCCACTCCATCTGAATTTGTCTGTCTGCATAGATTCAAATAGGACAATTTTGTTCTTTTTTTAAAAAAAATTCTGAACTTACCAGACATCAAAAAATGAACATTTTTGTATATGTTGAACAGAAGAGAATTGTACATGAAACTGTGAAATTCCATGTTGTCGAGCTTGCTTTGTTTTCAAGTATATGACTTAAACAAGTAACTCTTACAGTTGTCCTGCTTGTTTTAATCATTTATTTAAAGAGATATATTTTGTGGTGTTTGTTCCAAGTGACAGGATTGCTAGATACAGGCACCAGTTATTATCACTATCCAACTTAGCTCAGCTTTCAGGTAGTCCAGACAAGGTACTGAAGATAAACGATGAGGAATCTGCCTTACCCTATATAGCATTAAGGCAAAATTCATGACCTTGAAGAAGATCATGAGCATGCTTGAATGGTTTGGAATCAAAGGATATAAGGAATTCTCTAAGTAAAAGGCAGAGGAATTAAAGCATTTATTCAAGCTCCAAAGTACCAGACCCAAGGACCAATGCCCCCAATTCGATATTGCAGCAAAAACCTTCCAGAACCATTAAGCCCACCTCACAGTAGTAACCAGGAGTTTACAGAAAAATATTATGACAGAAAGCCAAACCATATTTGTGCTTCCTCCCAATGCTAGGACCTTCCTGTAAGAAGATCACTCATGGGTCCCAAGCCCCTGCTCAGCACTCTCTGGTCTGTATGCTCTTGGCTCTCTGCTCCTCCTAATCCTCAGTTTCTCCAGCCTCTGCTGCTCCTTTAGCTTCTGCTCCTCTAGCTTCTACTGCTTTGGCTTCTGCTGGTTCAGCTTCTGCTGCTCCTCCTCCTGCTTCTCATTCTCCTGCTTCTGCCACTTTTGCCTCTCCAAGCTCTGTTCTCTCTTTTTATACAGTCCTTAGCCATCATCTCATCCACTAGAACGTCATCTGACCAACCAGAACTTAGGCACATACCATTGGCTCTGGTCTTAGCAACTCCCCTTAGGGCCCTGGGGGCCTCACCCCCACACTGGCTTAGCACCTAGTAATTAGAGGTTTGGGGCCTACTTAGGCGCAAAGATCTGATCAGATCTCCCTTCGTTGGCCCCACCTAGAGCCCCATCTGAAGCCTATTCAATCGGGGGGTGGCCAGAGATCTTCTCACTTACTGATTGCCTTTACACCCTACAGTGTTCTCAACATTTTCTACAAATAGATAAGCTCCCACCCTCACCCCTAACCTACCCCTAGAACTTGGGAGATGCCTTCATTGAATAAGCAGTTTTAATCATATGGCTATATCTACATTAAGCTGCTACAGTAACCATTTTGGTCAAAAATTTCTCAAGCAACTTCTAGTGCTTTTCAAAGTCAAGAGAATGCTTTTTATGAGCAAAGTTTGCTCTAGTTGGGCTCTCCTGGGGTCTGAGTAAATTAGGAGACCAGAGGAACAAACCTGGGGTCTCTATACTATTTCTCAATTCCCTTCGTAAAAGGATGTTCTGGAGGGATTTACTGTACCTGTCCATTGGCTCCAACAACACATCCATCAATCAGGTCCCAAGTACAGGAGTCTGGACTAGAAGGGAAAGAAAGGTTAAATTATTATTCTATGTCTTAAAGTGCCCAAACCATCCTTTTCTTAGTGAAAACATTTGGGCTTTTAAATAACCACTCATTTGAAGATTCCATCTTCTTTCCCCCTTTCAGAACTGATTTCCATTTAGGTCTTGTTTTCTAGTTTGAATTTGGCTTTCTTTTTAGTGGAATATTTTTTCTTATGCATTGACTGAATCTGATGATTCAATTTTCCCCTGGGTTGTTAACTCAAGACTCGTTATGGCATCTAACTAGATATTCCATAAGACAACAGCTCTTCAGGATAGGAATCTTGAAGTTTCAGCGGAAAATCAAGATGTCACCAGATTTTGTTTTTTAAAGGCTTTTCAAAGTTTATTGGTTTCTATTGAGTGCAGAGAAAACGAGGTTACTGAGGCTTCTGGAGAGCACACAGGTGACTTGGAAAGATTTTAAAAGTGTAGTTTCTTGGCTTTGGTTTGGGTATTTTGCTTTTGTTTTCCTTTAAAACACGTGTGTGAATGCGTGCTCATGAGAAAGGGAGGGAGGGGGATGGACTTTGATGCTGGGCTCACTGATGAGTCACTATGAGGCAGCTAAATGCACTGGATACAGTGCTAGCTAGGCCTATTCAGTAAGATCTGAGTTCAAATGTGACCTCAAACACTTACCAGCAGTGTGACTCTGGGCAATTCACTTTACTCTTTCTGCCTCAGTTTCTTCAACTGTAAAATGGGGATAATAAAAGCACCTATTCCCCAGGGTTGTTGTGAAGATCAAAGAGATAATGTTTGTAAAGCTCCTAGCACAGCACCTGGCATATTGTCATTGTTATTCAGTTGTTTTCAGTCATGTCTGACTTTCATGGCCTCATTTGGGGTTTTCTTGGCAGAGATACTGGAATGGTTTTGCCATTTCCTTCTCCAGCTCATTTTACAGATGAAGAAACTGAGGCAAACAGGGGTAAGTGACTTGTCCAGGGTCACAAAGTTAATGAGTGTCTGTGGCCAGATTTGAACTCAGGAAGATGAGTTTTCCTGACTCCAGGCCCAGGGCTCTATCCACTTGACATCTAACAGCTTGCCAAGCATATAGTTGGTGATTAATAAACGCTTGTTTCTTTCCTTTCCTTCCTGCAATCACAGGTGATTGTGGCCTGAGCAACCTGGAAAATTCCTGAGTCTTTTGGGGATTCTAATACAGTTTTAAAAAATGAATGATTTGATTTCTTAAAGAGAAATTTACCCACCAATGATCTGGGTCTAATTTTGGAAGAGTGAAGACAGTTGGGGATCACATCCCAAGAACATTCAACATTTCCACATGAGCTGTTGCTGGAAGTGGAACCCAGGCAGAGTCACGGATTAGTCAGAAATAGTCATGGGTGGCCTCAAGCCAACCTTGGGACAGGATTGCCACCATGTTGCTTGTCTTTGCATCTTGTGATGATGCTAGGCAGTGGGCTTCATTGGACAATCACCAGTGACTTGGCTGGGGAAGAGGCCACTAGGCCACAGAGCCCATTTCTACAGGACATCAGGGGAAGACACTCCACAGGAATGGAAGATGTGAGAGTTCCTTGGGGTCTGTCACCAGATTTTTAACTTAGGAGGGGGAAAAGTGTTTCTCTAGATGCAATGTGAGCTGGTCCCAATCTTACAATCTCAAAAATAATTTATCTACCTGATTCAATTCATACAAAGTATACACTTGAATACAGAAAAGATCTGGGAAAATGCTATAAACATAAGAATCAAATAAAAGAGATGGTAGTTTTATAGTTCACTGATCATCTTTTTTTCCAACAGGAGTTTCCAGCATTCTTGCTCACAGTGGATAATAGACAAACATTTATGCCAAGTTACATTTTTTATTCTACCAGGAAGTCACCATTTGTAGTATTAAAACTGATTCAAAGACTTTAAATGCTAAATCTACAAGGTGTAGTGTGTAGCTCTCCCAATCAAGTTAATGTTTCTGTTATTGTTTTGCTTATACAATAGGTTGAGCTTATACTTTGACATCATGGCATAGTGAATATCGTGTTGGAGTATCTCTCCTCTGACACTGTATGACCCTAGGTGAGTCACTCACCTGCAGAGTTTCCTCATCTGTAAAATGAGGGAGGTTGAAATCTTATGATCCTAGCCCTCATTGTACATGCGTGGGGCTGTGTTTTAGCATGGATAACATACTGGGCCTGGAATTATGAAGCCCTGGATTCAACTCCCTTCCTTGACTTGCCAAATTTTTGACAACAGGCAAATCACTGAATCTTTCTGAGGCACAACTTCTTCTCCTATAAAAGGGGTGGTAGGGAAAAACATACAAATATCTATAGTACCTCCCTCACAGGGTTGTTAGAAGGATCAGATGGAATCATTTATTTAAAGAAGTACATAAATGTCAGCTATTATTATGTGGTTGAAAAATCTCAGGGGGGAAAAATGAGTACTTGTACTGTAATCTTGATTTTGCATTACAAATTGATTGATAAAGATTTTTACAAGTGCCAAAAGGCTGGGTTTTTTTCCCCAATGATCAAAAAAAATTGGTGTCTAGGGAGTGATCATTTTGGTTCCTTTCCTACTTACTAATGCTTATAGATTCCATATGTCCCAGGGCTTAGTTGTTTCATAGAAAAAACAACAACCCTATAATAAGGTTAAATGTGACAGAATAGGATGTTTTTGACTTGAAATGACTGTAATGGTTATATGGGTTGGGTAGATATGTGATTCTAATGGTTACTTCAGAGAAACTTATCCATCTTAAAAGAGGCTATGCTATTCTAGAAGGAGCATGCATTTGATATCAGAAGGCATAGATTCACCTTCAAACTTTTTTCCTTACTACCTGTAGGACCAATGACTCTGGACAAATCACTTTGTCTCCATGGGCCTATAAGATGAGGGAACTGGACTAGATGGGATCTCAGGCCCCTTCAAGCTCTAACACCTCTGATTCTCGAAGTAATGAAGCACTTTAAACAGCCAGTCATAATTTAGCCTGCAGTATATTGCTTGGCCAAACAATAGAAATTACTCACTGTGAACTTAGCGGTTACCTAGACCATCCCCAATTCTTTATTTTGCCCAATTCACATTTTCCCCAAGTTAATGAATCCTTGCACCAGGATAATGAAGTTGACTAATCTCAGGGCAATGATACTAACTCATCAAATTGACTTGCAGTGTGAAGTCTATGTTAATAAGCAAATCATTATTTCATGGATGAGATTAAATGTCATTTTAAAATGAATGTTATCAAGAAGATTTATTTTTCTAGTGCTCAAGAAAGAGAGGCAATGTGGAATAGTGGATAGAGAGCTAGCTTTGGAAGCCAAGGAGATGGTTTTGAATACTTACTGGCTGCATAATCTGGGCCAAGTCATTTAACCTTACTCGATTCTAGACAAATCTGTAAGATTATAAATTGTAGAGAAGGTGCCAGTCCTCATTGGTAGAGGGACTTTCTTCATCCTGGAGTTCTCTGAACAAATGAAATCACAGGTTCAGGGTATGTTTTTAACTTTTATTTTATTTTTTTCCAATTATCAATCATTTATTTTTTTCTTCCTCTCACTTGTCCCCTCCCCCATTAGAAAATTAAAAAAAAAACCTTTGTAATAATTATGCATAATCAAGCAAAACAAATTCCCACATGGGCCTGAAACAGCAAGGCAATAATAACAACATAGATAATTGTCAAAATGCCTATGTAGTTTTGTATCACAAAGTATATGAGACTCTCCACATAGAAGGTAGAAGAAGTAAAGCAATTATTCAGACACCAGAGAACCATATTCCATAACCAAATGCTCAGCTCCCACAGCCAGTCAGTCCACTTCATCATAACAGCAAGGAACCCAAAACATTCAATACAGAATATTACAACATGGAGACTTTTCATCCCAAAACATCTCCAACCCCCTGCTAGGGTCTTCTCCAAAACAAACTCACAGTACAGCTAAGTCAGCCTGTTCAGTTCTAACAATCATGAGGGCGGCCATCAGCATTAGTAGCCATAACATCTCTCTCTCTCTCTCTCTCTCCCTCTCTCTCTCCACATTTCCTGTGACATAACTTCCTTTTCCTGTCAGGAAGCTCCTCCTACCATATATGTCTTAGGCTTCCTGTGACATAAACAGGTCACATGGCCTATTAATGGGTGGGAAAGATCTTCAAATCCAAATTGCTACTACATGGCCATGTCTAAGTATGTATGTCTCTTTCTGTACCTTAAGTCCCTCACCTCTCTGTCAGGTGGTAAATAATGCTTCTTCATCAGTCCTCTGGAATAATTGGTCATTGTATTGACCAACGTTCTTGCATCTTTCACAATTTTTCATTTTTACAATGTTGTTATTGTATGAATTGTTATTTTGGTTCTGCTCACCTCATTTTACATCAGTTCATGCAAGTCTTCCTAGGTTTCTCTGAAGCTATCTTCTTCATCATTTCTTATGGCACAACCATGACATTCATATACCAAAATTTGTTCAGTCATTCTCCAATTGATGAGTTCCTCCTTAGTTTCCACTTCTTTGCCACTGCAAATAAAAGAGATACTACAAATATTTCTGTACAAATGGGTCCTTTCCTTCTTTCTTTGATTTCATTGGGGTAGAGGTCCAGTAGTGGCCTAAGTTTGGGGGTGTAGTTCCAAATTGCTTTTTAGAATGGCTAGACCAACTCACAGATCCACTAACAGTACATTAACAAATCTATTCTCATAGCCCCTCCACCATTTGTCATTCTCTGGGTGTGTGTGTGTGCGTGTGTGTGTGTGTGTGTGTATGATCTTTGCCAATCTTGAGAAATAGAGAGATAATTTGACTCTCAACTTGGGAACAGAAAAACTTCTTAGTTTTTGAAAATTATTAATTCACAGTAATTTGTCCCTGTCTGACTTCTCTTTCTGTATGGCTCAAAACCCACATTAGAGAGGCCACAGTTGTGTGTTGCAGTGTGCTAGATTGAGAGGACTTCAAACCCACTCTCTGATAATTGCTAACTTAGGTAGCTTTTTCTGAGCCTTGGTTTTCTCATCTATAAAATAAGCAGGTTGGATTAAATAACCTCTTAGGCATCTTCTAGCTCTAGACCCATTTTAATCTATAAAGTGAGGACAATTACACCAAACTACCTGGATTCTATAAGGAGAAATACTAGTAATATAAACTGTGGTTACAGAGTGTTTTCATCTACGTTATTTCATTGGATGCTGATCACAACCCTGTGAAGCGGACAGTGCAAATATTGTCATCTCCATTTTGAAATGATGAAACTGAGGCTCACAGTGATTGTGTCTTGTTCTAGCACGTGGAGGTTCTATGTGATGGAGCCTGGACGTGAGATTTCTGACTTTATCTAGTGCTCTTCTTACTACTTCACACCTCCCTAAAGAGGAATTCTTGAAGACTATAAAAGTATATCCTCTACTAAAGTCCTACTTGATGCCTCATTGTGCAGAAATGACCTTGAGTGCTCAAAAGCTTAGGTCCTACTGAGTTCCAATAGCATGTTGGATATCAAAGGGCACACCTAGGTAAGTTCAGAGAAACTCATCGCCAAAGGGTTGACCATCAGATGATAAAATTTGTATTTATTTTTATTTATGATTCATAACTCATGAAGATGTAGAAAGGATATAAGCTACACATAGTGAAGGAACATCCCGTTGGCCACAGGTTTTTTTTTTTAACATCAGAGTCAGTAATAAATTATAAATGTGTAAGGTAACATATTTGAGAGTGCTTGAAAGCTATTTCTGTAAAAGAGATACAGAAAGATAAATTCTACTTTCCTTTAAATAAAATTGAGATAATATAAATAAAAATATATAAAATATTTAAAATAATAATAAATACATGAATAATATAAAAATAATATATAATAAATAAGTAATAAACTATCCTCAATGGTTAGAAAGTTATTCTTAACATGTACATGTAGATGTATAATTGATTTCCTATTGCTTGCCTTCTCAGTGGGTGGGGAAGGGGAAGGAGGGAAGGAAAGAATTTGGAACTAAATTTTTTTTAATGTTAAAAATAAAGAAGTACTTGAAATACACCAAAAAAGTCATTGGGAAATATTGAAAAAAAATAAAGAACAGTATAATTTTTTGTAGAAACCCTTTAGGGTTACCTCCCCAAATCTCACTCATAGATCGAGTCTCCCAGGTTTGTAGGTCAGAAGTCTTAATAATAACTGAACATTCCCACCCCCATAAACCTGGTTCACACTCTCCTACAATTAGCCAATGGGAAGAGTGGGCACACATATAGAGTACACTAGTCAAGAGCCATATGCTCAGAAAGCATAGGTGGCCCAGGTAGCTCCCACCTCCAGCATAGCAGGTCCCTAAAAAACCTCCCATTCTGTCCAAGTCATTCCCCAATTGATAAATGGTCAAAGGATATGAACAGGCAGTTTTCAGAGGAAGAAATTAAAGATGTCTATAGCTGTAAGAAAAAATGCTCTAGATCACTATCGATTAGAGAAATGTAAATCAAAACAACTCTTAGGTACCACATCTCTCCTGTCAGACTGGCTAACATGATAAAACAGGAAAATCATAAATGCTGCAGAAGATGTGGGAAAATTGGAACACTGTTACGTTGTTGGTGGAGTTGTGAACTGTTCCAGCCATTCTGGAGAGCAATTTGGAACTATGCCCAGAGGGCAATAAAAATATGCACACCCTTTGACCCAGCAATACCACTTCTAGGGTTGTATCCCAAAGAGATCACACAAGTGGGAAAGGGACCTGTAGATACAAAAATATTTATAGCAGCTCTTTTTGTGGTGGCAAAGAATTGGAAATCAAGGAGATGCCTATCAATTGGGGAATGGCTAAACAAATTGTGGTATATGAATATTATTATGCTATACAAAATGAAGAGCAGATGGACTTTATAATAACATGGAAAAACATATATGAACTGATGCTGAGTGAAGTGAGCAGAACCAGGAGAACATTATACACAGTTGCAGACACACAGTATCAGTGATGACTAACTTTGATAGAGTTGGCTCTTCTTAGCAATACAAGGTTCAAAGACTTCTCCAAAAGACTCATGATGGAAAAAGCTATCTACATCCAAAGAAAGGATTACGGAGTCTGAATGCAGATTGAGGCAAACTATTTGCTCTCTCTCTTTTTTTTCTTCTTTTTTGGTTTTGTTTCTTCTTTCTCATGATTCACTCCATTGGTTATAATTCTTTACAACTTGACTATTGTGTAAATAAGTTTAATGTGAAGGCATATGTAGAACATATATCAGATTACATTCTGTCTTGGGGGGGAGGGGGAAAGGGAGGGAGGGGGAAAGAGAGGGAGGGGAAGGAAATTTGGAACTCAAAAACTTGTGGAACTGAGTGTTGTAAACTAAAAATAAAAAATAAATTAAAAAAGAACGTCCCATTCTGGTGGTGTCTTCATGCCCTGGGTACAGCATCTCTTCTGAACAAATTGTTTAGTGGGGCTCCGTGGGCTGGTTCTTCCATAGGTCAACCTTAGATGGCTTGCTCTCTTCTGGGCTCTTGGAACTCACACTCCTCAATCCTCTCTCTTGCCTCAACTTATTAAAGATGTGTCTTGCTTTTTAAAAGTTATCAGGGCTTAGAGTTATTGTTCAGCCAAACAATGGCTGGTTGCCCACTAATTCCATCTATCTAGTTTGATTAGACAATATTTTCATAAAGAGGTGACAAAGTGTAAACACTTCTTTGTACTTCACTTAAGACTTTAACAATCACTGCATCTGTAACATATCCCTAACATTCTTTAATTTTGCAAACTGGGTCAGGGGGAATCAACTGATCAGAGGTTGACTAATCAACTCTTCCTTCCCACCCCCCACCAAAAAATTCATGAATCTTCCTGGGAAAGGTAGAACAAATAATTTGGGGTGCAGAATCCATTTATCATGTATTTTGTTATATATTTCAAACCCTCTTCTTTATGCCATCACGACCCCTTAGAAATGTTAGATTGAAATCTGCTTTTAAATGTTAATGGTCTTTCAACTGCTTTGTAATTGGTTCAGTTCCTTGCTAGTATCTATGAAATTGGAAAAAGGTATTTTTGGCACCTGGACACTTCCTCTTTGTAGGGCCTGGGATGCTGATATGATTCTGTCTCAAATCTCATAACTGTTCTTCCTTCCCCATTCATTTTTTGGAAGAAGAACCCTTGATAGAGTAGCACAGCTTTGACATTTAGAAGTAGACGGAGGATAAATCTGTATGGTATGGTTGGTTATCAGTGTCATTTAATTTTACCTGTCAGGCTTTTCAAAAATTACAACCTATAAGAAGGCTTCCCATTAAGTTTATTGATGTCGTATGGGACAGACACCCAATTTAAATCATTGATCTACCTTCTGCCAAAAGCTAGCTGGCTCCTCCACTTTAAACATAAATGCTAAAAATCCTAACTCCATCCTTTGAAAATTCTGCTGTTTCTCCAAACTATTCTTTAATTTTCCTTCCTTCTTTTTTCCCTTTCCTCCCTTCCTCAAACAATTATTTATCAAACATAATACAATGCATCATACTAGATTGTAGGGAAGATTAAAAAAATGAACAAAATAGAACTCCTACCCTCAAGTAACTTACAGTCTAAATGAGGGGATAAGACATGTATATACATAAATATCCTATAAATTAGAACATGAATAAGAGGAATTCAAAGTTCCATGAGATCAAATGAGGGAGAAATGACTTTCAGATGGGAAGGTCAGAGAAGGCTTCATGGAGGAATTGACATTAGAGCTAGATCTTAAAGGGCACAGATCTTTTCTCAGAATAATGCTTTAAAATAAATTAAGCAAGTGGTACATTTTAGTTACAGGTTAATGAAAATAAAGATGTACTTCTTCCCAAACAAGTTCATAGACACCCTGAAATTTATCTAAGGATCCCTTGGAGGGAGGGGTCTATAGACTTTTGCTCTAGAGCAAAATTGTGTGTGTTCAGCCTATCAGACACTTTATTGGCCGTTGACAACAAAGATCCTTAGGTAAAAAAGAATACTTAACAGATCTGAAGTGCTGGAGCCTCATTAACAGTTAATCAGATATTAACATTAGCATTAAGAGTTAATCAGTTATTAACAGATAACCAGACTATTGGTGGGGGAAATCAAGTAACCTCAAGTAGAGATACCAGGCTGTAATTTGTTGCTAGGAAGAAGGTGGACAAAGGCCTTTTCAGTAACCTATAACTCCTACCCCCTTCCCATGTCCTATGAAAATCACAACGGTTGTGCCAATTGGAAAAAAAAAAAAACAAAAACAAAATTGAAAAGGCTGGTGACCTCTGTTCTACTTTCCTCCAACAACAAATTACAGTAACCTCCATTAGATACTGGATAGACTAGTAGGTGACCAAGAAAATGATATTCCAGCTGAAAACTATAGAGTTAGGGCCCAGAGAAGCTTATTAATCATAGCATCACTAGTAGAAGGTAAATAAGATGTTAGACGACCCTGAAGATATCATGGTGGCTAAAGACTAATTGAGTGGAAATTCAGTGCCCAGTGGGTATGATAGTTGTGGGTAATGATGGAAAAATCATGCCCATCAGGGAACAGAAGAGACCAAGTACTTAGATTAGATCAAATACATGAGAGAAAAGTATGATAACATTATGAGAAGTTGTTTTCATAAAGTCCTTTCTTTATCAGTGAAGCTATAGAGCTGGGATAGGGAACCTGCAACCTCAAGGCCACACGTGGCCCTCTAGGTCCTCAAGAGTGGCCCTTTGACTGAATCCAAACTTCATAGAACAAATCCTCTTAATAAAAGTATTTGTTCTGCAAAATTTGGCCTCAAGGTCACAGGTTCCCCCACCCCTGCTCTAGATCATTTTTAAATTTCTTTTTTTCTATTATGAATGTAATAACCACTAACAAAAACAAATAGTTAAAAAAATAGGGATAAAAATCACAAATTCTCCCTTAACATGTAAACCAAATAAATCAACAAGCAACAAACTAGCAAGCGAAATGCTTTTTTGGTCTCCCCCTCCTTCTTTGCAGAGGTGGAAAATTATGAATGTGGAATACTGTTTATAATGTCAGACTTCTGGACGTATTGTTTAACCTGGCTAAGCAATATTTTTCTCTTTTTTATTCTTTATTATAAGACAGCTTTTTAAGAAAGAGGAGAAGTGGGATACATTAGAAAATGGTAATATCAATAAAAATCTATTTAAAAAGAATATCAGTCGCCATTAGAGACATTAAATTTATCTTTACAAGGTTAAAAGAAAAAGAGAAATACTTTTGTTCTGTACCCTCCTCCGTGTCTCTTTGTATGTAAGGAAGAAAGTTCTCTCCTCTAGTTTATCTGATGTAATCAAAAGATGCAATCACAGAGGACAAGGTGTTCATGTGTTAACAAATTGTTAGCACTCAATGATTTCTTTACCAATTATAATAATTCTCTCTTTGATTGAGCCACAAGGGCACAACATCATTATAAATAATAGTCTAACCCTTCATTTCTTGAAAGGGAAAGGAGATTTTCTTTCCTCAGACAACTCTTACCATGACTGGTCATAGCATCCAGCCGTGAAGATGTTTACTTAGAAGCATATATCCCTTCAGGCAACTAGGTGGCAATGCATAGGATGCCAGACCTGGAGTCAGAAAGACTCATCTTCCTGAGTTCAAATCTGACCTCTGACACTTTAGTAGCTGTGTGATTCTGGGCAAGTCACTTACCCCTGTTTGCCTCAGTTTCCCCATCTGTAAAATGAGCTGGAGAAGGAAATGACAAACCACTCCAGTATCTCTGCCAAGAAAACCCCAAATGGGGTCATGGAGAGTCAGACACAACTGAAAAACAACGAAAGTTTTTTTAAAAAATGGAAAACACTTTTGTGCCATGCTCCCTCCCAGGGCTATTTGGGAGAGAGTCCCATAAAACTCAGCACCTGGGCACAGGTTATGACACTGTGTCAGGATTCTGACTATTATGAGAGTCTTCTGGGAAGCAAGACTTTAAAAAATAATTTAGTGAACTTAATATGAGCAAAAATGGTGTTATAGGGTTGCAATTAGGATGAGTAGTCAATCAATAAGCAATTATTAAGTGCCTCTTATACGCCAGCAGTTGCACTAGGAGCTGGGACTATAAAGAAAAAAAAAGTTAAAGAGTAGCTTCTCTCAAGGAGCTCAAGACTATTCTAGTATAATGAAATCAATGGGCCAAAAGATCCGATCAGTTTTGAGACTTGTTGCATGTGGTCATGTTTCCCTCCAAAATGTTGCACCAGTCCCATCAACATCGTATTAGAGTCCTTGTTTCCTCACAGCCCTGCCAACATTGGATTTTATAATTTCTTGCTATAATAACCATTCTAGTGAGTCCAAGTGGTATCTAAAAACTGGTTTTGTTTGTGTCCCTCTGATTATTAAGGAACGTGAATGCTTTCTCACATGGTTATTAACTTTTGTATTACCTCCTTCAAAAATTGTCCTTTGGCCACTGATCTCCCAAAGGCTTCATTATTAGTCTCAAAGAGGTGCATCAGTTTGTTATAGCTTCTGTATATCAGAAATTTACCAGGCATATTCCCTGAAAATATTTTCCTTTTTGTTATGGAAATCGTTTTATCCTTGTATAATCCAACCTATGTTTGTATAGCTTAATGCCTTGCCACTAGAATTTCCTTTGTATGTATTTTAAATTTATTTTTTCTATGTAATTGCTGTTTTGTCCCAATATATGGCAAAGTCCCTTGAGGTGAAGAACTGTTTCTTTTTCAATCTTTGTATCACCAGCACCTAGCACATTTGGTACATAAGAAGTATTTAATAATCCTTGTCGAATGAATATCTTCAATAATTTCTTCTACTTAAATGATAAAAGTCTTTCATTTCCAAAGCTGAGACAAATACAGGGATCTGTTGTTGTTCAGTCGTTTTCAGGTATGTCCAATTCTTTGTGACTCCATTTGGGGTTTTCTTGGGAAAGATACTGGAGTGGTTTGCCATTTCCTTCTCAAGCTCATTTTACAGATGAGAAAACTAAGGCAAACAGGGCCCAGGGTCACACAGCTATTAAGTGTCTGAGGCTGGATTTGAATTCAGATCTTCTGGACTCCAGGCCCAACACTTTATCCACTGTGTCACCTAGCAAAGTCCCCCCCCCCCCATTTGGAGATCTGGTAATCCCCATTCATCTTTCCCCCATAGTTCTTACTATTTCTTGTCTATCTATTATTCCATTAAAACCGTGTTTAATTCATATAAAAGAGCATACTGACATTTTGATCTGTATTGCATTGAACCTAAAAGTTATTTTGGGAAGAAATGACATTTTTACTCAATTTGCTTGGCCTAACTATGAGCAGGGAAGATGCCTCTTTGTGTTCAGTTCTTCCTTGACTTCAGTCAAAATCATTTTGAAGCTGTCTTTGTATAAATCTCTTATGTCTTTTGATAAGTGAATGCCCAAATACTTGATGCATTTTGCTGTTATTTCAAAAGGTATTTCTCTTTCCATCAGTTTCTCTTGATTCTTCATGGTAGTGTAGAGAAATGATTTTTATGGGCTGAACTTGTAGCCCACCTCTTTCCTAAGATGATTTATCACCTCCCTTTATGGTTTGTTAATTGTCTTGGACTTTCCAGATAGACAATGTCATTTGCATATAGAGTTACTCCTTCGTTGCCCATGCTTATTCCTTCAGTTTCATTTTTCATGCTTTAGAGCTATCACTAATAATCATAAAGATATGTTAAATGCCAATGCTGAGAGTGTACATCTTTATTTGAGAGCTGTTGCTAATTTGACTGCCTCCAACGTTTTTCCATTGTATATAACGTTAGCTCATTGTTTCAAATACATATTTTTATTATAGTTCGCATTGCTGTAGCACTTTAATGTTTGCAAACTACAATAATAACAATAACAATAAGCATTTACATGGCACTTTAAAGTTTTCAGAGCACTTTATAAATATTATCTCATAACAACTATTATTATCCTCATTTCATAGATGCGGAAACCAAGGCAGGCACAAGTTAAGTGACTTGCCCAGGGTCACAGAACTAAGTGTCTGAGGTAGGAACTGAATCCAAATCTTCCTGACTCCAGGTCCAGCACTCTATCAGATGCTTCTATTGCATTATTATACTATACATTATAATACTATACTCTGCCATACCATACCACAACATACCACACCGTACCAGTTTCACAAGACAAGTTATTCGGAACTATAAGCCTTTTTTCTTTACTCTTTTGAGGCATCAGATACAAAGATTTCCCAATCTTACTGTTAGTTTCAGCATAGCTTTGTTTAAGCCTGACTAGTGTTTCTTGGAACTTGAATTTGCTGTTTATTTGAATTTGCTTTCTTGCTGTGTAAGTGTTTTTCTCTGACCTGGAAACTCTGGGTTTGGGTTGACATTTCTGAGAATTTACAACTTGAGATTTCTTTCGGGAGATGTCTGGTGGGTTCTTTCAAATCCACTTTGCCTGCTTGTTCTAATACATTTAGGCAGGTTTCTTTTATGCTCCAGTAGTTTTTTTTTTTTTCTCTCCTCATTCCTGATCCTCCTTGGATCCTTTTTGCATCATTTGAATCTTTTGATCACTCTTTTCTCTTGAATCCTCTCTTCTCTCTACATCTTTGTGACACTGTTCTCTCCTGGTTCTCCTGTCTGTCTAAGCACCCCTTTTCCTTCTCCTTTCTTAGTTCTTCATCCATGTCATGATGATGTCCCCCACGGTTCTCTCCAGGATCTCCTTCTCTTTTTGGTCTTTACTGTTTCACTTGGTGATGATCTCATCAGCTCCTATGGTTTTGGTTACCATCTCTGCGCAGATGATTCCCATATCCCTGCCTCATCTCACCATTGACCTACACTCATCCATCTCCTGCTGTCTTTTGGATATCTCAAACTGAATGTCTGAGGCATAGGCATCTCAAATTCAGTATGTCTGAAATAGAGTTCATTATCTTTCCTCTAAAACCCTCCCCTCAGAGGTACCACCATCCCATCATCCTTTCAGCCACCTAGGCCCACAAGTTAGTATCATCCTCACCTCCTCTCTCTCATTCGCCCCAATGTATCATGAAATCTTTTCATTTCCACCTTCACAACATCCCTTCTGTGCATCTCCTTTTCTCAACCATACAGCTACAGCTCTAGCTCAGGCTGTGATCATGTCTTGCCTGGACTGCTGCAATAGCCGTCTAACTGGTTTTCCAGCCTTAAGTTTTACCCTACCATGAGCCATGCTCCACTTACTGGCCAAGGTGATTTTTCTCAAATGTGCGTCTAACTGCATTACCTTTCTGTTCATTGAGCATCCGTGGCTCCCTATCATGTCCAGGATCAAATGCAACATCCTCTATTTGGCATTCACAGCTCTTCATAACCTGGCCCTTCTTTTCTCTCCAGCCTTATTATACCTTAATTCCTTCTACAAAATCTAAAATCCACTCAACTACTTGCCATTCCTTGAAAATGACTCCATTTCCTATCTCTGTACCTCTATACTGGCTGTACCCTATGCCTGGAATGCTCTGCCCCATCCCTCACCTGTGGAGGGTCTGAGTTTCCCTGACTTCCTATGAGGCTCATTATCATCTCTTCCTTCAGAAAACCTTCCCTGGTCCCCCCACCGACCTCATTCCTAATACCTTCCCTTTTCAGATTACCTTCTTTTACTCTGTATGTATCATCTATGTACCTGGTAATTTATATGTTCTCTCTCCCCCTTGAATGTGAACTCCTTGAGAACAGAGACTATTTTTTGCCTTTTGTTGTATTTTCAGCACTTACCACAGTGCCCAGCACATAGTAAGTGCTTAATAAAAAACGCTTCCAACAGTGGACAAATTATTTAACCTCAGTTTTCTTATTCATAAAATAGTAATAATGATACTTGTACTACCTTATCCTGATGGTTGTTGTGAAGAAAGAGCTTTATAAACTGTCAAGCACCAGGCAAAGTGTCCCAAAAGTCTTAGCACAGTTTTAAGTTTTAGTACCATGATGATGGTGGCGGTGGTGGTGGTGGTGGTGGTGGTGTGACTGTACAACTCTCAACTTGCCTTCCATATTAGTCAGGGGGATATTAGTGAGGGAACCTAGTGCCCACCTCTCTAAAACTGGAATGAACAGTGTAATCTAGCGCCAAGATTATTCTAAAAGCTGGAATTGACCTTGGGAAGAGAGGGGTAGGCAGTAGAAAAAAACCTACAGAATCTATCCACCTGTTGGCATCCCATCAGTCAATTGACAATCAAACAATAAGCATTTACTAACCCCAGTAGAGGAAGAGAAAACCTCATTTTTCCAGTGAATTCAGAAAGACCCATTCCCTAACCAAATAGTAAGAACTGAAGATGTTTGCCAGCTGACTCTGCAAACAATTCCGAACCATGCCTTTCAGGAAATTTCACCCTTCCCAATGTACAAGGTTGAGCCTATGGATTAATTTTTTATTATTGCCACCATTCCAGTAGTGGGGGTTTTCCTATAGTAAATGGCCCCTCTATACCAGGCAGTGTGTCATAGTGGACAGAATGGTGGAGCTAGAGTCAGGAAGCTGGGGCTCAGATCCCACTTCAGATACTAGCTATGTGAACTTGGACAAGTCACGTAGTCTTTACTTTCCTCATCTGTAAAATGGAGTAATAATAGCACCTACAGGGCTATTGTGAGGATCAAATGAGATGTTGTATGTTTGGCATTTTGCCTACCTTAAAGTGCCAAGTAAATGTGAGCTATTATTATTATGATATATAAGTGGCTGCATATATATAATGCTCGGGCTATTTTGATGCTGAGTCTCTGACTTGGGAGAGTAATTTATACTTATGCCCTTCAAACATCTAAATTTCATAAATGTGCACTTTTGTTCTCCATAGTAAAGTCTCAAAGGTCTTCCCTTTGCAAATAGGGCAAGGGCCTTTACTGACTCATTTTTTTCTTTCCGCTCCCCTGTATTACTCTAACAGTGTCTCTGTCTCTACTCTTTTTAGGGGATGCTTGACCTTATTCAGCCCCGTGCATCATCCCCACCTATTTGTACTGACACACTGTAAGACTAAATCTGCACCGCCATGGCCTTCTTTTTGGACTTCTATCTGAGAAGACTTCACTCCTGTGAATAATGACCAAAGCTGATTGGTTGGTATTCTGGGAGCCTTCCACATGTTACCAGAGCCCAGGACTGTGATCATTTAGAGCAATTAGATAAAGAAGCATTATCCCAGCGCTGCGTATTTAAGCCAGCTTATAAAAATAAATATTTGCCCAATAATCTGGCAGGTTGATGAGTGCCACTTAATATCACAATGAAGGAGTCTGACACAGGGAGAGGGAGAACAGAGTAGAGTTAGGGTTGCCATGGGACCTCTTGGATCCAGCTCCTTTCACTTTTATGATTATTAACAATAATAAGACATAATGCCTGGTGGTAGGAAATGACTCCTGCTGATTGCAATGGACTTGACAATTTCTAGTTACCCTCCCCACCAACCCTGGGATGCAGGTCACTGTAATTAACTCCAGAAAGTGAGTAGAAACTAGCCTTGCTTGTCCACAGGAAAATACCCAATTCAGTAAGTTCAAGCCAAGGAATATTTATTAAGTACCATAGTGGATAGGGTGCCAGCTTTGGAGGTAAGAAGAGCTGGGTTTAAGTCCTGCCTCTGACTGGTACTGACTGTGTGACCCTGAGACAGTCAATAAGTTTCTCAGGGCCCCAGGCAATGCTCTAAAACTATAGATTACAGGTAAGTTGCTGATCTGGGTGAGTAGAGGAAATTTCTTTGTGGGGAGTTCCCCACATGCATGAAATAACAGGTTAAGACTTGTGCTCCCGGTAGGGTGGCCTCCCCTACCACCTGGGCCCTTCCTGACTCCGAGGGCTGCCCAGGGTGGTCAGTGACTCCAAACTACTGGGCCCTAAGGATGCCTTTTTGAAAATTATTTGAAACAAGGGCATAAAATCCTTATGGAGTGGTCTTCCCCCTACACTAATGATGGCAGTTCCTGCTACAGTTATATATTTTACATGTTATGACCAATTATCTTCATTTATGAAGTCTAAAGTAGAAGATGAAGCCTACATACCAATTTTTGCTGGAATTGTGGCCAGATTAGGTGCAGTAACTAACTGTAATAAGTCTCTTAGAGTTGATTAGACCCAAAATACAATCCAAGGCATTGTCTTATAAGGAATTACAACTGTTTGTCAGACAGAAATTATCACATGATGGTTGGATTTCATTCTGGAAAGGTTAGAGTTCTACTGTTATGAGAGATGTACCTTTCTCAGCAATGTACTGGTATAACTTTGAAGTGTTTAAGAAGTGGCTTTGCAAAAACTCTGACAAATGTGAGCCAACTTTTGGGATTAATTTTACTGCAGGGGCAATGTCTGGTTCTATTGCATCTATTGCGACTTTACCATTTGATATCGTAAAAACACAAAAACAAACCAGACTTTGAAGATATGAAACTCCTCAAGATGGAGGTCTACACATCCTACCCACATCAACATGGGACATTATGAAACAGATTGTTTCTAAACATGGCATTTCTGGATTATTTGCAGGACTAATTCCCTGGTTAATTAAAGTTGCTCCTGCTTGTTCTATTATGGTCAGTACATATGAATGTGGGAAAGCTTTTTTCCAACAGCAATACCTCAAAAAACAAGAACTCCATACTTCTGGCAGTATGGACTTGAAATAATTATCATGGTCATATTATTAGCTGGAAGATTTTCAGAAATGTGTAAACTT
This sequence comes from Trichosurus vulpecula, assembly GCF_011100635.1. Lineage (NCBI taxonomy): Eukaryota > Metazoa > Chordata > Mammalia > Diprotodontia > Phalangeridae > Trichosurus > Trichosurus vulpecula. The sequence goes on from NC_050573.1 coordinate 446,270,238, forward strand.
CAGGTCTATTTTAAAATATCTTTTTATTTTAAAAAGTATTAATTTCACAATTCTAATTATAATTTAATAACAAGTTTTCTTTGGAAAAGTTTAAGAAAATTCTTCATTGAGTATCCATGCCCTTATAAGAATATTAGAAAGGAAAAGCTTGACGAGACAGTAAGAATTTTTTATCGAATTCTAAATTTTCCTTTATTACCTGTTGTCTCCTATGAGCCTGTCAACTGTACCTAAACCATGATAGGAGTAGAGTGTTTAAAAAGAAAAGACTAATAAGTCTTTTGTGCTTATCTTAATCATGTACACGAGTTTTATTTTTTAGTGAAATGGAAGTGGAAGCCAATTATCAATAACATCACGCCAGCACTTGCCAAATATTACTGATGTGTTTTTTATTTTTAAATCTGATATTCCTTAGTTTTTTGTTTGTTTGGGCCCCCTATACAAAGCAGGACTTCCTCTGACAAACCATAATTGCTTTATCTTCATATCTGGAAGCGATCCTTTTTTTGCCACTCTAAGCAAAAGTTATACATCTTTCGCTGTTTTCTGCCAATTTTGAAGAATATGGATACTGTTCTTGGAAACCTTATGCTCATTTCAAATTACGGTTCATACTAGCTGGGGGGAGCAGCACAGAACGTATTGCTGTAGAAAACTACTCCTCTATTTAGTTTAGATAAGTCGAGCACTTTAAAAGGCAGCTTAGTTTGTGATATGGATAAGATAATTGCTAAGAATTATGTAGGATACTTTAGGTCCTACTGCTATTGAGCTAGAAGTAAAAAGGAAGTTTTTCATTACTTTCTGATGCTTCTATTTATATACATTCACTTTAGCACTGAGGACTGCACTATATTTAAATGGGTAAGATTTGGCACAGAGAGTTCCTGTGCTTTTTATTCTGTGATTAATAGGTATCATTGTTGCTTTCATTGTTTTGTAGGCTTGTTCTAATGTGATAGAGATTATCACATAATCGGTGGCTACATATTTTCACGTTGCTTACAGATTTCACGTTACTACATTTCACATTAGTATACTGACCATGAAAATAAGTAATAATCAGGGGTGGCGGCATTTTATTTTAAAGAAGCTTTTCTCGTTACAGGATAATAGTGTGTGACTGTCAAAATGAAATGAAGGAAGATATAATGACAAAATAGGAAGTAGCATAAATTTTTAGAATAACTCTTTGATCTTTTTTCCTCAGAACAATTTATATGTTATGAGATAAGAACTTTATTGTGGTCTAAATATTTCTCATGAAAATGTGAAAAATTTCAGAATAGGATAATTGAAGGAAATGGGCATTTAAATATTATCTGGTAAGAGTTAGAAAATTAACGTAATCTATGTTAAACTAAGAAAATGTTCACGTATGTTGCTAAACAAATATTTTCATATCACTAAGTTTTGAATGTAACCATGTGTGTATTTTATTTCATCCTATGTTCATTTGTCTTAGATTTGTAAACGATATGTATGTAAATTGTTTTTAATTCATTTTCATTAAAGATTCTGTTTCCTTTCTTAAAAAAAAAAGAGACTTCTCCTCCTACCCAGATGTGCAACACTCTGTGCTAGCTGTTGAGGAAGACGCAGAGCTGAGTAAGCCCATGTTGTTGTTCAGTCATGTCTGACTCCTCATGACCCCAGCTGGGGTTTTCTTGGCAAAGATACTGGAGTGGTTTGCCTTTTCCTTCTCCAGCTCATTTTGTAGATGAGAAACTGTGGCAAACAGAGTGAAGTGACTTGCCCATGGTCATACAGCTGGTAAGTGGCTGAGGCTGGATTTGAACTCAGATCTTCCTGACTCCTAGGCCTAGTGCTTTATCCACTGCACCACCTAGGGGTCCCAGTAAGCCCACGGTTTTTACCCTTGAGGAGCCTCAGGTCTAGTAGGGGAATGTAGAAGGCTACAGAAGATAACTAGCCCCTGGATTGCCTTGGAAGGCCTGAGCCCATGATCCCTAGTGGGTCAGGCATCATTTGTCCTTAACTCCTCATGATCCCTCTCGGAGGCCAGATTCCTCAGGTCATAAATCCTTCTTAGCTCCTTTTTTCTGCCTTAGGTACCTTGCATAAGACTGACCCAGGAGAAATCGTAAGACTAGTGACAGTATTTTTCCATTTGGCCTCTTTCAGGACATAAAAAAAAATCTCCCTTTGAGGGAGACTTTGAACCAGTAGAATGATTTCCGCCTACCCACATCAACATATACCTTATTTCAGAGGTGCCCAAAGTTCAAGGATATTGCTGAATGGGGCTGCTATGTCAGGGCTAATGAGGATAGACCAGAAAATGGCAGGTTTCCGCTTGAATGTATGTGTTCTTCAATAAACATCACTAGCCTTATAAGCCTAGCACTGATCGCCTGGCTCTTTATGCTCATTCAAGGAGGTGAGCCATGTATACTTTCTAGGTCGGGTCTGACTCAGGCTGTTCTAGGGGTTCAGGTTTGTAAGTAGAACAAAATGAGATACTCACAAACTACTTAGCAGCTAGCAAAAGTCAATTTACTCTGTTGTAACATGGAAAGGATATTCAGCGAAGATGCGGCATTCATTCATTTGGCCACAGCTTCCTTGCTCCCACCTTTTCCAAGGTTCTGGGTTGGTTAGGGCTGTAGGAGAGGCCATTGACTCCTTGTGGGCTGTTTTTTATACTTAGGCCCCCATGAAGCCAAATCAGTGGTTCAAACTTTAGTCCCATGGACCGTAAGTTTCAAGGATGGTTTCAATACCTTTTAAGGAAAAATTAGCCTAACCTGTGTGGGGCAGATGGTACTCTTATGATATACACAAATAATTATAATGCAAAGCAGAATATGATAACTTCATAAAAGAGAAAAACAATGAAAATTCTGAGGAGGGAGAATAAACATCTGATTGTGAGAATCAGGGATGGCTTTGTAGGAGAGAGGGCATTTGAGTTGGGCTGTGAATTTCGATCAATTCCTCTGAGTTCTTCTTTCCAGGGCCAAATAGAGCAAATAGCTAACATTTACATAGCACCTACTGTTTGCCAGGTACTGCGCTAAGGACTTTATAATTATTTGATTCTCTTAACAAACCAGGGAGGCCAGTGCTGTTATTATTCCCAATTTACAGATTAGGGAACTGAGGTTAAGTGACTTGCTCGGGTTCACACGGCTAGTAAGTGTCTGAGACTAGATTTAAACTTGGGCCTTCTACCTCGAGGCCCAGTGCTCTACCCGCTGTACCACCAACAACCCAAGACCTTTTGTACATCTCAACCCTTTGTGGATTCAAAGATAACCATCATGTACATCCCTCAGTCTTCTCTTTTCCAAGCTAAACACCCTCAGTTCTTTCAAGGAAGCCTCCTTTGTCATGGTTAGTCTCCTCACTATCCTGATTACCCCTCTGAAGGAACTTCGGCTTGTCACTCTCCTCCCTGAAATGTGGTGACCTGAACTCAACATATGTGATCTGACTAGAGCCTCAGTCTATTTCCAATAGATTCGATGCATCTGTGACCTCATTAGTGTGAGTGATTAGTACTCCCTCCAAAGGTACAATCAATTAATCAATGAAAAACCATTTTTAAATTTTTTAAAAATTTAGTTATTTTTAATTTTCAACATTCATTTTTATAAAATTTTGAGTTCTAGATTTTACCCCTCCCTTCCTTCCTTCCCCTCCCACCTCCCCAAGACAGTATGCAATCTGATATAGGCTGTACACATACAATCATATTAAACATATTTCCACATTAGTCATGCTGTGAAAGAAGAATCAGAACAAAAGGGAAAAACCACAAGAAAGAAAATAAGGAGAGAGAGCAAATAGCATGCTTTGATCTGCATACAGACTCCATAGTTCTTTCTCTGGATGTGGACAGAATTTTCCATCATGAGTCTTTTGGAATTGTCTTAGATAATTGCATTGCTGAGAAGAGCTAAGTCTATCAAAGTTGGTCATCACACAATGTTGCTGTTACTGAGTACAATGTTCTACTGGTTCTGCTCACTTCACTCAGCATCAATTTATATAAGTCTTTTCCAGGCTTTTCTGAAATCTGCCTGCTCATCATTTCTTATGGAACAATAGTATTCCATTATATTCATATACCACAACCATTCTCCAATTGATGGGCATCCCATTAATTCCAATTCTTTGCCTCCACAAAAAGAGCTGCTATAAATATTTTTGTATATGTGGGTCCTTTTCCCTATTTTATGATATCTTGAGGATACAGACCTAGTAGTGGTATTGCTGGATCAAAGGGTATGCACAGTTTGGTTGCCCCTTGGGGATAGTTCCAAATTGCTCTCCAGAATGATTGGATCAGTTCACAACTCCACTAACAATGCATTAGTGTTCCAATTTTCCCACATCTTCTCCAACATTTATCATTTTCCTGTCTTGTCACGTTAGCCAATCTGATACGTGTGAGATGGTACCTCGGAGTTGTTTTAATTTGCATTTCTTTAATGAATAGTGATTAAGAGCATTTTTTTTTCATATGACTATAGCTTTCATTTCTTCATCTGAAAACTGCCTGTTCATATGTTTTGACCATTTATCAGCTGGGGAATGACTTATATTTTTATAAATTTGACTCAGTTATTTATATATTTTAGAAATGAGGCCTTTATCAAAGGCACTGGCTGTAAAAATTGTTTCCCAGCTGAAAAAGCATTCATTAAGTGCCCATTGTGTGCCAGACAAGATTCCAAAACAAAAATGAGACAATCCTTGCCACCAAGGAGCTTATGTTACATTATGGAGATGATGTGCTTACATATTAAGCAAATGTAGGATATCTACATGAATATATGTATATATATATATATATACATATATATGTATTAAAAAATACATAGTGATTGTGGGAGGCAGTAACAACCAGGGGAATCAAGAAAGGTTTCTTGAAGGAGATAGTGCCTGAACTGAAATTTAAGGGGAGCAATGCATTCCCAGAAATAGAAGGGAGGAGAAATCAGCCTGTGGGAAGGTGCTGAGTTGGGAAATGGCATATGGTTTACAGGAAACAACAAACAGGCCAGTTTGACTAGAAGGCAGAGTGCATGAGGAGAAGGAAGAACATGTAATTAGCCTGGAAAGATGGCCTGGAACCAGACTGCAAAGGGTTTTAAATGCCAAAGAGGAAAATTTCTATTTTAACCAAAAGGTAGTGAGGAGCCATGGAAGATTCTTCAACGGACGGGTGACATGATTGGGCCTGTGCTTGTAGAATACTAATTTGGTGGCATGATTGGAGAGAGGAGAGACTGGATTTTGTGAACTCAATTATGAATGTAACTCAGTTGCCCAAGGACATTCTGCCTGCTGCTGCATAATCATAACTCAGAATTGGTTGAGAAAATGATTTATCACTGTATGCAGAACTGGGGTGAGAAAATAACTATTTTTTCTTCTTGCTGCCTGCTCCAAGAGTATGCGATTGTAGATTCTCTTTGGGAAGAGAGAAAACAGATTTTAGAAGGCAAACATGTAGGGGAAATTCAGTTCCTCACCATGTTTCTGATTTCTAGCTTGCTTCCCTGGAGACTTTGAGGAATTTACCTTTAGTGAGATTGAGACTTGACTCTTGGTTGAGCTAAGATAGTTGACTCTCAGCGGTAGAATTCACTTACAATGTGTCTTGCCTGATATATTCTAAAGTCTATCCCTTCTCTGATTTCTGTTTGCTTTCTGCTTGGATAATTTACCATTTACCATTTCTGATGGTGTTTTGTATAAATACCATTTAGTGGGAAGGAGTCAAGTTTGTAGATAAAAGCTTAGGGTGTTAAATCTCCTTTAAGGCATGGTGACCAGAGAAGAAAGTGGCTTGAATCTTAAAAAAAAAACTCTCCTGTAAGAGTAATATTTGAGGGAATATGTGTGTGTTTGTAAATTCTAATGCAATAATCCATCTCAAATGAGAACATCATGGCCAGTCTTCTGATCCCTTTTGTTGCCTCCGTTTAGGCAGTAATCAAAGTCTCTCTTATAGAAGATTCCAGAGATATCTATTCATGCCTCTTAATGACTAACATGTAGATGACCCATGGAGACATACACATAACCCACATGGGTGACACACACCCTATACAAGGCTGTTGTTGTTTGTCCTCCGTTCTCAAAGAGGACCAATGACATCAGGAAGGTGATGTCTTGACTTGCAAGTGAATTGGATTTAAGTGAGGGAGGGCTGTACAAAATCACCAGCCTTACTTTCTCCTCTGGAGCCATCTGGGTCTAGAGGCAAGATATAGATCAGGATGACTGGAGTAATAGCAGACCAACCTTTTTAAGCTGAGGTCTTTCCCAGGTCTCGGTTTGTCTGAAGCAATGCCCATCCAGTGATTAGGGCTAGGTGAGAAATGAGGCAAAAAATGGCCTCTTTTACCTACTCAAAAAAAAATCAATCTGTGATATCAATTATGACTATTGCAATAGTGAAGGCAAGAGGTAATAAAGCTAAGGACCAGGGTGATTATGCTATGAATGAAGATAAAGGAACAAATAAGACCTGGCAACTGATAAAATATGGAGGGGAGAAGTGTGAGAATGAAGAGGCAAGGATGATCCTTTCTCCTCTACTCCAGTGTCAGCCTCAGCCAGAAGTCTCTCATGAAACTCAGAAGTCATTACAGAAAAGAATGCTTTGCCAGGGAGGGAAAATAGCCCCAGATTCTGGGTACTAGGAGGAGAAGATCCATTTGGGGGCACCAAACAGCAGAGGAAGAGGTACAGCCATTTGTTGCTTTTTTTCAACTACTTTTTCCAATCTGTTTGGAATTCAGAGATGAAGGTTTTGATTTTGGAAACACAGAGAGCAGGGGAAAAAATTTTGCATTGGTTACCAGTCAGATAAGTTGTTGCCATGAAACCCATCATGGGTTTTTATATAGTTTTTAATGCCCTCCATATGTAACACATATAAAAGTTTGGTTGGATTTGTGTTTGGCCAGTCTGTTTGTGGGCATTTTATGGGAAAATTCTGTATGGAAGATATCATTAAAGAGATAGTTGGTGAATATCTAGAAAGGAAAGCAGTGATAACAAAGGACCAACATGGCCTCATCAAGAAAAAGTCATGCCAGGCTGGCCTCATTTCATTTTTTGACAGCATTACTAAACTATTAGTTGAATGCCATGGGTATAATTTAGCTAGATTTTAGCTAAGCTTTTGATAACAATTCTTATGCCATTCCAATGGAGAAGATGAAGAGAAATGGATTAGATGATAATGCAATCAGATGGATTCAGAACTGGTCGGATAATTATGCTCAAATAATAGTTGTTAATGGTTTAGTGTCAATGCGGCAGCTGGTCTCCAGGGGAAGGATCCTAGGGATCTGATGTACATGACCCTGTGTTGTTTAATTTTTTATCAATGACTTAGATAAACATATAGATGATAGGTTCATCAACTTTGCATATGGCACCAAACTAGGCTACACAGCTAACATACTGGATGACAGTCAGGAGCTAAAAGCATCTTGTCAGGCTAGAGCACTAGGCTGAATCTAAAAAGATGAAATCCAGAAGGGATGAATGTAAAGCACTAGGTTACAAAAAAAATCAACCTTACAAGCATAAAATGATGGAGGCATGGATATACAGCAGTTGTTTTTCTTTCTTTTTAAAGATCTAAGGGTCTTAGTGAACCGCAAACTCATGAAAAGTCAGCAACATGATATGGCAGACAAAAAGACTAATATGATCTTGGGCTGTACTTAAAGGTCGTAGGTTCCAGGATTAGGAAGATGAAATCCTGCTGTCCTCTGCCTCTGTCAGATCTCAGCTGCAGTATTGTGTTTGGCTGTAGGCACCACAGTTTAGAAGGACATTGTTTAGCTGGAGAGTGTCTAGAGGATAACCAGGTTGGTGAAAGGTCTTGGAACTATGGCACAGGAGGACAAGTCGAAGGAACTGGGTCTCTCTATGCTGGAGAAAAGAAGTCCCATGGGAACCACGATAGCTGAGTTCAAGTGTTTGAAGAGCTGTCATATGGAAGAGTTTGTATTTAGATCGGATTTGTTCTGTTTGGCCCCAGAGGGGAGAAATTGCAAAAAGGCAAATTTTGGCTCCATGTCAGTAAAATCTTCCTGACAATGAGAGCTGTCCAAAAGAATTCTGGTCTGTCTCAAGAAGTGCAGTGCTCCTCCTTCTCGGATGCATCTTTCAAATGCAGATGACCCTTTGTTGGGTATTTTATGGGGAGGATTCCTTTTGCGACTTGGTTGAACTAGACAGATACTGAGATCCCTTCCTCTTCTCAATTACTGTGATTCTATGACCCTTGTAGCAAATTTAGGGGTTGAATACCCCAATACAGTACAATCACCCTTTGGGGGGCCTGGACCTGCCCAGCCTTGGCTTTCCTTTGTCTCAAGAGTTTATCTCAGTCAGGTGTAGAGTCATATATAAATATATACATGTGTATTGTTATTCAGTCATTTTTCAATCATGTTCAACTCTTTGTGACCCTATTTGGAGTCTTCTTGGTAAAGATACTGGGGTAGTTTGCCATTTCCTTCTCCAGCTTACTTTACAGATGAGAAAACTAAGGCAAACAGGGTTAAGTGACTTGCCCAGGGTCATACAACTAGTAAGTGTCTGGGGCTGAATTTGAACTCAGAAATATGAGTCTTCCTGACTCCAGTCAAGCCTCTGTCCACTGTGCCACCTACCTGCCCAGTATCCACGTATAGATATAAGTATGAATGCATAATTCTCTCCACTGATAGGTTCCCCCATGTATGGAAAATTTTTCTTGCCTGAGAGTATGACGCCAATACACTTCCCTTGCTTATGGAACTTCCATGCTCCTTAGACATTCTGAAGTGGGGAATGTGTCCACTATTTCTCTATAGACAAAATGACATTAGTTAACATTTACATAGTGCTTACATGTTGTCTGGCGCCATGCTAAGTCATATGTATGTAAGTATGTGTATATATGCACACACACATATAGACATGCACACATACACACGTATACGTATTTATATTATCTCATTGATAATACCACAACTATGGGAGGTAGGTGCTATTATTATCCCCATTCTGTAGTTGAGGCAACTGAAGGAGATGGAGGTTAAATGACTTACCCAAGGTCACACTTCAGGCCCAACACTCTATCCATTGAACCACCTAGCTGCCTCTGCTTTAACACTTCTTCCTGAATGTCCACCCATTGCCAACATTAAACACATCAGAAAAGGATTTGTCAACACCCTGATTCTTCATTCATTTCAAGGAAGGGAACTGATCCACCAATAATCACCAGTAATGGTAGCTAACAATACTGGTGAGCAATTGTGTAAGAAAACAGCTGAGGGGGAATGGTATCAAGTTCTTCCTCCAATCTCCATCCTCACGTGTGGAAAGGAGAAGACAGAAGAAATTAGCCTTCTGATTAATGTAGATAGAAGCTTTGAACTAATCTCCATTTAACAGGTAAGGGAGTAAGGTATAGAGAAAGTAAAGCTTCTTCTGTTTGCTCTGCAATCTCACTAGTGCACCCTTATCAGTTCCTGACTGGTACAATGAGCTGCTCCTTGGGGTTTTACTCCAACAGGATCATGGAAGAAGTATCAAGAGAGCTAGCACCCGGAGGTCTGGCACACTACTCAACTGTGCCCTCCATGCTTTTTTTCCTCATGGCATGAACCAGCAAGGCTGACCACCTTCTGACTTCTTTCTCCCAGAAGCATCCAAAAATAGTCTCAGAAAGTCAAGTTCAAAGATGTCACCAAGGCAAAGAATTGGAAACTGAGGTGTTGCCCACCATTTGGGGAATACAAGTCATGGTATGTGAATAATATGGAATCCTATCATGCTATAAGAAATAATGAAGGGGATGGTTTCAGAAAAACCTAGGAAGATTTATATGAATGGATGCAAAGTGAAGTAAGCAGAGCCAGAACAATCTACATAGTAAGAACAATATTGTAGAAATAACCAGCTGTGAAAGACTTAATAATACTGATTAATACAGTGATCCACCACAACTAAGGACTCATGATATAAAATGCTATCCATCTTGAGATAGAGAATTTGATGGTCTTAGGGTGTGATTAAAGCATTCTCTTTCTCTCAATCTCTCTCTCTCTCTCTCTCTCTCTCTCTCTCTCTCTCTCTCTCTCTCTCCCCCCCCCCTTCTCCCCCTAATGCAGAAATATATTTTGCATGACTTCATATATATAATGGATTTTGTATTTCTTGCCTATTCGATGGGTGGGGGAAGGGTGCAGAGACAATTTGGAACTGAAAATAAAAATAAAATTATAAAGTCTAAAAAAAAAAACCACACAGAGATATCACCAAACTGGTGAGCTCTGGGAGAGAATCTTGCATCTTCAATCTCCATAGTAGAATTTGCAATGCAGTTGCTACAGTTTCGATGTTGAAATGATAATATACAAAGTCCTGAAGTTTCAAATCTGGCCTTTAGAAGGAAAAGTATCAGGCCATCCTGGCAAGGTTATTATTCAAACATAAATGCAGATTATTTGTGAGTCGTTGTGGTATAATAGCATTCTAGTCTTGGAGTCAGGAAGACGTGTATTCAAATCCCACTTTACCATTTCCTTAAAGAAGTAGCTCGATAACACAGGAAAGAGAGTGCTGAGCCTGGAGTCAGGAAATCTGGCTCAGACACTTACAAGCTGTGACTCTAAGGAAATCATTTAACTTATGCCTGCCTCAGTTTCTTCATCTATAAAGTAGAGATAATAATAGCACAAACTTTTAGCCCTGTTGGGAGGATCAAGTAGTGCTACATAAATGTCAGCTATCATTATTATTATTGGTTCTATGTTCCTGGGTGAGGGACTTAACTTCTCTGACCCTCAGATTCCTCATCTGTAAAATTAGGGAGCTGGACTTGGTGACCTCCAAGGCCCCTTCCAGCTCTGAATCTATGCTCGTATGAGCCTACATAGTTGAGATTGTGATGGAGACTCAACTGAAGTTTCTGATGGTTTGTTGCCATGTCAGAGGAAGAACAGTTTAAAAAGTCATTTTAGTGGTATTTACAAATAATCATGGCACAGAATAAGCCATGACAGCCATAGACAATGAATGAATAGAGAATGAATTCACTTGGGCTTTCTGCCTTAAAGAACAAAAAATGACAAATTTTCAAAACATCAGCAACTAGAGGAACTGAGGCAACAGACTGGTTATTAGAAACACTAATGAGCAGACCATAGCTCCACCCATTTGGATTTGCATAATAGTCACATCAGATGCCCTTTCTCACACAGTCAGAGGAGCCACTGTTACAACGATGTTGCTAGCAGCTACTGTGGCTGTGTAAGACCAATAACACCAGCACACAGAAGGACTGCTGACAAAGGTTCTTTGATCTGCTTTTCTAAGGACAGCAGCTTTAAGGAGTTAACAATCTTACTTTAATTAAACATACATATATCATTCACTTAGTTCAGGGGGAACAAAAGTCAGCACCCTGAACTTCAGAGCAAATACAAACAGAAATTACAAACAGATCATATAAACAGATAGGCTTTAGTCTGATCAAGACACCACATACATAGTTACCAGAGAGAAGCACCGACATCTGGGTTTTTTCAAAGCTGGGGTGGGGCACTTCAATCAGCTACCTGGAGTCTCATCACCAACACTCTTTCAATGAGTGAAAGTGAAATGCTAACCTTCCAGCACATATACTCTGCTCAGGACCCTGAGGCCTCGGGGCCTACCATTCAGGGTGTGGGAAACTTCTTCAATCACTAGCACCACATCATATACAGTTTCCAATCAATGACTCCCAATTGCCTTAGTGCTGAAAAACACTCCAAAACCAAAAGGGGTCCACTTTACCTGCCCCATCAAACAAAGGCAAGACTCACTAAAGGCACTTGGTTGCCTTATCACTCAAAAAGAGAAAGCAGTAAAAAAAAGTCCTGTCCTGATTACCATTACAGCCACACACTACCAAATGGTAATACAACTTCTGGCATATACTGGATTAACTGAAACACTCATAATATCTTGGATAAATAAATATTTTTAAGGGATGCCTAATCTTGATTGAACTAACTGAATGTCTATTCTGTTTTACATAGAGACATTTCTTTCTTGCTTTTCTGTTGTCAAGGAATATAGTCTATTAATCAGCATGGGATTTTTAATCCTGTGTGGTTTTTTTTTTGAAAGAGGCACTCTTGGAGTTAAAATTTAGTTTTGGAATTAATGGCTATAACTTTTTTGCATAAACACTGTCAACAATATCTTAACAATAAATAATTGGGAAAAATAAAAAGAATTTAAGATAGTACCTAGGATGCAAATCTGGGTAACTGGAAGAATAGTTGTACCTTTGAAAGAAATGGAAATTTGGAGAAGAGGTAGGGTTAGGAGGAAAGATAACAAACTTTGTTATGAACATGTAGACTTTGAGATCACCACATGGAGATGTCAATTCATCCACTTCTTGTCTTCATGTGTGACCCCTCTTCTCCATGTCCTCCAAAAAATCCTCCCTCCCCAGGGGCTTCTCTCCACATCTCCAAACATTACAAAGACACTAGTATAGCACATAAGTGATCTTTATACTTATTATCCATTTTTCTTGGTACATCACTGGCTCACCTATTTTTACAGTCTTCTTAACAATTTCTTTTATACCGCTTCTTGTCTGGAAGTCATCCTCGGTAATATGCTGCTCTTTATTTATGTCTACTATATGTTTCTCTGTCTTTGTTTCCTAATCTGTCTGTTTTTCTAATTATTAACCCATGATACAAACAATATTATCATTAACTTGACAATATGTTCAGGACTTAGTACAGACTGTCATTTTTTAGATGGAAAATGAGTTAATGTTTGTTAAGTGCATCACAAACCTAAAGGACTATATAAAAGCTTGTTGTTGCTGTTATATTTATTATCTGGTATTTTTGTTGGATGAAAACCTTCTGTGAAAAGGGCTCCTTAATGAAACAAAGTTCTCCAATAGATTCTTGAAATGAATCTTAGGATCAGATCTTATATTAAGTAGAATCTCCGTTTTTGAAATGACAAATGTTAGAGGGGATGTGGGAAAACTGAGACAGTAATGCACTATCGGTGGAGTTGCAAACTGATCCAACCATTCTGGAAATCAATTTGAAACTATTCCCAAAAGGCTATAAAACTACATATACTCTTTGATCCAACCTTACTGATACAAGGTCTGTATCCTGAAGAAATCAAAAACAAAAAGGAAAAGGACCTATATGTACAAAAATATTTATAACAGCTCTTTTTGTGGTGGTAATGAATTGGAAATTAAGGGGATGTCCATGAATTGGGGAATGGCTGAACAAACTGTGTATATGATTGTGATGGAATACTATTGTGCTATAAGAAATGAGGAGCAGGAGGGTTTCAGAAAAACCTGGAAAGACTGGTATGAACTGATGCAAAGTGAAGTGAGCAGAACCAGGAAACATTGTACATAGAAACAATACTATATGATGATCAACTGTGAATGGTTTAGCTATTCTGATCAGTACAATGATCCATGACAATTCCAAAGGACTCACGAAAAATGCTATCCACCTCCAGAGAAAGAACTGACAGAATCTGAAAGCAGATTGAAGCAAACTTTTTACCTTTATTTTTTCCTGATTTTTGGTCTATGTTTTCTTTTGCAACATGGCTCATATGGAAATATACTTTGCATGACTGTATATATATGGTCTTCACGTGTGGGGAACCTTCAGCCTCGAGGCCAAATGTGGCCTTCTAGGTCCTTGGGTGAGACTCTTTGACTGAGTCCAAGTTTTGCAGAACAAGTCCTTTTATTAAGAGGATTTGTTCTGTGAAGTTTGGATTCAGTCAAAGGGCTGCACTTGAGGACCTAAAGGGGCACATGTGGTTCTCTTAAATAGATCAGTGGTCCCTCTTTTTTCTTGAATATTTATGCATAGCCCAATTGTATTCCATTCAACAACTTCAACCAACATTTATCAAGTGCCAACTGTGCAGGGAGTAATGAATGTGGGGAACAAAGTCTAGATACAGCACAGTACTTGCCTTTAGGGAACTTATAGTCAGGGAATTATGGATCATCTACAAATTACTATAAAATAAAGTATATAATTCATAAGAAGTGCAGTAAACATCATTATAGAACTAGAAGGGGTGGTACATGTATTGAGCTTTAAAAGATGGGAAGGAATTCATCAGATGGGAGAAGGATGAGGTCATTTTTCACTCAAAATTAATTTGCTGGCCTACTGCCATTTAAAAACTTTCTGCCATTACATATAGCCTTGCCCAAGTTACCCATAAAACCCTGAAAGTGCTCTGTAATGGCTTACAGTATCAAAACAGGGACTTCCAGTCAAATATTTTTCATGTAATGCAAGTCAGGGTCAGGGACAGTACTTTGCAAATTAGAACTGACTACCTCAGCTGCAAACCCAACTATTCAGCCATCAAGAGTCTTCCCTTGAAGCATAATTCCTATTAACAATGCCTCTCCCAGGAAGGCAGCAACTCCAATCTTATTAACCTGGATCTTTGAGGGAGTTTACAAGCAGCCAGATAGGTAGGTTACATACATACCCAAAGGACAAAACTCTGAATCTAAAGGTCTCCAGCATCCCCAGAGAGAATACTTTTGAGGGGAGGGGGGAGTGGGGGACAGAAAAACTAATTCTCTGAGGCCATTGCTATAACAACTAAAATGTCATTCCAAAATTGCTTGGCAAGCCTTAGAGTTCCCCAATTTGTTTTCCTAAGTTCAGGTGGCCCTTTTGAAGATGCTTTAAAGGGGAAAAAAATAGAATGACCAAAAGTGGCAGGCCATTTACTAATAAGAGACAGCTAGGTGGTGCAGTGGATAAAGCACCAGGTCTGAAGCCAGGAAGACTCATGTTCTGGAGTTCAAATCTGGCCTCAGACTTTTAATAGCTATATGACCCTGGACAAGTCAATTAACCCTATTTGCCTCTGTTTCCTTATCTGTGAAATGAGCTGGAGAAGGAAATGGCAAACTACTCTAGTATCTTTGCCAAGAAACTCCAAATGGGAGTCACGAAGAGTTGGACACAACTGAACAACAACAATGAAAACTCTCAGGTTCTCTACAGCTGAAAATGATACAGAGATGACCCAGGTAGAATCACAGAATGGTAGAGGGAGGTGGTACCTCAGAGATTATCTTGAGATGTCCCGTTATGTAGTACATAAAGCAATGGGCTTGGAATAAAGAACAGGTTTTAAACCCTGCCTATTAGAGATGTGACCCTGGACGAGTCACATAACCTCTGCTGCCTCAGTGCCCTGAACTATAAAAGGAAGAACTTGGCTTGATGGCCTCTTCTAAGGTCCCTTGCAGCTCTGAATTCATAATCCAAATATTTCCTATTATCAAAAGAATGGGCTTCTGGGTAGTGTGCAGTTTTCCCAGACTGAAGGAACATGAGTCCTTCAAGAATCAGGGTCAGTTGGAGGATGGATGTGGGCCAGCGGTAGCAGCCAAACTTGCAAATGAAAGATGCTGTTTCCCTAGCTTGCCTGTGATTGTAAGCAGTTTGACGCCACGATTTGGGGTGGGGTGGAAGGAATGCACTTCAGGTTGAGCTAATGAGAATCCCACAGCCTCATCTCACAGAGGAAGAATTGAGGCTTAGAAAGAAGAAGCATGGTCAAGGTCACACAGTAAGTATGTTGGGGGGTTTGGGTTGGGCAGAGATCCAAATATTTAGTGCTATTTTCACTACCCCAAGCTTTCAAGGAAGAGAGAGAGAAAGAGATCTTTGATCACTCATGATGGGAGGTTAAGACCTGTGGGGGCCGGAACTGTGAGGAGCAGCCCTGAGAAGCCAGTCAGTATTCAGGCTTATAGCTCAGCCAGGACTGTAACCAGGGTAGGGTGATTGAGGCTTTGTCACAGGGTACAGACAGCATTCTCAACCCTTCAACAAAGTAGAAATAAACAAAGTGCCTTCCTTAGCAGGAAAAATTGGTTAGATGGAAAGCTACCAGATGACCATCTGGGGCGAGTCCTTCCCTTGTCCCACTTCTTCAGATGAATGAATACTTCAGGCTTCTTGCCCCTAGTGAAGCTTATGACATTTGGCCAGAAAACAAAACTCCTAGTTCTGGTTCTAAACCCAGCATACCCTGCATGAATCTGTGGTCACATGCCCATCCGGCAGCATTGCCTTTCATCCAGGAGATAGGGAAAGTGTCTTGGGGTAGCAGATACAGCTCTGCTTTCTCTGAGAACAAAGGCCACAGTCCCTGAGAGTAGTGTTAAGAGGATGTTCAGGCTCAAACTCACAAAATGTGGCTGACCAATAGGCACCCTACCAAGTTCCTATTGGCTCCTGATCCAATTGAATGGAGTACCTGTGCCCAAGTTCAGAGAGCTGAGCCTGCCGGCTCCCATCTCATTTCCTATTCTTTACAAACTCATTAGGCTCAGGTTCAGGCTAGAGAAGGATATAAGATGACTTTGATCCAAGGCCAAGCAACTGTAGTCCGAACCATCTGGAAGCCAAGAACAGGTAGTCAAATGCCCAGTAATTCAATCCAGGTGGTGAAAAGGCATGCATGAAAGAAAGCAGAGACCTCCTCAATATTTTCAACACATCTTTGCAAAACAGAAGACCTGTGGTGCCTATCAAAAGAGCTTTTTGGAGAATGGGAGGGGAAGGGAAGAGGCAAGGGGGAGGGGAGAGGATCCAAGCCGCTCATGTACGCAATCTTCCTAATTAACGTTGCAGTCCCCAGTGAAAGAGCAAATGTTCTCCCCACAGCAGCCTCTTTTCAGTAATACTTCAGGCCAATCCAAGTGATTCTTTTCTCTATGTGGGCTCTTAGGAAGAGAGAGGCCTTCGGTGCTTCCAATAAGGACAAGAGGGGAGGTAGGAGGTAGAGTAATTGTTCCCTGAGTCACTGGCACAGAAGGTCGGCTTTTACCCACGATTTCCTAATGACCTCTTTCCTGGGAATTATATAAACTGAAGACCACACGCTTCCCCAAAGCCTAGTGCTATATATACCCTAATGCCTCTACCTGCAGCAGATAAGCACTTGTGCCCCAAATCTCTGCTACTGACATTATTCCAGGAAGCCGGGTGAGTTAAAGATCAGGCTTGATGCCCCAGGCTTCCACAGAGAAGCCAGAATTGAGCTGTGGAGCTAGGAAACAAGTTATCTTTTTTAAAAAAGAGATTATGAACCAGTGAAAAGTGTCCTAGATCTGGAATCAAAGGAAATCAATGGGGCAAATTATTATACATTCAGTGACCTTGGACCTCAATATATTCTTCTGTTAATAGAGGAGGTTGAATTAGACATTTTGGGGGCAGTGAGGTGGTTCAGTGAATAGAGTGCTAAGCTTGGAGTCAGGAAGACTCAATCTCCCAGAGACCAAATCCAGCCTCAGACACTTACTAGCTGTGTGACCCTGGGCAAGTTACTTAGCCCTGTTTGCCTCAGTTTCCTCATCTGTAAAATGAGCTGGAGAAAGAAATGTCAAACCACTCCAGTATCTTTGCCAAGAAAACCCCAAATGGGGTCATAAAGAGTTGGACATGACTGACCAGTAATAACAACAGGGTCCTTTTCATCTCTATAATTAGATAGTAATATTTTGCTTTTTCATTATGTGAAAAATGTTGGAAAATCCAATTGATAAGGGAAATTTTAAAAAATTATAACTCATTAATGTAATGGGGTATCACTACCCACAGGGACTAAAATATTGTACCTACTCCATCTTTCTAAGGATCCCCTAAGCTCTGGACCCATACTCTCAGTCCAGATTGAGTTTAGTTCTGGGGGAGTCTGATTCTATTGAGATAGGGTCTACACTCTCTTTTTTTCCACACTCCTAAGCTCATTAAACTTATACCCCAAGGACAAATTATTTAAAGTTTAGGTTTAGGCATTTAGATTTTCACCAACCACCCTGGAAAATGGGGGAGTAGAAAATTTCTCAATATATAAAATAAATCCACACAAGAGAAGTGCTAAAATATGAAAAAAGACTCTCTGGCACAAGCACACACTGACTTGAACTCAACAAGCAGCAGTACTAACTACTATTATGCCCAGATCTGAGGGAGATACTTAAAATCATAGAATCGTAAAGCAATTTGTGGGGCTTCAGATGAGGCATTTTTACATTTCACCTTGGCTCTGTATCGTCCAATCAATTACCAGTCAATGTCTTCCAGTAAAATGCACCAGGCTTGTACCAGTCCTTCTGACGTTGGCTATCTACTCTAAGCTGGGAGGGAGCTTGATTTTTTTTTTCTTTTTTTCTAATTAAAGGGGCCGTCCCTCGACTCACTTCTTAAAAAGGGCTATTCACTGAATGGGCGTTACCTCCCTCAAAGTGAGAACCTGAAAAAGCCTTAGCCTAAAAGGGCCAGAGTATCCCATTGCATCCTGGGTCATCTCCAGTCATTCTGATGAATATCTGGTCACTGGACCCAGATGGCTCTGGAGGAGAAAGTGAGGCTGGTGACCTTGCACAGCCCTCCCTCACTCAAATCAAAGTCAAATGCAAGTCATGTCATTATTTCCCTGATGTCATGGTCCTCTTTGAGAACAAAGGACAAACACGATCTACTCTAAGGTCTCTGGAGTGGTTTCTGGAGATTCCTGTCTTGCCACCATTCAGCTATGACCAAAGGAGCCAGGCCCTCAAGACCTCTCAAACTCTCAACATTCCCTCTAAGTCTGGATGCGTCAATCTCAGGATAGTTGTGGGCAAGGTCACCATGACCCCTAGAGTAGAGAAAGGCCAGTCCTTTTCCACCCTTCTTTGGAGGTCTCAGAACTCTGAGATGACAACTCTGGATGCCACCTGGAGGGTCAAAGGAAAAGAGCAAACTAGAGGTTGTCTCTGCTTTCAGCCCAGGAAGCACTCCACCCCACCCCCATCCCTACCACTAGGGAGATCAAGGCACCACTCAGGCTTTGCCAAGTTATTTGAAAACCATAAGTCCTTTCACAACATGTCCAGATGCAAGCCCCAGAGCTTATACGTGGCCACCTAGAAATAGGAAAGGCAATTCTGAGCATGCTCCAAGGGATGGATCTTGTCATACCCAGAACCCCCTCCCTGACTCTCTCATATATTACACCATATTCTCACAAAGCGTCAGCTGGTCTGCCCGAGGTATACCAGTATGAGGCTAGCTTAAGTACCTCCCCTTTCCTTAAACCATGTATGAGTGGAGTCCCTGATTGTTTTTTCTAGCACTCAGACCAGCTGAGCTTTGCCATCTATGTTTCCATTGGTAACAAAAACTAATCCAGTTAAAACCACCACTGCATTCTGGAATGGCAGCACATTTATTTGTTGCAAAAATGGCTTATTCCCCACTGCTCTGACATGTTCTTCTAGTTATCATGTTAATTGTAAGCCCTTAAGGGCAGAGATAGTGCCCTCTACCTTTCATCTTCCCAGGGCCTAGCATGGTGCGTCATGTGTTGGCAGGCACCCAATAAATCTTGATAATAATGACAGTGGTGATAGCGATCACTTTTATTCACTGTCCAAGTTCAGTCAAACAAATCGATATCTTCCTTATTTTCTGGCAGAACAAACAAAAAATAACAACGAGGTTCATTCTGATTATGTGAAATAATGATCATAACAATAAAAAGAATGATATCTTCCATTTGTATATCACTCTGATGATTTATACAGTGCTATAATGGGGTACCTGCAGCCCCTCTAAATGAATTATCTGGGAAAGCCCATAAAAATCAACATTTTAACATGATCTTAGGAGACAGTTGTATATTATGAAGGCATTCCCATGAAGGGTTAATTTGAAGTATGTCCCCAAGGTTTATGAATATATTCCAACAGATAATGGGAATATGCGACGATATAGGTATGCCTAATGAACACAAGTCAATATGCAGGCCAATAATTGGACACTTCCTATTCTCCTTGAGTTCACCCCCTGCATAGAATGTTTTAATGAGATGGTGTGAAAGCATTTAGTTGAGTTAGACTGCAAAACCACTCAATCAGCCCATAGGGTACACAGGGAGGAGTCAATAAGGGTGGGTACAGAATGTCTCAGACAGACAAAGGCTTATTCAGCTTCCCTTCGCATATTAATCTTCCCTGAGCAGAAATATTTCACTTTGAGGAGATCGCTGAGGCATAACAATCAAGCCAGCAAAGATTACAAGCCCTCTGGTTTCCAAACCTGGCTTACAGAGAGAAATTACTTCACCTTGCTTTTTGAAATGAGAATAAAGTCACTGAACTCACAGAAAAGAGATGATGGTTCTTTGCAGAATGCTTTGAAATGCACAGATAAAAGGGAAAGGGGGTGCTTTGTGCTAAGACCAGACAGCTGCGGACCTGAAAGGGGGTTTATCTGGCCCACGCCAGTCAAAGAGGCTATCTCATAAACTGACGTCCGGAGGCAGCTAAGTGGCTTAGTGAATAGAGTGCCTCACTCGGAGTCAAGAAGTTTGTTGGTTTTTGTTGGGGTGTTCTTGGCAAAGGTACTAGAGTGGTTTGCCATTTCCTTTCTCCAGCTCATTTTACAGATGAGGAAACTGAGGCAACAAACATGAGCTTGGATAGACTTTGGGAGATAGTGGGGGATAGAAGAGCCCGGCATGCTCTGGTCCATTGGGTCATAGAGTCAGACATGACAAACTAAACAACAACAACAAACTGAGACAAACAGGGACCTGAGTTCCAATCCTGTTTCAGACACACAGTTGTGGGACCCTAGGCAAGTAACTTAATCCCTTTGCCTCAGTTATCTCACCTGTGAAATTAGGATAATAGTGGTACCTACCTCACAGGGCTTTTGTGAGGATTCAAGGGGAAAATATATGTAAAAGTGCTTTGTGAAGCTTAAAGTGATGTTTATATATTAGTTGCTATTTCTTCCTCCCTCCTTAGACTGTAAACTAAATGCAGCTAGGACTGTACTTCAACTTTCTTTGTGTCCCCAGCTCTTAGCACAATGCCTGAGCACAAGCATATCATAGGTGCTTAATAAATGCTTGTTGTGTCTACATCTTGCCACTGGGCCAAAATGACTCTGGAGGAGAAAGTGAGGCTGGTGACTTTGCACAGCCCTCCTTCACTTAAATCCAACTTGATTGCACATCATGGCATCATCTTCCTGATGTCATGGTCCTCTTCAAGAATGAAGGACAAACAACAACAGTGGTCCTAGTGTAAGCTCAGTCCCAAAGCCCAATCTCTCCTGATTGATGGAGATCAATGTCTATGCCTGCATGAAGGATGGGGCAGGATTGATGAGAGGAGGAGAAAGGCGAGCTCTTCAGTTTTCTTTGTCCTCTCTTCATGTCTTTGGGCTCAGCACTCCCTTTGGGTGCTTCTGGATTCCAGCTTCAAGAGAGAAGATGGACAATGCCAATCCCACTTGAAGTTGCTCAATGAAAAGGTTCTATTAAGAAGCTGACATGAAAGGAGCTGGCAGTCTTCATCATGTCCCTATTCCAACTTGCTGCAGTAGAGACTATGGGCAACTTCCCTTACTTCCCTTGGGTGAGATCTAGGTCTCTCCGTCTCTGTCTCTGTCTCTCTGTTTGTCTGTCTCTGTCTCTCTCTCTCTCTGTCCGACTCTCTCTGCCTGTCTCTCTATCCCTGTCTCTCTGTCTCTCTCTCTTTTGGTTGAGCTGAGTTACCTCACTCCCAGTGGGAAAGTTCCTTCAATCTGTATTGTCCGGGATATATTCTCCTGTGTATACTTTCTCTATTTTGTGCTGACTTGGGTAAATGGTTTTCTTGGATACCTGCTATGTGGAACTAGCATTTAGTGGAAAAGGAGTTAAGTGTTGGGTATAGAGCTTGAGGTCCTGCTCCCCCCAATAATGAAACAGTGATCAAAAGTTAACTTGAACCTGAAAATCACATCCTCTAGACTAATAATATTCAAGGGAGAAGATAGATATAGTTCCAGCCTGACAGTCCCTCTCTCTAAGGAGATCAGAAGGATCAATCTTTCGGCCTCAACTTCTTGCAGGAAAAGTTCTCTACCAACGGGGAAAGTCTTTTTTGAAGAAAGGTTGGAGGAGAAGCTAGAAGTATCTATTCTGCCTTCCATGCTACATGGTGGGGGTGGAGGTGGGGGGGACGACAGTCCTCATTATACTGGGAATAGAAAAAGGCAAAACCAAGAGTCATCTCCTGGGAAGAAGCAACAGAAACTGATTTTTTTAAATGAATAATGGAAGGAAGGTAAAGAGAAGGTAGATTTAAAGATGAATCCAAGGTTTAAAGATTATAAAACTTCAGAGAATTGAAGAGAGCTATTAGATTTAACCTCAGCCTTTATTTCTCCATGGTAACAAAAGCCAATGAGCATCACAATCACTCTTACCTGATTTGTAAAATCCTGTTTTCTCATACTTGAATCATTTTGACTGTTTTTCTCTGGAGCTTCTCCAAGAGGGCCCCATTGTTCAGGCTGCAGACTAGACCCAGGACTCCTCAGAGCAGGCCTTGAGCAGTGCTGAGTAGGGTGGTGGAAAGCCTAATGCTTCCCTGGGGCCATAATCCCAATTTCTGCTAATTTGCTTTAAAAACAAAATAAAACAAAATATAGCAAACATACTCTACCCCAGTCTGGCAGTCACTAAAACCCTGTAGAACAGCTATAGTCAACAATGCTCTAAGTCTGCTGCCATATTGTTTAAGGATTCCTGGATTCCCAGTTGATACCTTTCCCCATCAATCCTCTCTCTCCCCCTCACAGGGAGAGTACAACTTAAAAGAGACATGACATTAGAAAGCATGGTCATATTACCAACATCAATATTTTGATTTTCTTCCTAAAGTAGGCCAACCTACATTTTTCTTCATTATATATAAATTACTTTTCAAAAATCACTTTTCCAACTTGTCTCCACATTTTGAATTCTCATTTTCCATAACCTTGTGCCAATTCCCACTCCCAAGGCTTCTCTTTGTGACCACACCCTTTGCTTTCTTATTCAAGTAATTGATTTGAATATTAAGTAGTACCGTGCCCAAAATAAAATTGCTACCTGCTGTAACCTGGGAGGGAGAAAAGAAGATCCTCTGTAAAAATAAAGCTATCCCTGTGACAGAACAAATCATGATGGAGTAATCCAATTTCTTTATGTTGAGAACGGCTTGATGAATTAAAAAGAAGGCAACACTCTGTGTTTGTTTTCACTGGCCTACTCTTGCCTGCTTGCTCCTTGGAAGGAAAGTGATGGCAAATCTGGACAGCATACTAAAAAGCAGAGACATCACCTTGCTGAGAAAGGTCCGTGTTGTCAGAGCAATGGTTTTTCCAGAAGCAACATATGATTATAAAAGTTGGACTGTAAGAAAAACTGAATGCCACAGAATTGACAGATTGGAATTGTGGTGCTGGAGGAGACTTTTGAGAGTCCCTTGGACAGGAAGGAGATCAAATCAGTCAATACTTAAAGAAATTAATTCAGACTATTCACTGGAACGTCAAATACTGAAGCTGAAGCTGAAGCTTGAATATGAGAAGACAAGCTCTTTGGAAAAGACCCTGAATTTAGGAAAGATTGAAGGCAAAAGGCAAAGGGGTTGGCAGAGGATGAGATGGAGAGATAGCATCATGGAAGCAATGAACATGAACTTGGACAGACTGTGGGAAACAGTGAAAGATAGAAGGGCCTGGCACACGATGGCCCATAGGGTCATGAAGAGTCAGATACAACTGAATGACTGAAAAACAGCTCTTGCTGGCAAAATGTGACTCAGCCTTTCCACCAATGGAGACTGCTTTGAATTTTTCTACAATGTTACTGGGATTTAACATTGGTAATACGGTCACGTTTTCTGATATCATGTCTCTTTTAAGTCATAGTCTCCCTGTGAAGGGGAGGGAGAAGATGGACAGGGAGTGGGATCAGCTGGGAATCAGAGAACCCTTAAACAATATAGCAGCAGGCTCAGAGTGTTGTTGGCTTTGATTATTAGATCTCTGGGGTTGCATAGAGTTAAAATTATTCAGGTTTTAAAAAATATATATTATGTACTTCATTATTTTATTTTCAATTAAACAAATGAGTACAAATTATTTCAGTGTGCAGTTTCTACTTCTGGTGGAGAGTTAAAACTGTTGGTAATCTTATTACCTTTAGAAGGACTAGGTTGTTATTAACTCTAGATAAGCCTCTGGCTGTGTGGCCTGGGTTCCTGGAGAATTTTCTTAACATGATAATGTCTCTATGTGTGTTTTCCCTGGTTTGATGATGAGTGTGAAGTCATGGGGAGAATCAGGGCATTATGTCTGCTTTTGCCCCTCCCCTGTCCATACCCAGTCCCCATCCCTTTTCATCCAGTGCACTACGGCCAAGCTCCAGTTTTTGTGTCAGAGGTTAATTACCCAGTAACGCCTGAATCTGTGAGATTAAGGCCTTTCAGATACAGATCAGGATGCATTTCAGATACGTAGTGACTTTTTGAGACTTTGCCCCACCTCAAGGGTGAATCTGAGAGAACAGGCTTAGCACTTCTCTCACATGGTTGTTCTGGGGATCAAATGAGATAATATATGTGAAAGGACTTTGAAAGACTGTGAAACTGCTATATAAATGTGGGGCATTTATTATTCTTCTCTTCCAGCAACACTGTCCTACCTAACTGGGATGATCATCTATCAGAAATACGTGGACTGGCTAGTAGATACATGCAGAGGTATTGCTAGCCTTCCCCTGTTCTTATGTAGATATTAACTACACATAACCTGGTGGCCCAGGTGCTGGGAGAGGTAGCAGAACTAAGACAACGAAATACTCCAACAGACAGACCTGCTGCCCAGGGCCTCTGCCTGGAAGGGAAGGTAGATGTGGGGGTGGGGTGAAGGGCAGGAGTAGGGAGAGGAGCCCTACCCTCAGTGTCAAATTATGGGAAGTATCTTTCTATCCCTTTACAACAGACCATTCCTCTACAAGCAGAACAACAAAGTCAGTCTCCCAATTCAATTTGTGACTAAGAGGCAGTATTATTAGTAACCAGATAGCTGGACCTGGAGTCAGGAAAGCTCGGGTTCAAATCCCACCTTGGATGGTTGCAAACCACATGACCATGGGCAAATCACTTAACCTCTGAGAGACTTAAGTTTCCTCAGTTACAAAATGGAGGGAATAATACTAGTACTGCCTACCACAGCGAAGTGTTGTGGGGATAGAGTTTGGCAAACATGGGAGTATTGTATAAATATAGATAGCCATTAACCATGCTACAGACATGGTCATACCCTTTTTTAAATTTTTTAATTGTTTATTTAGTATTTTATTTTTCCTTAGTTACATGTAAAAGCAATCTTTAACATTTGTTTTTAAAACTTTGAGTTCCAAATTCTCTCTCTTCCTCCTTCCCTACCCCCTCTCATTGAAAAGGCAAGCAATTCTACATAGGTTATACATGTGTAGTCAGGCAAAACATTTCCATCATTATCATGTTATGAAAGAAAACCAAAAACTCAAGGAAAATTAAGTTTTAAAAAAGTACGCTTCAATCTGTACTCAGACTCCATCAGTTCTCTCTCTGGGGATGGATAGCATTTTTCATCATAAGTCCTTCAGAGTTGTCTTGGATCATTGTATTGCTGAGAATAGCTAAGTCATTCACAGCTGATTGTCTTACAATATTGTTATTATTTTCTACACAGTACGTTTCCCTTTGCATCAGCTCACATAAGTCTTTCCAGGTTTTTCTGAGAGCATCTTGTTCCTCATTTCTTCTAGCACAAGAGTATTCCATCAGAACCACATACTATAATTTTTTGATGGGCATTCCCTCAATTTCCAATTCTTTGCCCCCAGAAAAGAGCTGCTGTAAATATTTTTGTACATAAAGGTCATTTTTCCTTTTTATTTTTTTATCTCTTTTGGGATACATACCTAGTAATAGTATTGCTAGGATAAAGAATATACATGGTCTTATGGCCCTTTGGGCATAATTCCAAATTGTTCTACCAAATGGTTGAATCAGTTCACAGATGGTTATACTCTTGACCTCTCCATCACTCACAAGTGTTTCATTTCCATGTTCATGAACTCTGACATTCCTTTATCTGATTATAATCTTTAAAATTCCATCTTTCCCTATGTCTTACTACCCCTATCTGTGTTATTCATCTTCACCAGAACCTACATTCCTTTCACCCCCTAATTCTTTCCCAGGCCATCCTCCCTGCACTGGTTACACCCTCTTCCCTTCTTTATCTCAACACCTTGGTAAACCAGTTCAGCTCTACACTTTGCTTTCTTGCCTTATCACATGCCATGCCAAAATCCAACCTTAGAGTACCAGTTGACTCCTTCATTCCTATTAATGTGTTGATAAATCCATCTGAAGAAAAATCACAAAAAAATACCAACTGAGTCCACTACCAATATATGTTACATAATCTCAACTGGGCCCTCTCTGTAGCAAGGCAATGCTTTTATACCTCCCTAATTAATTTGCTGTCCTACTCAATACAGTGGCTATTTTGAATCTTTTCATCCCTCCTCAAGCCCCTCCATGGCACTCTTTTCCCTAGTCCTCTAAGTCTCCTAGTCCTCCCTTCATACTACACACACACACACACACACACACACACACACACACATTGAGACTGTTCACTGAGAGCTCACTCTTCCTCCTTCCTCCTCATCACACATCACTGATATCTTTTCCCCACTATCCCTACCTTCATTCCTGTCTTTCATGAAAAAGGTGCCCTTTTCCTTTCCAAGGCAAATCTCTCTTCATGCTCCCTTGCTCCTCTCTTTTCTTTTTCAGGAGTTTGCTTCTGCTGTCATCTCTACTCCCCTTCTTACCTTCAGTCTCTCTTTCTTTCTTCCTTGCTGCCCACAAAAATGCTCATATCTCCCCATCCTTAAAAACCCTTCTTTGATCTGTCCATTCCTGCCAGCTACCATCCTATATCTCTCTTTCCCTCTTAGGCTACTCTTCTGATCTCATAATTCAACTGAATTTGACCATTCCAATATAGCCTTTTCTTAATCCTCATCTTTCTTTGCCTCCTTATTCCCTTGGACACTGTCAATCACCTTGTCCTCTTGGATACTCTCACCTATCTAGGTTTTCATGACACTGTTCTTTCCTGGTTCTCCTAGAGAATGGGTCCTTCTCATTCCTCTTTGCTGATCGCTATCTATGTCATGCCCATGAATTTTAGAGTCTTTTCTTTGGCCCTCTTCTCTTCTCCTTCTATATCTCATTTACTAACCCCAATGCTTCTATGGGTTCAATGATTATTTATTTGCGGATGAGTCTCAATTCTACACAGCCACCTTAGTCTCTTCTCCGAGTTCTAATTCCCTATCAATGATAACCTTTTAGACATCTGAAACTAGATGTCCCATAAGAATCTCAAATTCATTATGTGCAAAACAGGACTCATTATCTTCCCACACATACACACTCAAATCCTTCCCTGCAGAACTTCCCTATTACCATTGAGAGTATCACAATTCTTCCAGTCACCCAAGCTAGTAACCTCAGTTTCACCTAGAACTCCTCATTGTCACTCACCTCAAATATCCAATGAGTTAAGACTTTTTTTAAAATTTATTTATTAAATATATTTAGTTTTCAGCATTGATTTTCACAAGAGTTTGAATTACATATTTTCTCCCCATTTCTACCCTCCCCCCACTCCAAGATGGTGTGTATTCTGGTTGCCCTTTTCCCCAGTCAGCCCTCCCTTCTGTCACCCCACTCCCCTCCCATCCCCTTTTCCCTTCCTTTCTTGTAGGGCAAGATAAATTTCTATGCCCCATTGCCTGTGTATCTTATTTTCAAGATGCATGCAAAAACTTTTTTTTTGTTTTTGAACATCTGTTTTTAAAACTTTGAGTTCCAAATTCTCTCCCCTCTTCCCTTCCCACCCACCCTCCCTAAGAAGTCAAGCAATTCAATGTAGGCCACATGTGTATCATTATGTATAACCCTTCCACAATACTCATGTTGTGTAAGACTAACTATATTTTGCTCCTTCCCAACCCTTCCCCCTTTATTGAATTTTCTCCCTTGACCCTGTCCCCTTTCCAAAGTATTTGTTTTTGATTACCTCCACCCCCATCTGCCCTCCCCTCCATCATCCCCCCCATTTTTTTTTCTTCTTCCCTCTTCTTTGCTGTGGGGTAAGATACCCAATTGAGTATGTATGGTATTCCCTCCTCAGGCCAAATTTGATGAGAGCAAGATTCACTCATTCCCCCCTCACCTGCCCTCTCCCCTCCTCCCACAGAACTGCTTCCTCTTGCCATCTTTATAGGAGACAATCCACCCCATTCTATTTCTCCCTATCTCCCTCTCTGGATATATTCCTCTCTCATCCCTTAATTTGATTTTATTTCTTTTAGGTATCTTCCCTTCATCTTCAACTCACCCTGTGCCTGCTCTCTGTCTCTCTCTCTCTCTCTACATATATGTATATATATATATATGTATATATATATATATATATATACACATACATATATACACATACATATATACATACACATTCATATATATATATATATATATATATACATATATATATATATGCATATTTCCTTCAGCTACCCTAATACTGAGGTCTCATGAATCATACACATCATCTTTCCATGTAGGAATGTAAACAAAACAGTATAACTTTAGTAAGTCCCTTGCAATTTCTTTTTCTTGTTCTTTTTCTTGATTACCTTTTCATGCTTCTCTTGATTCTTGTGTTTGAAAGTCAAATTTTCTATTCAGTTCTAGTCTTTTCACTGAGAAAGCTTGAAAGTCCTCTATTTTATTGAAAATCCATATTTTGCCTTGGAGCATGATACTCAGTTTTGCTGGGTAGGAGATTCTTGGTTTTAATCCTAGCTCCATTGACCTCCGGAATATCGTATTCCAAGCCCTTCGATCTCTTAATGTAGAAGCTGCCAGATCTTGGATTATTCTGATTGTGCTTCCACAATACTCAAATGGTTTCTTTCTGGCTGCTTGCAGTATTTTCTCCTTGATCTGGGAGCTCTGGAATTTGGCGACAATATTCCTAGGAGATTTCTTTTTGGGATCTATTTGAGGAGGTGATCGATGGATTCTTTCAATTTCTATTTTTCCCTGTGGCTCTAGAATATCAGAGCAGTTCTCCTTGATAATTTCTTGAAAGATGATATCTAGGCTCTTTTTTTGATCATGGCTTTCAGGTAGACCAATAATTTTTAAATTATCTCTCCTGGATCTATTTTCCAGGTCAGTGGTTTTTCCAATGAGATATTTACATTGTCTTCCAATTTTTCATTCCTTTGGTTCTGTTTTATAATATCTTGATTTCTCATAAAGTCATTAGCTTCCACTTGCTCCAATCTAATTTTTAAGGTAGTACTTTCTTCAGTGGTCTTTTGGACCTCCTTTTCCATTTGGCTAATTCTGCCTTCCAAGGCATTCTTCTCCTCATTGGCTTTTTGGAGCTCTTTTACCATTTAAGTTAGTCTATTTTTTAAGGTGCTGTTTTCTTCAGTATATTTTTCAGTATTTTTGGGAGTCTCCTTTAGCAAGTCATTGACTTGTTTTTTATGGTTTTCTTGCATGCTTCTCATTTCTCTACCCAATTTTTCCTCTACTTCTCTAACTTGCTTCTCCAAATCCTTTTTGAGCTCTTCCATGGCCTGAGACCAGTTCATGTTTTTCTTGGAGGCTTTTGTTGTAGGCTCTTTGAGTTTGTTAACTTCTTCTGTCTGTATGTTTTTGTCTTCTTTGTCACCAAAGAAAGAATCCAAAGTCTGAGACTGAATCTGGGTGCATTTTCACTGCCTGGCCATATTCCCAGCCAACTAACCTGACCCTTGAGTTTTTCAGTGGGGTATGACTGCTTGTGGAGTTAAGAGAACTATGTTCCACACTTAGGGGGATGTGCCAGCTCTGCCACACCAGCACTCCTCCTTCCCCAAGAACCCCCAACCCGGACTGGACTTAGATCTTCAGCAGGCTCTGCACTCCTGCTCTGATCAGCCACTTAATTCCTCCCACCAGGTGGGCCTGGGGCCAGAAGCAACTGCAGCTGTACTTCTGTAGCTTCCCCACCTCTGCTGCCCCCGGGGCGGTAGCTGAACCACGAACTCCTTCCACTCCTGCAGCTTTTCCCACTAACCTTCTCTGTTGTCTTTGGTGTTTGTAGGTTGAGAAGTCTGGTAACTGCTGCAGCTCACTGATTCAGGGTGCTAGGGCACACTCTGCCTGGCCCCTGGTCTGGTTGGTCCGCTGGGCTCTGCTCCCAGCTCCATGAAGGATAGACCTCACCCAGAGACCATCCAGGCTGTGAGCCCTGCTTCCCTCTGCTGTTTTGTGGGTTCTGCAGTTCTAGAATTGGTTCAGAGCTATTTTTTATAGGTTTTTGGAGGGACTCAGCGGGGAGCTCACGCTAGTCCCTGCTTTCCAGTCGCCATCTTGGTTCTGCCCCAAGTACTCGAGTTGTTAAAACTTTTGACCTTCACAACATCTCTTGCATAGGTACCCTCCTTGCCACTCACATAACCACCACCCTAAAAGAAACCCTTATCTCTTCTCACCTACAATGTAATCTTTTGGTAATTTGATTTGTATAGAACTAAATAAGTAAATTAATTTAGGTAGTATTGTTTTTTTTAAGTTTTCTTGACATGACCCAATGATGAGCAATTAATATTTCTCCAATTATTTCTCTGTCCTAGCAATAAAGAATACTTTGCAGTTTTATTATATTAATTTAATTCTAGCAAGTATTTTGGTAGGAATAGTTTCAAATATTTAATATATTCTATAATTATTTTGCTTGGGATTGCTCTTTCTAGCTCTTCTTGATGACTTTTATTGCTAATATGTAGAAAAGATGGTCATTTGTATGGGTTTATTTTATGTTGGCAATTTGCTAAAAGTATTGGGGTTTTTTTTCAACAAGTTTTTAGTTGAATCCCTAGGGCTATCGTCATGGATTATCAAATCATTTGCAGAAAGTGACAATTGTTTCTTCTTTACCTATGCTTATTCTTTCAATTTCTTCTTTTTTTTAATTTTACTATTGCAACTAGCATTTCTAGTATTACATCAAACAAGATTTGTGGGTGGATATCCTAGCTTTATTCCTGATCTTACTGGAAAGACCTTTAGCATTTCTCTATTACAGAAAATGCTGGCTTTTGGTTTTAGGTAAATGCTATTTATAACATTATTCTTGTGTATCTTACTATGGATTTTTTTTAATAATAGAAATGAGTTGTAGTTTGTTAAGAGCTTTTTCTGCTTCTATTGATAAAAATACGATCTATTTATAATTTTCCTAATATTGAACTAGCCCTGAATTTCTAGTATCAATCTAAGCTGGTAATAAAAATCATAATACTTTTAATTTAATTGCTTTTCTCTTTGTTAATATTTTATTCAATATTTTATATCAATATTTGTTAGGGATATTGCTGCTTTATTACTCACTAGTTTATGTAGCTAAATTATATTTCATGGAAGGAATTTAGTAGCCCTTGTTTTTGCAAACAATTTTTTGCAATATTAGAATTAATCATTCTTTGAATATTTGGTAGAAGCTACTTATGAAGCTATCTGGTATAGAGTTTTGTTCCTTTGGGATTCCATTTACAGCTTTTTAAATTTCCTTTTTCTAAGTTTGTGTTACTTAAATTCTCTATTTTTGTTATGTTGATCTGGGTGCTTTACATTTTGGAAATATTAACCTATTTCACTTAAATTATCATTTTGCTGACCTTGAGGCAAAATAATTTCTGATAATTTCTCTTCATTTATTGCAAATTCTCCTGTTTCATATTTTGTATCATTAATTAATTTTCCTTTTCTTCTTTTAAAAATAAGATTATGCAAGTTTATTTTATTAGTTTAGTTTAGTTTTGATTTCCAAAAGAAGCTCATAATCTTATTGATTAATTCTAGGCTTTCAAGTTTGTCAATCTTTTCTGTATTTTCAAATTTTCTATTTTTATTTGGTTGGGTTTTTTTAATTGCTGCTAAAAAACAATTGACAAAAAATCTGGATACCATATTTCAAGAAATCTTAAAATTAACTAGTCATTATCTATTCTTTCATATTAAATTATTTCATCACCATTTACATTTGAATCCTTTCCTCAAAGGCCCTTTATTAATTATAGTATTTATTACATAATAGACAAAAAGGCAGTGTTAACTATTTCTGCTTTTTTATATTTGATTATGATGTTTTTATGTCCTGCCATATGGTCAGTTTCTATAAAGATACCATGTACAGCTGAGACTTGATATTTTTATTTGTTTATCTTTTTGTTAGATGTGTCTAGATCTTAAAGATGTACTACATTTCACCGCATAATCATTGCACCCTGTTTTTTTTTTTTCGGTCCAAAACTTGGTTTATGACCTTTCATCTCATAATTGTCACATGGCATAATTCTGTTCATCAAGTTGCTTAAAAGGTAAACAGAGCAGCAATGTATTCACCAGTGGCATATGGATACGCATTTACCTCTCACACATTGCAACCTAGAATTCTCAGCCCACGCACATTGTCAGTATTCAATTTTAATGTATGTTTACAAGTATTCCGTGCATCCTAATCTTGTACCAAACAGTTTACTAATAAATGATTTTTAAGTAATACCAGCACAATTTTTTAAAAAAGCTTCACATAATGGTTGTACCCTACTTTTTTGCAAAAAAAAATTTAGCATAAAATCTGTGATAATTATGCAGTGAAATATGATACTTTGAGGTCCTCAACTATTGTGTTTTTGATGTCTATTTCTCTCTATCATACAATTATCTTTTTCTTTAAGTACTTAGATGTCATTCCATTCATTTAATATATAACATATATACATTATATAATATATAACATATAACTATATATATGTACATATACGTATATGTGTGTGTATATATATACACATATATGTGTATATATATAAACAGTGATATCTCACCCTCTGTGGTGTCTTAAATTAACTCTTCTTGACTTGTTTTCTAGGTCAGTGTTTTTGGTAGTAAATATTTTACATTTTGGCTTTTTAAAAATTGTTTTGCTTTTTGTCTTAATATTTTTTGTTCTCCAAGAGTCATTGAGTTCTATTTACTCCATTCTAATTTTCAGGGAGTGTTTCCATTTGGGTAATACTTTTCATGTTTTGTTCCATGATATTTATTCTCCTTCCAATTCTTTCATCAAGGGATCTTATCTAACTTAAAATTTCATCTTTTATCCTTTGCTTCACTGTTTTCTGGCCTCTTTTGGAGTCCTTGTGGCCAAGTCATTTTTCTTTTTCTGAGCTTTTGCAGAGTTATTTTCTTACTCTGGGTTTATAGCTTGGTCCTGAGTTTGGAATTTTTTATATTTAATCATAACTTCAACTTCAGTTCCCAGTTTGGACATTTTGCCAAAGTCAGGCTATGTACTTTTTTGAGCTCTAGGTTGGGATGGCCAGACCCAGGTGGGCTACTGCCTCTCTATGGCATGTCTGTACTCTGAGCAATGGCAGGTTCCAGGTCCCCCTGGATCATCCTAGGTCAGAGCACTGCATTCTTCAGGGGTCCCTGAACCACCTTGATAAGAAAGAGTTCTGTGGACTTCTGTAATCCATAGAGTCTTCCAATCAGAGTGCTGCAGGCATCAGGTGGCCCTGACCCATCTCTGTCAGGCCACTTACCAGTTTATCCAAGTACATGTTGGTTTTATTAATGAGACCCTTTCTTCAACACTTACAGGCTTCTGACTGTTTTTGTGCAGTCCTGGTCTAGATGAAGAAGCTTACTATTTTTTTTTCTTTTTGGATTTCTTGATCATTATTTAAGTGATGGTGCCATTTTCAGATCTTTGTTGGAGCATCTCTGAAAGAGCTGGTATCTTCTATGACTTTTCATGCCATCATCTTAACCAAAAGTTCCTATATTTTCTTATTTAAATCTCATGACGATACTATGAGAAAAAGAGTGAATATGTTATTATCCCCATTTTACAGATAATAACTGAAGCTCAGAAAAGTCAAATGACTCCTCCAAGTTACTATGACTAGTAAACATATGCATATATGTACTTCCTTGAAATCATTGTATTAATTATTGTGTACATTGTAAAACTTGGACAAAAATAGAAATTAAAAAAAAAGAATAGGATACAAATTAAAAAAAATTAGATCCCAGAGGAAACAGTGAGCTGCTGGTTTTTATTGAATATGAAGGTAATAATGTTAAACCTTTAGGAAAATCACATTGGTATAGATCACAGTTTCCCAAAGTGGGTGATACTGCCCCCTGAGGGGGCACTGGAACAATGGGGGATAGTAGTAGCCTCCGGTGCTATGGGGGTCACTGAATAAAAATAAGGGGATGATAGAAGCATAAGGAAAGAAGAATGTTAGAAAAACTGTTCATACATGTTTTATCTGTTGTGTAATAAAGTTATAGTAATTACATTATTTTCCAAATAAACACACAAAATGCAAGTTATAACCCATCAGTGGTCAAGTCTGCCAACAGAGTTTAACAAGCAAGTGTTGGCAGGTTAGTGCATTGTGCCTTGTTGGGAAGTCCAGCATGCACTGGCAGGAATATGTGCATGTAATGACTTGTTTACAGTATGATACTTTATGGTTACATGATGCAATATTGTGTCATCAAAATTTCAATTCAGGAAAAAACCCACAAATTTATAATAAATTATTAAACTTAAGATGTATCATTTTTTAAAAAATATTTTATATTTTTTGAAATTATGCAAAATTCAAAAAACCATTAAAGGGTTAAAGAAAGTAAATTTCCAGGAAGGCACTGAGTGATTTTTTTTTTTAAAGAAAAAGGGGGCAGTAGGCCAAATACATTTGGGAACCTTTGGTGTGGAAGATAGGTTGGAGAGGGGGAGAGGTTTGAGTCAAGGGAGACCAAGTAGGAGGTTTTTGTAATAAGCCAGGGTGGGCTGCAATGACAAAATCCTGTAGACATTCCATCTCCCTAGACTTTGATCAAGGGACCACAGGGTGTGGTGTCAAGAGTGGTGGATTTACAGTAAGGGCAAAAGGCCTAGATCTGAGTCCTCGCTCTGACACTTAATAGCTGTATAACCCTGGCCAAGTCACTTACCCTCTCTATGCCTCATCTTCCTTCTAAAATGAAGGGGTTACATCAGATTAGAAAAATTGACCCCCCAGAAAGGAAAATTATAAATGTCAGAGGGACTGCCAGAAAATAAGTACCTTAATGCACTGTTGGTAGAGCTGTAAATTGGTCCAGGCTTTCTGGAAAGCAATTTGGAACTATGCTCCCAAAGTTATTAAACTTTTTGACCCAGTGATGTTGCCACTAAGCCTATATTCCCAAAGAGATCAAAAGGAGAGGGAAAAGAGCCATTTGTGCAAAAAATATTTATAACAGCTCTTTTTATAGTGGCAGAGAACTGGAAACTAGAGGGGTGCCCATCAATTGAGGGATGGCTGAACAAATTGCAGCATATGAACATCATGGAATACTGTTATGTCATAAGAAATGAGGAAGAGGATGAATCTGTGATCTGTGACAGGACTTGTATGAACTGATGGAGAGTTGTTGCTGTTGCTGTTTGTCCTTCATTCTCAAAGAGGACCATGACATCAGGGAGGTGATGCCATGATGTGCACGTGACTTGTATTTGAGTGAGGGAGGGCTGTGCAAGGTCACCAGCCTCACTCTCTCCTCTGGAGCCATCTGGGTCCAGTGGCCAGATATAGATCAGCAAATGGGAGACTGCCCCCAATGGAAAGTGAAGGGAGGAGAACATGAACAATTGAAATAATAACCACAACATTGTAAAGATTTTAATAGACTTCAGAGTTCTAATTAACACAGTGACCAATCATGATTATAGAGGACTGTTGAAGAATGCTACCCACCTCCTAAAAAGGAGGTGATATACTCAGGAATGTAGAATAAGACATACATTTTTTGATATGGATAATGTGGATTTTGTTTTCTTTTAATAGTATATTTGTTTTTAAAAGGAGAGGTCACTTTTTCTTTTTCTTTTGTTTTTCAATGAGGAGATAAGAGAGAGAGAAAGCACATACTTATCAATTGAAAAGAAATCATTTTAAAACTCTATTATTTTGCTATTCAAATGAAGGAGTTAGATTCAATAGCCTCCTTTTAAGGTCCCTTCCAGCTCTAAATCTATGCTCACATGGTCCTATGAATGAGTTACCTGCCTTCTCCTTCTCCAGTATAATGAGGCTAGAAGCTCCTTTCTGAATCTATCAATCAGCAAGCCTTTAAGAGCCTATTTTGTGTCAGGCTCTGGGCTGCCTACTTGGGATATAAATATAAAAGTGGAGCATCCCACTTCAGAACTTTCTAGATGTGTGACTCTGAGCAAGTCATTTAATATATCTGGTCCTCAGTTTCCCCATCTGTAAAAAGAGAAGGTTGGGCCAGATGACCTCTAAGGCCCTTCAGCCCTAGATCTGCCCTGTTTAAACTGCTTTAGTGTTGAGTTGGTGAATAGTGTGGACCTTGGGATAATGGGTGAATTTGCTAATTCTATTGAGTGTTTAAAATACTATTCCTTTTCAGGGCCTTGCCTAGAAACTGTTGTAATGTGTGATTTGTGTTCATTTGTAGAAAATGAATCTATTATTTATCGGTATAAATAATTTGCACTCTAAGTGCTGTTTCCATTGCTGCTTATACTTTTTAGTTTCTGAGTTAGTCCTGAAGAACCACGTTGTTCACAGATGCAAATTCCCCCTCAAGGAAACTACAAGGGAAAGAAAAGAAGCAGGTGGGATATATTAAATTCCCTTGATGCCTACCATGGGCCCATCCTAATTTTCTTTGGAACCCAGGCATAAGAACCACAGCTTATCCTCATGACTGATGCAATTCAGATTTAAAGGCTTGCCTCTGGCATTCAAGGAGCACCACAGTCTGTCTCCTGTTTACCTATCTAGCCTTATCTCCTATCATATACTCTTACATTCTAATCTACTTGCACTATGATCCCTCTCCTGTCCTCTTTCAATCTCAGAGCTTTTTGCTCACAACACCCCTACCTTGCCTCCCCTAGAATGGACTCTTCTTTCTCCTTCTCCCTCTCTTCTTATTAAAGTTCCTCCTTTCCTTTAAGGCCCAGCTCAAACCCCATCTTCTCCATGAAGCTTTCCCTGACCACTCCACTCCTGCTGGGTGGAAGAGATTGCTTCTTCTTTAGATTTCTCCCTGTCTAGACCCCTCTTCCGAACTCATCTCACTCTCCATCATATCATACTTGCTTGTATAATTAGGACCATGGGATCTCAGGATTATAGGGAAAGGCAATGGACCTTACAGATCATCTAGCCCAGGGATTTTTATCTTTTTTGTGCATCCTAGATCCCTCTGGCAGTCTAGGGAAGCCTGCTGGCCCCTTTTCAGAATCATGTTTTAAATGCATAAAATAAAATACACAGAGTTATTATTTAAAATAATAATAATAGTAGTTAGTACTTATATCAGAGGCAGCTGTCCTGGAGTCAGGAAAACTCATCTTTGTGAGTTCAAGCCTGGCCCTGGACACTTACTAGCTGTGTGACCTGGGCAAGTCACTTCACCCTGCTTGCCTCAGTTTCCTCATCTGTAAAATGAGCTGGAGAAGGAAATGGCAAACCACTCTAGTGTCTCTGCCAAGAAAACCCCAAATGGAGCCATGAAGAGTTGGACAGGACCAAAAGGACTGAACAGCAAAAGCTTTACCCTCATTTGCTGACGTGGGCAGGAAAGGAGTTCAGTGCTTTCAATGAGGTAGGCAATCTGTCTCCCTGAAGGAGGAAAATATTTCTTCCCTTTCTTAGTCCTTAGATTGCCATCTCTGTATCTTGAGATACACGAATATAAGTGTATGTACATG
Source organism: Trichosurus vulpecula (assembly GCF_011100635.1). Taxonomy (NCBI): domain Eukaryota; kingdom Metazoa; phylum Chordata; class Mammalia; order Diprotodontia; family Phalangeridae; genus Trichosurus; species Trichosurus vulpecula. The sequence continues at coordinate 446,308,094 of NC_050573.1, forward strand.
TATATGTGCATATGTGTATATATGTTGTATGTACCATATTTCTCCATGTATAAGACGCACCTTAATTTGGGGGCCCGAAATTTGGAAAAAAAATGTATTACATAAAGTTATTGAACTCAGGTTTTATTCATCTGCTCACAGCTTTCAAGCATCTTTTGGGCAAGTCTGGTGCATGTACGCATGCTTAGTCCATTCCGTTTCATGAACCTGAAGCACCAATTGTGTCCTCCTTTGAAATCAGTAACATCTTTTTCATCAGCAGTTCTTCTTGACTTATGCTGAACCATCTCTGTGGACACAGGAATTCCAATTGCCCTTTGCTCTTCAATCCATATCTTCAATTCCGTCTCGAAATCAGGCCATTTTGCTGACTTGCCTCTCATGGCCTTCTTCTGGCGTGGCATTTTCAGGAGGGTTTCTTCTTCCCGTAGCCAGTCTTGGATTGTTTTCTCAGTTGGAGGAGGACCAAACTTATGTTCAGCAGCACGATTTCCATTCACTTTTGCAAACTGGATAACTTCTAACTTGAATTCAGCACTGTACAAAAATCTTTTCTGAGCTATTTATGGGCAGAACGTGGCAAAACATAACCTAATATACTGGTAACAAATGCAAAACAACGAGTGCAAAAACAAGTGCAAAAAAGCGGGAAATGCAAGTAAAAAAATCTACAACCACTGTATAAGACACACCCAGTTTTTAGACCCCAAATTTTTAGAAAAGGGTATGTCTCATACATGGGGAAATATGGTACTTACATACACAGGTTATAGACTCTACGTAAGAGGCCAGATGTTGATGATCTTGGGAGTCTCCCCAATGATACAAGGCCTCATAATAACAAGGGATTGTTTCAATGTCCCATATAATAAGAGGGTAAGGAGCTATGATTTGCCCCCAGAGTGAAGTGACTTGCCCAGAGTCAGTGTAATAGGCTAGATTTGAACCCAAGCCTTCCTGACTCCAAGCCCAGTGCTTGACTTACTCTCCTGTGCTGCTTCTCTCTCCACATAGCAAACACAATAAGAAGAAATTATAATCCCTCACCATTTGTGAAATTACACTTAGTAATCTACATTGAGTAATAAGTTACATTTCTACTCTTTTAAGGAGACAGGGATGGAATTGCCAGGGATGGCCCATCCTTTGAAAGATTTCCAATAAAAATGGTTTAAGCAAAGTTTTCTCCATAAAAATGAGAGATTCAGTTGCCTGGAAAATGCATTTAACTGGAACATTTCTTCTCTGAGGGCAGATCCATGAAGCAGGAGTGTTCTTTCCCTAAAGCCAGGGTTGGGCTGATTACCCACAATGCCAGCATCTGCCCCCTGGCCAGGGGAGGGGAATCCCTACTTTTTGCACTTCTCAAATCAGAGCACAACCCGACTATTCTCTTTGAACTTGACCTCTGGGAGAGGGAGGGGAAGGGCCCCCGGTCTTGCCTGCCTGGTTTCCCACAATTGCTTCACTACTTCCCTTCATTTTGTCTCTGAGGCGAGGCGACAAGGCAATGGAGAAAATTATACAAAAGAAATTAACATTGTGAAACCCCATTGCCAAGAGGGGAACACCCCATTGTTGGCTTTATCCAAAATGAGATGCCTCACATATAAAGGCAGCTAGAGACCTGACCTGGAAGTCAGGAAGACCTGAGTTCACATCCAGCCTCTAACACTTACTAGCCGCATGGCCCTGGGCAAATCACTAAACTGCTGCCTGCCTCAGTTTACCTGGATGTAAAATATGGAGAACAATAGACTCTACCTCCTAGTATTGTTGTGAGGCTCAAATGAGATAATATTTGTAAAGTGCTTAACATAATAGACACTTAATAAATGCTTATTCCCTCTGTCTCCCTCTCCCATCTATGGCTCTGACCCCCAGCCTGTCCAGCCCTAGCGTGGCTTGTTTTCCTTTCTCCTGCATAAGCCTGGCACTGACAGCACAGCCTGCAGAGAAGACTCACCCTGTCTCGTGCAGTTTATTTTTCTTCCCATCAGCTAGGATGTGACAGATGTTGTAGGCGCCAGGCAGGCAAAGCAGAGCGTGTGCAGGCAACCAATGCCCAAGAATCAGAGGGATCTGAGGCTTTTGTCTGTTGTCTGCCTGTGCCTACAATCAGCCAAAACATCTACCGGCCAGGCCTTTGTGCATCTTGAAAACCTGATTTTAGAGAGTTCTGCTTAGGGGGAGTGGGGGATAGGGAAGGGACCCACAGGAGGGTCTACCTCTCCCTTTTGTGCTGTCCAATTCCCAAGTGGGATTCAGAAGCATGCAGGGAGAGGAAAGTAGCTCCCAGTAAATGGGACAGTGCCCAGGGGTAGAGGAAAGAGAGAGGGAGGAGTAAAGAGGAGAAAGAGGGAGGGAAAGAGAGAAATAGAGGGAAGGAAGGGGGGAGGGAGAGGGAGAGAAAGAAAGAGAGAGAGAGACAGACAGAGAGAGAGAGAGAGAGAGAGAGAGAGAGAGAGAGAGAGAAATAACAAGGCCTGAATGTCAGAACTGTTGTACCTATGATTGACTGCCCTTTTGTCCCTAATGGATCTCCTGCTGATAATGAGATAGTAAGAAGCAGGAGGCAGATCTGTAGCCTGGGATACCTTCCTCCCTTCCCTTCCCATCCCCAGCCCTTCCCCCAGCACTGGCACTCTGGTAAATAGCTCTCTGAATCTGGTCTGACGCAGCATCTTCCCAGCCCTAGTCTCAACCATCATTCCTCCTTTCCCTCCCTCCCTCCTTTTCTTACTCTCCTCTCCCCTCACAAAGCTACCCTCTTAACACTGGAAAGGACCTTGGAGAACAGTTTTGCAGATGAGGGAATTTTAGGCTCAGATGGGGTAGTGACTATCCCCCTACAACCCAGTTAATGGCAGAGCCCAAGAAGCCAGGTCTCCTCCCTCCTGGCCTAGGGCTCTTTCCACACCATGTTCTACCTTCTCAACCAGTGATCAGGAACCTCCTCTAAGAATTCCCAACCTCCGGTCAAATACTAAGTCCATCAGCAACTTCCTTTAGGCCCACACAAACACACACAGAGCAGGCTCCAGGATTCATCCATCCCACACTGCCCTATCTCCTCCCCCCCCCACCCCACCCCCCGCCCCATCTAACCATCTCACCTACCCCTCCCTCTGGGCTCCCCATCAGCTAGCTACCAAGCAGAGTTCAGCCAAATCAAACAACAGCTGACCCGAGAGCTTGGGGACTTAGAAGCAGACCCCAAGGGCTTTTGGGAACCCTGGGATGCTCATATTTCTTACCACTGGGGGAGGATGAATCATTTAGTAAATTTCTGAGCAGCAGGAAGGAAAAAAACCATCATCCTCTGTTCTGTGAGTGCCCCTCACTGGCCATTTATGTTCCTGAGGAGCTTGGATTGGTCCTATTCTTTTCAAGCCTCTCAAACCATTCTCTTCCCCTGCCCCTACCCCCAGACTCCTAAACCTACATGCCCAGAGTCTGATCATTTCCCTTTAGTAAAGACCACATCTGTTGGGTGGAGGAGGCTTAGTCAGAGATTGAGACAGCCCATGTTCACACAGTAAGGAGCTTTAGAGATAACCAGAAGCTGGAAACAGTCAGTTGCCAGGAAGAAAGTAAGCTAACAGGCGTCTTTCTTAATGGCATAACAGTCACAGATCCCAGATTCAGGGAGCCTTAAGTGAATGTAACTGAGAAAGGTTCTGGAATAAGCAGATAATCTTTTAGCTATAAATTGGTTCACATGTTGTAGAGTGACAGATTAATTTACTAAATTTTCACTTCAAGGTCAGAGTTAGAGATGGTCATGGCTGAAGGGAAGAGGGGGATAGGGTGGGAAATCAGTCTTTCTGGCCCAGAGGATCAGACCCCCTCCCAGGGGAAGGAGGGCCTGAAAGTGGTGTTTGCCAGAAAGTCTGGTCTACGGGGGCTTTATAATTGGGAATACCAAAAAGAAACCAAATTTCCACCTGCCTGGGAGCCAAGTAGAATCCTTGGAATATCCCCTATTCTGAAGATGATGTATTTATCCAACACCAAGGAATCGGCATAAGTCAATTCTCCAGATAAATGAAGATGAAAAAGGTATCTTGGTGTATCAATTAGAGGGCCAGCCTTAGAATCAGGAAAATGTGGATTCAGAATCCTGCCTCTGACACATACTAGTGATGTGATCATAGTCAGCTCACTTAACCCCAGAGAGTTTCCGCACCAGGAATTCTATGCTCTCACGAAATCACCTAACCTTTTCTTTCCTTCCCCCTTCACTACCCCGAAAGCAAACAAACAAAAAACTACCTTTAAGTCTCGAAATATTTTTCATTTTTATCGTCTTCCTTTTAACCCCACCCTCTCTTCCCATTGCATCCTGGGCCATCGCCAAGGTCATCTTGACCCTAGTCTAGCCACTGGGCTTCAATGACCCTGGAGGAAAGAGTCCTGGTAACTTTCTGCAGTTCTGCCTCACTTAAATCCAATTCATGCACAAGTCAAGAAGTCACCCTCATGATGTCATTGGTCTTCTTTGAGAATGAAGGACAAACAACAACTACAGCTTTTCTCATGGCCACGGCCCTAGAACAAGTCATTCTTAGTCCCCATTCGGAGACTAAAGCAGATTTGTAGCCCATTTGTCTTCTCGCTTCCCACCCTTCCTTCTCCCCTAGTCCATCCTACCACTCTTAATCTTATCTTCCTTATCTGCCTATGTCAGTCACGTGCCCAAATATCTTCATTGTTGCTCTTACTCCTTTCTAATAAAAGTCAAGCTTCTCTGACTGAAAAAAAACAAAAAAACAACTGCATTCAAGGCCCTCTGATACCACACTCTTTTCCAACTTAGATCAGCCATCCTTACTCCAGCAAAAACTTGACTATTCTTTGTCTCTTAAATATCTCCCTTTACTTTCTTACATTCATGTCTTTATATCTATTGTTCTCTGCACCTGAAGTATGTTCCTTCATTCAATTCTTACCCATTCTTTAAATTCCACACAGTTCAAATACCATCTTTTCCAGGAAGTCCTCCTTCATTCCCCCCAGTCAGTAATGCCCTTTTTACTTTTCAATAGCATTTTGAGTCTATCTAATGAACTTACCATGTATTACACTAGCATATATTACATAAGATAATACATAATAATATATGACACACTGTTATACACTATATACAAATGATATATTACATAATATGCACATTGCGTATAATATGTAACTGTGATACATAATAATACAATTGCATCAAGCCCTGGAATAATATAGGGCCTCCTCAATGAGACAGAGGACCGCTTATGGATGCCTAGCAATTGGGGAATGGCTGAACAAGTTGTGATATGCGATTATGATGGGATATTATTGTGCTATAAGAAATGACAAGCAGGATTATATCTGGAAAACCTGGAAAGACTTGTATGAATTGATGCGAAGTGAAGCAAGCAGAACCAGGAGAACATTGTACAGGTGGACAGCGGTATTGTACAATGAGGAGCTGTGAATGACTTAGCTATTCTAGTCAATATGACGATCCAAGATAATCTCAAAGGACTCATGATGAAATATGCTATCTGCCTCCAGAGAAAAGAACTGATATTGTTTGAATACAGACTGAAGCATACTATTTTCACTTTCCTTCTTTATTTCTTTCATCCTTTTTTTGTTTGAGTCTTCTTGTACAAAATGACTACTTTGCAAATGTTTTACATGATTGTACACGTATAACCTATATCAGATTGCTTACCATCTCAGGGAGCGGGAAGGGGAAAAAGGGAGGGAGGGATAAAATTTGGAACTCAAAACTTTTCAAAAAGTGTTTAAAAATTGTTTTAACATGTAATTGGGGGGAGACAAAACATTATTTAAATTTTTTAAAAAGATCAACCTAGAAATCCGCACAGGAAAAACCAAGTGGATGAAGAACGACTATTGCTCAAATTATGACATATATATAGTCCTTGCATATTCATTACATGTGTACAATGATCTAGGCTCAGAATTGAACAAGAGGAGATCAGGTTAAATTACATTAGGAAATTACATTTCAAGTAAGTGTAATTATCCCAAGCTGCCTCCTAATATCAAAACCCATTTTTTTTAACATCAGTTTTACCTCAGTGATGCTATATGAGTGTGAATCATGTACTTAAGGACATAGTACTATGGAGTGAAAGGATATACACAGACATGAAAATGAAACAAAAATAAATGATATGAAAATGCATGAATTAAGAAAAGCATTTATTAAGTGCTTCTGATGGGCCCAACATCATGTTGGACTGCTAGGGATAGAATATCTGTCACTAAACTGTAAGCTCCTTGAGGGCAGACTCTCTTTTGCTTCTGTTTGTATGTATCCACAGTTCTTAGCACAATCCTTGACATGTTGTAGATGCTTATTAATTTCTTTTTGCCTGAACTGACTGAAATATAAAAGCTAAGATAGTCCTTGCCCTCAAGAAGGTTTCATTCTAACAGGGGAAAAAACAGATATAGAAAAGCAGCAGCCAGGGAGAAGTGCTTTGATTGGGAAGTAGCAGGGAAATAACAAAGGAACATAACAAAGAAACAGGATAGTGAACTGCAGACAGATTTGGAAGGTCATACAGCACAAAAAACACATTTTATTTGCTTTCTTATTATCTGACAACTCATTTGGTTCTAGTTTGCTAAATACTAAGAGTTTAACATAAAACTTTCTCCTTATTTTGTATACCTTTTTTGTTGCTGATTATTAAGTTTATAATAACAAATTCATTTTAAAAGGCATCCCCTCGTGCCCATCACTTGGGAAATGACTGAACAAATTGTGGCATATGATTGCAATGGAATATTATTCTGCTATAAAAAATGATGAGCAGGATGGTTTCAGAAAAACCTTATACAAAAGACTTACGCAAACTGATGCAAAGTAAAGTGAGCAGAACCAGGAAAACATTGTACACTAACAGCAATGTTGCATGATGATCAGTTGTGAATGACTTAGCTATTCTCAACAGTACAATGATCCAAAACAATTCCAAAGGACTTATGATGAAAATGCTATCCACCTCCAGAGAGAGGAGAGGTGAATTCTGAGTGTAGATTGAAGCATATTTTTTCACTTTATTTTTCTTAATTTTTTTTTTTGCAAAATGGCTAATGTGGATAGTTGATGTCACATTTCTTGCCTTCTCAAAGGGTGGGGGAAAGGTGAGAGGGAGAGATTTGGAACTTAAAATGTTTTAAAAATGAATATTAAAAATAAATAATTAAAAAAAAAGCTTTAAGCATCCCCTCTGCCCTCTGCCCCCTCTATCAGGCTCCAGATAAGGAAGGCTCATAGGACTCTGGAGGGCAGCCTCCATTTCAGAAGTCTCTTCCTATTGCTTCAAGAGTGTTTACACACAAAAGGGGAAACTGAGGCCCCAAGAGTTGAGGTACATTGCTCAAGATCATACAGCTAGTAAATGGCAAATATATGACTGGAATCCAAGTCTTTAGATCCCTAGTTCAGTGATCTTTTCACTCTATCCCACTACTTTGAGTAAAAGGGATAGTTAAGGAAAATCATTCTCATTGTCCAGCTTTTCAAACAACTGCTTAGCTGCCTATTTCTTCCTTGGAACTGCAAAAGGAGACAAATCCATGCTCTCACACTGCTATCCCCCATGCCTTGGGTGGGGCTGGTCTTCTGGGGTTACTGGCTAGCTGCAAGACTGACTATCAAAAGGCTAAAAAGGAGATGAGTGAGGATGAGACAAAGGGATAAAATGCCCTCTTTGGTATTTCCCTGGGAAAGCAATCAGCAAAGGTGCCAGTGCTTCCCAGATTCAGGGAGGCTTAAATGAATATAGTTTAAAAAAAGAGGTTCTGGCTGTACTGAACACTGTGCCAGGGTCACATCTGCCACTCAATGAAAGCCTAATCTGCGTCTGTCTCTGCTGCCTGACCTTGCTTCTGGCATGAGTAATGACCCAGGCCTAGCACCCATGGTGGTCCCCTTCTCTCCCTCCCTCCTCCCATGCCATCCTTCTGAGGTTGTGAAAGGAGGTTAGTTTGCTCTTTCCCGTCAGAGTCAGACTTTCCCATTCAGCTCTCAGAGCATTTATCTACTTTTTTAAGCACTAAATTACACCACTTACTGTAAACGACATTGTCGGGTGCCTTTTATGGACCCAGTTCTCAGCTTTATAACTTATGTCTACAATAGCAAGTGACAGGCTGGAGGCAGGGCAAAATTGTGTGTTCCTTCTCTGTGTGTATCTCCCCTCTCTCCCCCTCCCCTCTCTCTTTCTCTCTTCCTCTCTCTCTCTCTCTCTCTCTCTCTCTCTCTCTCTCTCTCTCTCTGTCCCTCTCTCTTTCTTTCTCATTTGTAAACCCTCTCTTTCTCTCTTTCTTTCTAGCTTTTCCACCTCCCTTGCTCATTTGTTCCTCCTTCCCTCTTCCTTCCTTCTTTCTTTTTTCTTCCTTCCTTTCTCCCTCCTTCCCCCTTTCTCTCTTCCTTCCATTCTTTTCATCCTTGCTTACCTCCTTCTACCTTCATTTCTTCCTTCTTTCCTTCTACTTTCATTTTCTTCCTTTTCTCCTTCAATCTTCATTTCCTTCCTTTTCTCATTCCTTCCCTCCTCCCCACCTTCCTTTCCTTTCTTCCTTGTTTCCTTCCTTCCTTCTTTCTTTCATTTCATTCTTTCTCTTTCTTGCTTTCTTACTTTCTTTCATCTCTATCTCTGCTTCTCCCTCCCTCTCTGTCTCTGTGCCTGTCTGTTTGCATCTCTCCCTTCCCTGTCTCTGTGTCAGTCTCTGTCTCTCCCCACCACTCTTACCATAGGTTGCATTACAGCAGAGCACACAAATAACAGTTAAGGAGAACTACACCACCACCCTCTCTGGGGGAGAAGAGAGCATGTGGCTGACCAGTTGCTCAAATTCCATTTTTTTAAGAAGTAAGGCTATGAAGCCAGTAAGAGGTACTAACTAGAACTTTATTTTTAATAGCATTTTATTTTTTCCCCAATTACATGTCAAGATAATTTTTAGCATTCATTTTTACAAGATTTTGAGTTCCAAATTTTTCTCCCTCCCTCCCCTCTTCCTAAAAGGGTAAGCAATTTGATATGAGTTATACATGTGCTATCATGTAAAACATATTTCTATTTTAGTCAGAGTTGTAAAAGAAGAAAAAGATCAAAAGAAAAAAACATGAAAAAGAATAAAGTGAAAATAGTATGCTTTGATCTATATTCCGAGTCCATCCGTTCTTTACCAGGATTTGGATGGCATTTTCCTTTGTGAGTCCTTTATACTTGTCTTGGTTCATTGAGAAGAGTTAAGTCATTCATAGTTGATCATCACACAATGTTGCTGATATTGTGTACAGTGTTTTCCTGGTTCTGCTCATTTCACTTTGCATCAGTTCATAGAAGTCTGTCCAGGTTTTTCTAAAATCTACCTGTTCATCATTTCTTATTGCACAGTAGTATTCCATTACATGCATACATCACAACTTGTTCAGCCATTCCAATGGGCATCCCCTCAATTTCTAATATTTTGCCACCATGAAAAGGGCTGCTATAAATATTTTTGCACATGTAAGTCCTTTCCCCTTTTTTTATGATCTCTTTGGGATACATACCTAGTAGTGGTATTACTGGATCAAAGAATATGCACAATTTTATAGCTCCTTGGGCATAGTTCCAAACTGCTCTCCAGAATGGTTGGGTCAGATTACAACTCCACTAACAATGCATTAATGTCCCAATTTTTCCACATCCCCTCCAAATTTTGTCATTTTCCTTTTCTGTCATATTAGCCAATCTGATAGGTATGAGGTGGTACCTCAAAGTTGTTTTAATTTGCATTTCTCTAATCAAAAGTGACTTAGAGCATTTTTTCGTGTGACTACAGATAGCTTTGATTTCTTCATCTGAAAACTGTTCATATCTTTTGACCATTTATCAATTGGGGAATGGCTTCTATTCTTATAAATTTGACTCAGTTCTCTACATATTTGAGAAGATGCGGACTGTAAAGATTATTTCCCAGATTTCTGTTTTCCTTCTAGTCTTGGTTCACTGGTTGTGTTTGTGTTTTAATTTAATATAATGAAAATTATCTATTTTACATTTCATAATGCTCTCTATCTCTTGTTTGGCCATGAACCTGTAACTCTTTTAACTTCTCCTTTAAGAATTTGGATGCTAAACCACTTGGTGCATATATTTTTAGTATTGATAGCACTTCATTGTCCATGGTACCTTTTAGCAAGATGTAGTTTCCTTCCTTATCTCTTTTAATTAGGTCTATTTTTGCTTTTGCTTTGTCTGAAATCAGGATTGCTACCCCTGCTTTTTTTTTTTACTTCAGCTGAAGGATAATAGATTCTGTTCCAGACCTTTATCTTTATTCTGTGTGTGTCTCTCTGCTTCATGTCAACATATTATAGGATTCCAGTTTTTGATCCACTCTGCTATCCATTTCTCTTTTATGGGTGAGTTCATCCCATTCACATTCACAGTTAAGATTCCTGTGTTTTTCCCTCCATCCTATTTTTCCTCCTGTTTGTTCTCTCTCTCCTTTCACCCCTTTTTTCCTTGAGAGTGTTTTGCTTCTGTCTACTGCCTCTCTTGGTCTGCTCTCTCTTCTGGTAGTCCCCTCCCCGCTTTACTTAATTTCCTCTCCTCCTCCTTCCCTGTTGGGTAAGATAGATTTCTATATTCAACTGATTGTGTATATTATTCCCTCCTTGAGCCAATATTGATGAAAGTAAGGTTCAAACCGTGCCCATTGCCCACCATCCCACTCTATGGTAATAGGTTTTTTGAGCCGCTTCATGTGAAATAATTTACCCCATTCTACCTCTCCCTTCTTTCTGCACCCAGTGTATTCTTCTTTCTCATCCCTTAATTATTTTTATGTCCTTCCCTCCAACTCACCTTATACCCCTGCACTCTATCTATATATATTCCTTCTAGTTGTACAATGAGTGGTATAATTTTTAAGAATTACAAGTATCATTTTGCCATGTAGGTATGTAAACAGTTCAGCTACATTGAATCCTTTGTGTTTTCTTTTCCCTTTTTCCCTTATTAGGTTTTTCGTGGGTCTTGATATTGGAAATCAAATTTTTTGTTAAATTCTAGTCTTCTCTTTATGAATGCTTGAAATCCTTCTACAAGGTGTCCCTAAATTTTTTTTAAATATTTGGAATATTAGCAGATCTTAGCCCCCTTGACTTCTTTTTCTGGGGTATTCTAATGGAGAAGGTGTACTCAATGAAAATCACAGATGCAACACACTTGATTGAATGCATAAAGAGTGAATGTGCTAAAATTGATAGCAATGTGGAGTTATTGCATCGAGTTCATGTGAATCTTGCAAAGTGCATCAACCTTTGCATCACAAATGATGGAAATAATATTGAAAATGTTATTTGTTAATATTCCAATTAAATAAAATGTTGTTGAAATTTTCATTCATTTCATTTCTTGAAAATATGCATTTTTGCTTATATGTCCAGACTTTAGGAATGCCCTGTATTTCATTGAATGATCATTTTCCCTTGGTGTACTATGCTTAATTTCACCAGACAGGTGATTCTTGGTTGTAGTCCTAGATCCTTTGCATTCTGGAATATCATGTTCCATGACCTTTGATCCTTTAATGTTGCAGCTGAGTCCTGTGTAATCCTGATTATTTCTTTCTGGTCACTTGCAGTATTTTTGCCTTGACCTGATAATTCTGAAATATTCCTTGGAATTTTCATTTTGGGATCTCTTTCCTGAGGTGATAAGTGGGATTCTTTCACTGCCTATTTTTCCCTCTGGTTCCAGGACATTAGGGCAGTTTTTTCTTCTATTTTTTTCATTCTTTTCAATTTGTTCAGTTGATTCTTGATGTCTCATACAGTCATTACCTTCCATTTGCCCAATTCTAACATTTAAGTAGTTGTTTTCCTCAGTTAGCTTTTATACTTTCCTTTGCATTTGGCCAATTCTGCTTTTTAAGGAGTTGTTTTCTTCAGTGGATTTTTGTATCTCCTTTTCCATTTGGCCAATTCTACTTTTTAAGCAGCTGTTTTCCTTTTCCAAGCTGTTGACTCTTTTTTCATAATTCTCTTGTATCACTCCCATTTCTTTTCTCAATTTTTCTTCTACCTCTTTTATATGATTTTTAAGCTCCTTTTTGAGCTCTTCTATGAGTTCTTTCTGAGCTTAAAATCACTTCCCATTTTTCTATGAGGTTTTGTCCATAGAAGTTTTAACATTGTTGTCCTCCTCTGAATTTGTCTTGATCTTCCCTGTCACCATAATAATTTTCTATGGTCAGATGCTTTTTATGTTGTTTCTTGCTCATGTTTTTTGGCCTTTTTCCTTTCTTTTAAATTTGAGGTCTGCTCCAGGGTGGAAAGTACACTGTCTCAGGCTTCTTGTGCCAGGGTCTGTGGGACCTGGCTGTTTACCTGGTGCTGGGCCAGGGTCCTAAGTTCTGGTGCCTGGTGTGTGCTGAGGCCGGTGGGTTGTTTCTGTGTTCCCCCAGGGCTACACTAAAGCACATGGTCTGGCCACTGGAGGCTACCTGTTTGCCTGGGGCTACACTGAAGCACATAATGGCTCTTGGAGGTGGAGTCTGCCCATTCCCCTGGCTATGTTAAGGAATGTGGGGGATCCTGGTGTTGGAGTTTGCCTGCTCCACTACACTGAGGCTCAGCATCTCCCACTGGTTTCCTAGCTTGCTGGGCCACTTCCTGTCCTGGATTGTGTTCCTCTTTTACCAAGTGAGACAGACCTTTCTTGCTGATCTTCCAAATTTCCTGGGCTAAAAGATTGTTTCACATCATCTTTTTGCTGGTTCTGGGTTCCAGGATTTGTTTGGAGGCAGTTGTTTGGAGGTGAATATGGGAGAGTTAGGCAATTCACTGCTGTACCATCTTGGCTCCCAGAAGTCCCTAACTAGAATTTTAAAAGCTTTCAGGAGATAAGAGCTGGCAGCTACCAGGGACTGAGACTGAACATCCCATAGTGATCCAGCTTCTAAAGACTTTACCCTTCGACTTTTCTCAAGGTTTCCATCCCCAGTGATATTCAAAAATTTAGGATTCTAGCCACCTCCTAATCTCTCTCAGGTGATGCCCAGACCACAGGGAAAGAATAGTGAGGCATAGAAAGTGACCCCTCCAGGTTTATTCTGAGCTTTGGAGAAGTCATTTATGTAATAGAAAAAGTTCTGATCTGGGAGTCAGAAGACATAGGTTCAAGTCACAGTTCTGATCCTTATTCCTTGGACAACAGTCATCAAGTCAAGTTCTCTCTGAGCTTCCATTTCCTCACTAATAAAATGAAGATAATTCTTGCACTACTTCCTTTGTAGGGCTGTTATTGGCTTTGTATACTCCTGTAAATGCAAAGGGTAGCACAATGGTTAAAACACTGGACTTTAAGTCAGGAAAATCTGAGTTCATCCCACCTCAGTCACTTACTATGTGACCTTGGCCAGGACATTCTACCTCTGTTTTCTTCAGTTTCTTAATCTGTAAATTTTTTGTGATTTTGTATTGAGTCATTTTAGCCATGTCCAACTCAACATGACCCCATTTGGGATTTTCTTGCTAAAAATATTGGAGTGGTTTTCCATTTCCTTCTCCAGCTCATATTACAGATGAGGAAAACAAAGCAAACCAGGTTAAGTACCTTGCCCAGAGTCACAGAGCTAGTAAGTGTCTGAGGTCAGATTTGAACTCAGATCTTCCTTACTCCTGGGCTGAAGCTGTATTCAGTGTGCCACCTACCTGCTCATTTACAAAATGAGAGTAATCATAGCACTTCCCTCCCTCCCAGTGTTGTTATGAGGATCACATGAGATAACATACATAAAGCACTTTGCAAACATTAAAGCACTGTATAAATGCTGGCTATTATTGTGCTCCATGTGTGTATGAGTTGTTTTTAAAGTAGGGTGCAGAGCTGTCACTATAGGTCTGTGGGTAAGTTTTTTTCTTTGGCTTCTCTTTTTTCTTAAGAAAAAGGCATAGAGTGTGTAGGGTCTGGTGTGGAGCACAGGAGTCTTGAAAACTGAAAATATCTAAGAGCTTTTGATCCAGACTTCTTATCTTCCACCTGCTTTCAGAAACTACAAAGCGGTCCCTGTCTTCTTCCTCTGTCTATGATCCTGGGTTTGGAAAGGGCTTCCAAACAGATGGCATAGATATGATATCAGACCCCTGCCTGGCTTGGATTTCCAGGGGTGATGCATCACTGTGCTTTTCCCTCCTGCTCTGGAAAGACACAAAAAGAACAGGCTAACCACCAGGTCAGCAAATGGATTTGACTCTGGCTGCATCTAGTAGTGTCTGGTTTCTGTCTGTCCTACCCTCAATGGCCTCAACCTGGAAAAGAAGCAATCAGTGTTCCAGGGACTCAGGCAAGAGCATCCTGAGCAGCTGCCATGGGAGATGGAGGAGAGGGGAATCGCAAAGGATGGATTTGCAGAGAATCTTAGGAATCTAGTGCAACGCCCTCATTTACATATGAAGAAAATAAAAGCCAGAGTCTTGCCCAAGATCACAGATCTGGAGGCCACGTAGTCTAATTTTAGAAATGAGGAAACTCAGATCCAGGGACGTTAATCGTCTTGTCCAAGGTCTTTCAGTTACTGTTCAGTTTTATCAGTCATGTCCTATTCTTCCTGACCCCATTTGGGGTTTTCTTGGCAAAGATACTAGAGTGGTTTGCCATTTCCTTCTCCAGCTCATTTTACAGATAAGAAACTAAGGCAATCAAGGTTAAGTGACTTGCCCAGGGTCACCCAGATTTAAATTCATGAAGATTAGTCTTCCTGACTCTAGACCGGACACTCCATCTACTGTCCCACCTAGTTACCCCAAGGTCCAAGGACACAGAATTCCTAAGTAGCCTTGTCACTCCCAATATCAAATTCAGGGCTCCCTCCACTATACCATGATCCCTCTTAAATCTCCCTTAGTTCAAGTATAGATAACATCCTCCATCCACGCTTCAAGGCTCAATTCCACTAGAACCAATTATGATGTCCCAGATTGAGGCGAAACACGTCCCTGGCACCTAGCACAATACCTTATGTCATTGTTCAGTAATATTTGTTGAATGAATGATTCAATCAACCATTCAATGACAGAATCAAAGAAACCTCAGGGGCACTAAAAAGTCAACCAACAGCAACCTTATCCCCTGAATCTCTTTTAAGCCAGAACATTAGTGGCATGGTATTGCAGGTGAGATGGGGTGTGCACTGAATGCTTCAACGTTGCATCCTGAGCTCATTGGTGATGGCACCACAATTCAGGAGACCTGGGTGATTCTAATCTTACTACTTAGCTATACAGCATCCCCTCCTCTACAGCACACTGACTCTCAAAGAGGATTTCAGCTCAAGCACTAACTAGCTGTGTAGGGCTAGGGCCTGAATCTGTAATTTCATTGGCGTAGGGGACTCCCAGGTGAGAAAATTCCCTCTACCATTGGAAAGCTCTCAGTGGTTAAGTGACTTGCCCAGGGTCACACAGCCAGCATATATCAGAGGTGAGGCTTAAACCTTTCCTTCTTACTCTGAGGCCAGTACTCTAGCCAATATGCCAAGAAATCTTGGGTAAATAACATCCTCTCCCAATATCCTTCATGTTTTCCATATCTGTTAAATGAAGAGATAACTCTTAAAGGTCCATCCCAGCTCTCATATGCTAGGATTATCTTGTGGCATAGGGCAACTTCAAAGGAAAGGTCTCCTGTTTTAAATTCCTCTTCAGAGTAATAATTAGTAGTCTAATTCAATAGCAGAGGCCATTGCCCCAGTGACTACTGTGACCTATCTCCAGCTTCCTCCCCTAGGAGTGTTACCAGCCCAGCCCACCAAGTCAACAAAGGAATCTGGCTAATATAACATTAATGCTTTGTTTCTTTCTTAGGATCCACATTTTCTATTGTTTCACTTTAGTTTGTGGTCTGCACTTGTAATTTTACTGTTATAGGGCACTCCCAGGGGGAAATTCCCCTCCCAGTCCAGGTCAGCACTTCTTCTGTAACTTACAGTCTTAGAGTTAGCCGGGACACTGAGGGGTTAATTGGTCACATAGCCAAGTGTGTGTGTCAGAGACAAGACTTGACTTCTGATCTTCTAGACTCTGAGGTTAGCTCTCTATCCACTACTCCTGAATGTTTCACTTTCTTCTCTGTCCAATTACCTTCTTAAAAGTTTTCTCTCTGGTCTTCATCAAAGACAAAATCACTTGACCTTGGCAGAGATAGATTTTTTTGGAGTTCTCTCTGTGTCTCTGTGTCTCTCTCTCTGTGCCTCTCTCTCTGTGTCTCTTCTGTCTCTCTCTGTCTCTCTCTCTCTCTCTCTCTGTCTGTCTCTCTCTCTCTCTCTCTGTCTCTTTCTCTCTCTGTCTCTCTCTCTCTCTCTGTCTCTCTCTCTCTCTCTCTCTCTCTCTCTCTCTCTCTCTCTCTCTCTTTGCTTTTATCCCTTCCTCTTTCCCTCTAAGCATTCACTGGCAGAACAGAGGAGACAGCTGTTGCCAGGAAATTATTTGCAACTCTGGGGCACACTGCTTCCCAGCAGGCCCTTCCTTCCAAAGTGGTATCTGAACTGAGCCAACTCTTCTCCCTGAGCTCCCAAGCATCCAAGGAGGAAAAATCATGAGCTAAAAATGCACTGTGTCTATTCAAGGCAATGCCTAGGTATTAGGCCAGTGGAAAGACTTCATTCCTTAGTTCCCTGACCCTACCCCACCCACCCAGGCCTTGGCAACCAGTTTGTAAGTCAATTGCATCAAGTTCCTGGTCTCCTTACCTAGGAGTCCAGCTTTTGAAAAACTCCTGCTTGGCACAACCCATTGCTTAGGAGTACGTAGGAGGATACCATTCTCTTTTCCTTTCTCAGGCCCTGCTCCTTTCTTACTCGGGATTGCTCTGTATACAGCAGAAGACCCCAGCCCCATCGAAGAGGGGAGAAGGGGAGAAAGAAAAACAAAGAAAAAAGAAACCGAGAGATCAAGAACCATGCAGGCAGAAGACCAGCATCAGCAGAGCAAGAGTAGAAAATACGGTGGTTTTTCATTATACAGCAACTGAGGCAAGGTGCTTCGGCACCCCATTTTTCCCTTCTCGTTCTCCATCCCCTTTAGAATAAGGACCTTGTTCTTTTCTACATGAGCCTCTAGAGGCCTTCCAAATTCTTAAACTTCCTAGGAACTTCCCCAAAGTTCCTAACAGCTTACTGATAGTTGAGAAAAATTAAACCTTGCCCATTTTCTCAAAAAGCAAAAGTGACTGCCTTCAAAGGAATCACTCAAATGGAGCCTGGAGAGGGCAGATGCTGGGAGCATTAGAGTAGATAGAATGTAATAAACTTCTCTGTTTAGCTTTAAAATCTTACACTTTTTTCCAATCTCACTGAACAATATTTCTCCACCTATAATCAGCAATACAGCCAAAATGGCCTTTTTTCTGTTCCTTGCACACATCCCTTCATTTCCCTTCTCTGCACCTTTGCCTTGGCCATCCCAGATCCCAGGAGTGCACTCCTTTCTCAGTTTCACTTAAGAGCTCTTCTCTTCCTCCAAGACACAGCTCAAGCACCAGCTTCTGCACGAAGTCTTTAGTGAGTCCCCCCCATTCCTACTCCCTCTCTCCCACACTACTTTGAATTTATTCTCTTTCTATTTATGCTGTATATATTCTTTCATGTGTACTTGGCATCTCCTCCATTTGAATACAAGTAGATTGCAAGTAGGGATCGTTTCATTCTTTGTACTTGAATCCTCATTGCCTAGCACAGTGCCTGGCATATAGTAGGTGCTTAATTAATGTTTATTGATTGGTTCGTTGGATAGGCACTTGATAAATACTTGAATGACTGATTAGTTCATACATCCTAACTGGAGTACTAAGAAAACAATATTAGGGGCTGATGGTAGGCAAGAATTCTTAAATTAACTGTGTTTACCTTAGCGACTAAATTCACGAGGAAGAGAAAGATTTGGGATAATTCGGGCCTTGTCCCAAATTCTTTGGATGTTAAAGATAAAAAAAATAAAGGCAGGAGGAGAGAGAAAAGTATAATAACCCCTACTTTGTGGTCTCTAAATGGAAGGATGTTCAGCCTAAAAGCCCATAATATTTTGGTCAGAAAATATAGCTCATATAGCTGGGGATAATTCTCAGGGAACACAATGGACTTACGGTGCCATCAGAAAAGATGTCAGCCAGTTGGATAAACAGGCAGCAACAATTTTGTTCAGAAAGCATTAGGTTCTAGAATTCCATTTTTAAGAATAAGAAAGGAGTTTACACATTGTCTAGTTCAAGCCTCTTATGTTACAGATGAGGAAAATGAGGCAGGGAAATGACTTGTCCGAGGTCACACAAAGAATCGGTGGCAGAGTTGGGATTAAAGGCCACCTTATTGCTAGAATTCATAAGGAAATGTCATTTCTCTAACTCAATCTCACCCTTACCACTTTTTTTTCAAAAACCTTTGAAAACTTTTCTAAATTCCAAGGAGAGAGTGTTTGATTCCATGTTAATGATGTTTCTTATTTAATTTTTTATTTTAGCTCCTTACTTGTTCTGATTGAGCTGAACTACCTCTATAGTGAATTTTTCTAATAAGTAAATTTAATACATTTATTAAAGTACTTAACCATGTAGAGAGACCTGTCCTGGGCATTGGAATAGATGCCAAATCTAGATTAAATGCAGATTCTGCCCTCAGAAAGGTTACCTTCTTGTAAGTAGATGATACATACTTCACACAGATAGCTATAATACAAAGCAATTCACAAGATTATTCTGCAAGTATTGTTAAGCTTTTTCTATGGATTTTTAAAATTTTATTTATTTCATTTTTGATTTATGAAATAAAACTAAGGATCTTTCTATGGGAAAGGTATTATGCTAGGCACTGGGGACACAAAGACAAAGCAAATCGGTAATTACCCTCAAAGAGATTACATTCTACAGAATACATGTAATATATAGTATATATACATAGTGTGTGTATATATATATGTGCGTGTATGTGTGTATACACACGCACACATACATAAATACACACACACACACACACACAGATATACAATCTGTATAGATCATTGGAAAAGGAAGAATACTGACCACTAGTGATATCAGGAAGGGCTTCCCATAAGAGGTTGAACTAACCTAACATGACTCTCTCTGGCATAGAAAGCTATAAGAATCTTTTTAGATTTCATAACTCTGTTTTTGCACACAATTATATATGATATTTTTTCTCATCTCATCTAGTACTCGCTCGACAAGGCTATCCTAAGGAAATATCTTGTCCTCAAAGGGCCATGGGCCCTCATCAAAGTACTCTGTGAAATCTAAGGGAGGGAAAGTCATTACTGACTTGGAACGTTAGGGATTAGGGAAGATTTCATGAAGGAGATGGCATTCTGTGGGGTGTAAGGGTGTAGTGGGTAAGCTTTTCAATAGACAATAGAGATCTTTCTGATGTTCATGGTATACTGGGATTCTCCTAAAAGGTGGTGTCAGGCATCATACTTTATTATTATTCTCTCTTAGAAGTACCTTCCCTTTTAAGGCTACCTTCCATCTACTCTCTATCTTATATGAATCTATCCATACATACATACACACATGTATGTACGTAGGTATATATGTGTATGTATGTATGTATATGTGTATGTACATATACATATATATGTATATATACATATTTCCCCCTACTTCAAAAGGTGGAGAAGCCAGTGCTGCTAATATTATATAATATATATATATATATATTATATACATAAAAATATGTTATATAAAATGTAATAATCATGCCTATCTCTCTATCTTCCATCTACTCTCTATCTTATATGAACTTATTCATATATATATATACACACATACACACATATATATATGTATACATATATATCCCTCCACTTCAAAAGGTGGAGCAGTGCTTCTAATACTATATCATATATCTTGTATATATAAAATATGTTATATAAAATGTAATAATCACACATATGCACATGTGTGTATACCTGTATTAATATATGTATATATATGTATGTATCTGTGTGTATATCTATATCTATATATATCTATATCTATATATATATATGTATATATATATCTGTATCTATATCTATATACATATATCTATATAGGTGTGTGTGTTATCTCCTCCACTAGAATGTAAGCTCCTTGAGGGCTGGGACTCTTTTTACTTTCTCTTTGCATCCCCAGCCATTAGCACAGGACCTGACATATGGCAAACACTTAATAAATATTTAATTGACTGAATGGTCTTTGAATTCTTGCCCAACATGGGTTGGTTATAGTTGTGTATATTGAAGAAGACAGTGGTAGGAGTATTAATAGCTGACATTTTATAGCATTGTAATGTTTGCAATCCATGAAGTTCTACCCCAATATCTTATCAAAGAGTACAGGGGCTCCTGGTGCCTTTTAAGGGCTACCACATAGGCCTATTTTTCCCTCTTCACAAGGAGGAGAAGCCAGTGCTTCCGATATTTAATTCTAAATAGTTAGTAGGGCCTTGCTGTGTGCAGAGTCTCCACAAAGTCTTACTCTAGTACCGCATTATAACATGGAGGTGACAATGTGTTCTCAGAGGTTAGGCCACTGGAGCCCAAGCACCAGCAGGATCTATCATGATGGAAAGTCTAGGAGTGTGGCCTTGGCAACAAATTGTTCCTGCTCTCTGAGGACCAGCTTAGCTAAGTACAGCAGCAGCTGTTGGTTACTTAGTGATGAATTCTTTGGTCATGGCAACCCAGGAAACAAAGAAAAATATACGATGCTCTTCAGTCCTGCACAGCCTCCTTCCACTGCATCAAAGGGGGCAGGAGAGCATTGGAAAAGGAACAGAGGGTGCTAAGAATCACACAGATTTTAACCTATTTTAAGTACTAATGGCTATTGGCACTCTAATTGTAAGATCCTCATCCAAGCAACTGAGAAGACAACATACTGCTGGCAGAACTGAACCTCATCAATACCAATATTCTTGCCACAAGTGAAACCAGATAACAAAGAGAAGTTACAACTAAATGGAAGAATCTTTTCCCAGTTTTTCCCTGAGGTGACACTCAAGGAGTTTAGTTGTATCCTATGTTCAAAGGCAGCAAGAAATCTCCTTTCATAGGATATTGGATCATATCATATTGGAGGGTTAACAAAATGTGGCAAAGTAGCACAATGGACGGAGCACCAGGCCTGGAGTCAGGAAGACCCATCTTCCTGAGTTCAAATCTAGCCTTGGACACTTATTAGCTGTGTGACTCTGGATAAGTCATTTAACACAGTTTGCCTCAGTTCCCTCACCTGTAAAATGAGCTGGAGAAGAAAATGGCAAACCACTTCAATATCTTTTCCAAGAAAACTCTAAATGCGGTCACAGAGAGTTGGACATGACTAAAATGACTAAACAAAAACAAACGAAATCCAATTTTTAAAGATCTTTATTTCTAATTACACATAAAACTATTTTCAGCATTTTTTTAAATTTTGGGTTCCAAATTCTCTCACCCTCCATCCCCTTCTCCCTCATTGAGAAGGCAAATAATTTGATATAGGTTATAAATGTGTAGTCATGCAAAACATTTCAATTTTAGTCATGTTGTAGGAAAAAAAAACCACAAACACCCCCCAAAAACCACTAAGAAAAATTCTAAAAGCTTTTAAAAAGTATGCTTTGATCTGTGCTCAGACTCCGTCAGTTCTTTTTCTGGAGGGAGAATAGTCCTTTGGAATTGTCTTGGACCATTGTATCTATCACAATAGCTAAGTCATTCATGGTGGATCATCTTACAATATTGACGTCACTGGGTACAATGTTCTTCTGGCTCTGCTCATTTCACTCAGCATCAGTTCATTTAAGTCTTTCCAGGTTTTTCTGAAACCTTCCTGCTCATCATTTCTTGTAGCATAATAGTATTGCATCGCAATCATGTACCATAACTTGTTTAGCCATTCCCCAATTGATGAGCAACCCCTCAATTTCCAATTCTTTGCCAATGCAAAAAAAAGCAGTTATAAGTATTTTTGTACATACAGGTCCTTTTCCCTTTTTAAAAAAAAAATCTCTTTGAGATATGGACATAGCAGTGGTATTGCTAGATCAAAGGATATGCAGTTTTATAGCCCTTGGGCATAGATGAAATGCATTTTCAATAAGACTATCATTAAAATAATTATTGCCAATGAGCCAACATCTGTAACAGAGGGTAAGCAGGTAAAGAATTTCTATGAAGACCTTGATAAGACCCTCCAAAGAAAATCAACATATACTTTAAAATTCCATAATGACTTCACTGTGGAGATGGGCATAGGAGAAGATGAGGAAAATATGTTGGAAAACAGTTTAGGAGTAGTAACTGAGGTAATCCAAAGGCATATAGACTTTACAAAAGACATATGTTTATATATCATAAATATTTCCATCAGGAAGAAAGTCAGGGGGCAGCTAGGTGGTGCAGCGATATATCAGGAAGGCAGAATTTATGATTTCAAAGAGAATCTCATATGTGCCTAAAAGGTCCGGAACCGCAGGATATAAGGAA
Organism: Trichosurus vulpecula; assembly: GCF_011100635.1. Taxonomy (NCBI): domain Eukaryota; kingdom Metazoa; phylum Chordata; class Mammalia; order Diprotodontia; family Phalangeridae; genus Trichosurus; species Trichosurus vulpecula. The sequence continues at coordinate 446,330,637 of NC_050573.1, forward strand.
TTCTCTAGGCAGAAGGCAGGAGAACTAAAGCATGTATTTACACTCCACAGTAACAAGCCCACAAACCAGCGTCCCCATTTTGATATTTTCATCAAAAGCTTCCAGGCCCAATAAGTCCGCCTCACAAGGGTAACCAGGAGGCCACAGAGAAGCAAGATGGTATAAGGCAAAATCGTATACATGCTTCCCTTCTACGGTAAGAAGATTACCCACTAGCCTCCAGTCAGCTCTGCTACCGGCAGCTCAGCTTCAGCTGTAGGCGTCTCTGGCTCCAACCGGAAAAGGAAAGGAGGATCTTCAAGCTGTCCTCTCCCCTCTTATAGAGTTTTTGACATCATCAAGCGCCGCCTGAACGACCAGGGCCAATTGGTTCTTGACTTGGCCCCTCCCCCAGCATAGACCACGTTAACACACCTCCCCTCAGCCAGCGCCACGACTCATCACACAGGAAGCTCTGGTCCTGCCCCGGAAGAGCCAGCCCCAGCGTCCAGGGAAGCTCAACGAGGTGAGCTGAGTCATTCAAAGAAAACAAAGTCCATTCTGGCTACAAGTGAGTAGAGCACTGACCCTGGAGTCAGGAGGACCTGAGTTCAAATCCGGCCTCAGACACTTGACACATGTACTAGCTGTGTGACCTTGGGCGAGTCACTTAACCCCAATTGCCTTGCCAAAAAAAGGCAAAAAAAAAGAAGAAGAAGAAAGCCAGGAGGCCCTGGACATGGCAAGCACTGGCACAAAATGAAATTGATTAGATTTTGATGGACAGGAAATGACTGGCTACCAGTATGGGAGTCATTTTTTAATTAGTTCTTTGTGGACATACAACTGATTTGTTAAAAATTAATATCAAATTAGAGGAAAGAATGAAATTATATGGAGAAGGAAAAAGTTTCTGACCAAACAAGAGATAGAAAACATTATGAAATGCAAAATGGATAATTTTGGTTACCTTAAATTGAAAAGCTTTTGCACAAACAAAGTTAATGCAACCAAGATTAGAAGGGAAGCAGAAAACTGGGAAACAATTTTTATAACCAGGGTCTCTGACAAATGCCTCATTTCTAAAATATATAGAGAACTGAATCAAATTTATAAGAATATAAATCATTCCCCAATTGATAAATGGTCAAAGGATATAAACAGGCAGTTTTCAAATGAAGAGATTAAAGTTATCTATAGTCATATGAAAAAATGTTCTTAATCACTATTGATTAGAAAAATGCAAATTAAAACAACCCTGAGGTGCCAAATAGCAATAAAGACAACCTCTTCCCTCAAGAATACTTATTATATACATACATATGCATGTATATGTGATATATATTCTGATGGAGGATATAATGCATTAGGAAGGGAGATGGTACAAGTGGTGTGGAGACAGGAAAGTACACTGCTTCCTTATCAGAGCTGAGCATCTGCAGGCCTGAACCCAAGCTTCCAGTTGGAGGGGGATGAGGTTGATGGTAAGAGTGTAGGTATCATGGTATGGAGGTGTCTGGAAAGTTAATCAGTGACCACAATAAAGAGACCGAAAGAATCAGGCCAGGAAATATCTGATCTTGCCAAAGCAGAGAGCTATGGCAGCCAAGGGAAACACCCACTTAGAACACAAGCTCATTTGTGAAATCTTATGGAGGCAACAGGTAGAAGGTCATGTGTGAGGTCACTAATGGAATGGAGACAAGCAATGGAAGATATAACAAGTTTACAGAAAGTCTGACAACAGATACAATTCAACTAGATCATTAAAATATGGAATTGGAAGGAGGAAGCCAAACAGATTAAAAATGGAAAAGATCTCTGAAGAATTTTTTTAACAACTTCTCTTCTCCCTTGAATGATAGTGGAACCACCACATTTAGACCCTAATGTCACATCACCCAGTGTGCTGGATGAATAAGTAAAACATGGGAATGAAAAAAAAAAGAGTTCATCTGAATGATTGATTTAGAGCTGGAAGGCTCTAAAGCCTCAAAGGCTACCGAGTCCAACTCCCTCATTTTACATAAGGGGAAAATGAGCCCAGAGAGCTTAAGTGACCTACCCAGGTCACAGAGGTAGTAAGTAGTAGAGGCAGGATCCAAACCTAGGTCTCTTGATTCCAAAGGCAGCTATCTTCCCACTGTACCACGAATATACAAAGAGAAGGTCACAGAGGAAACATGATTTTGATGTCTTTTATGGGTAAATTCTCAAGATACCTGAAAGTTGAGGGGATCCCAAATGTTAAAAAAAATCTCAAGTAAACACTGGGTTATTGAGAATGATATCAAGGACTACTGACCCATAAGACTACTTTTCCATCTCTACAAAATTTTATGAGAATAATTTACACATACATCAAGGCATCCTTGATAAAAAGATTAGAAGGGAATGGGCAGACTTCCACAAATGGTATTCTTTAGCCAACCACATCTTTACATTCACACATTTCACTGAGAGATACAGAGAATACAACACCTCATTGTTCTTATTGACTATGAAAAAAGCATTTTGTTCAGTAAAGTAAACTTCTACTTTAAAAACTCTCCTTGAACAAGGTCTCTTCTATGCATATATCTAAATTGTAGAAGATGACTAGAAAGATTTAAGGGCAGCTAGGTGGAGCAGTGGATAGAGCTAGAATCAAGAAGAGTCGAGTTCAAATCCAGCCTCAGACACTTGCTAGCTGTGTGATTCTGGACAAGTCACTTCACCCTGTTTGCTTCAGTTTCCTCATCTGTAAAATAAGCTGGAGAAGGAAATGACAAACTGCTTCAGTACCTTTGCCAGGATAACCCTATGTGGGGTCATGAAGTGTCAAACACGATTGAAACAACTGAACAACAAAACAAAGATTTAAGAACAGAGATAACTTCGTTTGAAGTCCACGTGATTATTAATGCCAAATGAGGGACAAAACAGGAAGACATATACTCACCCCAATCATAGAGGATGCCCAGCTCAGAGTGCAAATGCAAGAGGGATTCCGTATAATTGGTGATGTCTCCTCCAGGTTCTTCTGTTTTCATGAGCAGGTCATTCTGATTGTACCAAGCTCCAGAATGTTGCAGAGCCTTCTGGAGGAGATCCATAATCACTCAAAAGAATTCAAGCTAAACACACACACACACACACACACACACTGAATGAAGAATCCCTATCATCAAGACTATGAAATGGAGGGGCAGCTAGGTGGCCCAGTGAGTACAGCACCAGCCCTGGAGTCAGGAGGACCTGAGTTCAAATCTGGCCTCAGACATTTGACACATTTACTAGCTGTGTGACCTTGGGCAAGTCACTTTACCCCAATTGCCCTGCCTTCTCCCCTCAAAACAAAAAATCAAAAAAAAAAGACTATGAAATGTAGCTGGTTGGACAATGCATAGAAGTTGGCTATGTAGAGTGGTCAGACCCCATGGATACACAATGACCTGGGGCCAAAATTGAACAGGAGGAAGAAAATGGACCAAATTGACTCTGGGAAATTGTACAGTTCTTTTACCAACCACAAGGTTCTCCCTAGCATGGGAGTGATTCAGCAACCCATGTCCTAATTCCCATTTTATAGAAGGAATGTGAACACAAGTGATGATGGAAGCGATTCCTGAGGTCTCTGGCAGTGAAAACTAGAAAGGCAAAGGTAATTTCCTGGGTGGCATGGGTCAGAGATCTAGGAAAGCTATGGGGATTTGGTCCCAGGAACTGGTTTGGGTGACTCAAGACCCATTCTATTCAAATCAGAAAATCCAGGCTAGAAATAGAGATAAGAGGAGAGAATCATCATAGGAGTCATCAATAAAGTAAGCGTATTTCCCCCTTAGAGGCAGTGTGGTGTGCTAGAAAGAGCACTGACTCTGGGGTCAGAGAAAATGAATTCAAATCCGAGTTTTATGTGTCTTCAAGAAGGCCATCGATTTTCTCTCATCCTCAGTTCCTTCGTTTGCAAAGTGAGGTGGACTAGATGGTCTCTTGGGTCTCTTCCAGCCTTAAAAGTGATGATGCTGTCAAAGCCTTTGCTCCCCTGGTCTACTGAAAACAACAACATTGGAATGTCATCACTAAATGACACAAACAACAACAAAACAGCCACTCCAAATTCAAGCCAGGGTAATCCAGACTTTAGTCCTCAGAAATGGGAAGGAGCCACCTACTGAGCTGAAAAGTCCAATATGAATGAATTTGAAATTGAAATGAGAATACATTTGGCCACATTTAGAAATCTCTCAAACTTCCTGGATCTTGCCATTAGAACCTCACTTCAGCCTTTCTAGTTTATATTTAGTTCTGATATGACACCATTTCCTGGATCCTAGGTACAGGTTTTAAAAGTCTGATGAAGATTCTTGGCCATAAAATAGATTTTAAGTAACTAAATGAGACATAAATGTAGCTGAAGCACAGAGGTGAGAAATTCTTGAAATATACATAAGCCTAATGTTCAAGGACGAGCACAGAATACCTACTGCCAAAGCAGCTTGGGTTTTGCTGATACCCAGCTTTCTTGATGGCATTAGGTGTCACAAGATTTAGTGCCAGAAGTGGCCTTCTTGACAGAAGAAGAAATCTGCAGAGAGATGCAGTGACTTGATAAATGTCATACAGATAGGTATTGAATGAATGAAGGTCATCCTCTGACATTTATTAGCTGTGCGACCTTGGTCTCCTGGCCTTCCTGGACCTGAGATCTTCCATCTCCAAGATGATGGTTGGAAGTAGACGACCCCTGAAACCTTTTACAATTCTAGATTTATGTTCTTATGATGAAATGATTAGGACCCACGTTTCTTAATTCCGAAGCCAGTGTGCTGCATTGTACTGTTTGACCCTAATAGGTATGTGGACTTGGGCATCTCTCTTAAGTTCTGCTTGTTTCTTCTGAAAAATTGTGATAAAGAAGCTTTCATACTCACTAAGACAAAGCTGATAGCTAAAAGTGTCGATTCTCCCTAGGAATTCATATTTTTTAACAGAAATCATAACTAAAGGGCTGAAACTCCACAGGTGGAGTTTGAGGCAATATCCAGAAGGTGCTGAAGACTTGAAGTGGGGTCCTTTCTAGTGCCTTTGAAACCATACCATGGTAAGATCAACCCTGTAGCTACTCACAGAGTTGTTGTTAAGTATCGACAGCACCTAGCTCAGTGCTTCACACAAAATACACATTCAACAGATATTTATTTATGAATTTTTAACAAGTCCCTTAGATTTCCCTTTCCGTAACTAAAGGTGCTAAGAATTTGAAAGTGTCCCCGTCCAATTTTCAGCCTCATTGGCAAGACTACTGCAGATCCTTTGATAAACTCTGACTTATATTATTTATAGCTTCTTTAAATGTCTCCTAAGATTTTTTGTGAATTCAGAATCCTCACACCATAGCTGCATACAGTGACTTAAACCAGGATGTAGCTATGTTAAAGAAGCAAGCACATTGACTCTCAAGTTAGAAGATCTAGGTTCACCTTCCAGATCAGCTACTAATTAGTTGGGTGAGCTTCTCCAAGTTCCTTCACCTTTCAGACCTCAGTTTTCTTATCTTCAAATTGAAGGGTGTCCAGGGGTGAGGATGCAGCCTTGAGGCCACATGTGGCCCTCTAGGTCCTCACGTGTGGCCCTTTGCCTGAATCCAAACTTCACAGAACAAATCCCCTTAATAAAAGGATTTGTTCTATAAAACTTGGATTCAATCAAAAGGCCGCACCCAAGGACCTAGAAGGCCACATGTGGCCTGGAGGTCACAAGTTCCTCACCCCTGGTTTAGACCCTATGACCTTTAGGTCCCTTATGGTTTTAAATTCTATTTTTCAAGATGTGAAAGTACACACATAATCATATTCAAATGTTCAAATACACAAAAGGATTTGTGTCGCCATCAATTTATAATTCTGATGGCAACCTATCCATGCCTTCTCATCCTGCCCTACTCTTGTCCATATCCAAAAAGAGTCGATACAGGGGTTCTACTCGATGTGCTAGAGGCCTTCCTCAGCTTCTCTTGATATCAGTGGAACACTTGACCTGTCTAGCTGTCATCCCCTAGTCTTACCAGATGAACAGCCCATCATTTCTTCCTGTCATACAATTCCTTAACTATTTCTTTTTACTCCTATTCCTCTCTAGAGATCCTCATTGGTTATAGTTTGCAATCTGTTGTCACCCACCATGAGCTTCTCTACTGCTTTTTGAATTAATGACTGAATGAAAAAGCATTTATTAAACACTTACTATGTGCAAAGTATTGTGCTAAATGTAGGAATTACCAATAGAAATTGAAACATCTCTTGCTCACAAGGAGTTCATGTTCTCATGGGGAAGAGAAGACATAACAGGAAGTTTAAAGCACAAGTCAAAATAAAAAGTGCCAATAGTCCTTAGGATTCAGTATCAAAGTAGATTATTTTTAGTTCTTCAGAGGCAATTGTATTCAATGTCTCACTGACATACATCAACATGAGTAAAATGTTTATATATTGAAAAGGTGGACATTTGCTTTCATAAGAAAAGTGGGATCAGTAAAGGAATTTGTACAGTGAGTTTTTCTGATAAAGACCTCATTTCTTAAGTATATAGAGAACTGAGTCAAATCTATAAGAATACAAGTCACTCCCCAATTGACAAATTATCAAAGGATATGAACAGGCAGTTTTCAGATGAGATAATCAAAGATATCTATACTCATATTAAAAAAAATCTCTAAATCACTATTGATTAGAGAAATGCAAATTAAAATAACTCTGAGGAACCACCTTATACCTCTCAGATTGGCTAATATGACATAAAAGGAAAATGACAAATATTGGAAGGGGGATATGGAAAAACCAAAATACCAATGCATTATTGGTAGAGTTGTGAACTCAACTAACCATTTTGGAGAACAATTTGGAACTATGCCCAAAGGGCTATAAAAGTGTGCACACCATTTGACCCAGAAATACTACAACTGGGTCTGTACCCCAAAGAGATCAAAGAAAAAGGAAAAGGACCTACGTGCACAAAAATATTTATAGCAGCTTATTTTATGGTGGCAAAGAATTAAAAATTAAGGGAATGCCTATCAATTGGGGAATAGCTGAATGAGTTGTGGTACATGATTGTGATGGAATACTATTGTGCTATAAGAAATGAGGAGCAGAAGGATTTCAGAAAAACCTGGAAAGACTTAAAGGAACTGATGCAAAGTGAAGTAAGCAGAACCAAGAGAAAGTTATACACAGTAACAACAATATTGAATGATGATCAACTGTAAATGACTTTGCTATTCTGATCAATACAATGGTCTAAGACAGTACCAAAGGACTTTCACCTCCAGAGAAAGAACTGACAGAATCTGAATGCAGATTAAAGAATATTTTTTAACTTTCTTTATTTTTCTTGGGTTTGGGGGTTTGTCTTTTGGGGGTTTTTTGGTCTATGTTTTCTTCCACAACATGGCTAATACAGAAATATGTTTTACATAACTGCACATGCATAACCTGTATCAAGTTGCTTGCCTTCTCAATGAAGGGGAAGAGGAAGGAGAGAGATAATTTGGAACTCAAAAAACGTTTAAATGAATATCAAAACTAGTTTTTACATATAATTATATGTATAAATATATAATAATATAAAATTATTAAATAATACAATATGTTGCAAAATAATATATTAATAAATGAGATATAATATAAAACATAATAAAATATAAATAGAATATATTATACATAAATATAAAAATATTAAATATTCGTTAAAATTAAGGACATGTTCATACTATACAGAGGCATGAGGTTTCTGTATAACCTTTGGCACTTCTCATTCCTTTTTCTTGAACAATACTTTCCCATATATCTCTCCATTTCCTCACTTTTTACTTTGCTTTGCAGTCACTGAGTATCAGAATTTATGTTGATTTGATTTGGGTTGTCTTATCAGTTTCTTCATAGAATATCTCTGCCATTTAATCCTCAGTGGCTGATGTTGGTACAAAAACTGCAATTATTTTCATTGTGGTATTTTTGCAAATACTTATCATTTAGTACTTAAGTGTGATGACCAAATTATCCCATGAAAGAATGTTTCTCTTTGCATCTGAACATTCCACTCTGACAAGTCCATTCTTCCCTCTTTAAGGAATACCTCTGAGCCAACCTTTCATTCACCTACAACTCCCTTCTTTCTTTTGGTTTTGTTTTATAGTAAGATTGATATGATTTGGCTCCTCTTTCTATATGGCCACTTAGTGGTCATTGAACAAAGATCTCACATTTAGAAAATCACTATTTAAATCAAACTTTATTGAAGGCCTAAAAATCATGTGAAATCTTAGAACCCTCTGCCCGCCTTCCTACCTCCATCACTGCGGCAATGGAACTGGGCTATGCTAGGTTAAGGGCTACTTTTTTTCTGTTTCATGGGTTGTCATGACCAAAAAAGTTTTATCTTCAATCCAATCCAATTAATCCAATAACATTTCTTAAGTACCTACTATGTGCCGGGCACTATGCTAAGCACTGGGGATACAGTTAATAAAGACACCTACAGATGGCCTAATGCACTCCTTTGTGGGTAGCTAGGTTAGCCCTCAGAAAAGAGACTCAATGTATTATAATGGTCATACTCAAAGTCTTTCTAGCATGGTAGAAACTGTCGGAGCTTATTATGCTTTGCTGGCATAATCTTTGGAAACCCAAGGTCATCACTATACACCAGAGTAAGACTTTGTGGAGCTAACACATCTACATGTTAACAGATATAGATCATATGAATATAGAGATAAAGATATATACAGATAGAGAGATAGAGGCATAGACAAAAAGAGATAGAGGTATAGATTTTGTTGTTGTTGTTGCTTAGTCATTTCAATCATGTCTCATTCTTCATGACCCCATTTGGGGTTTTCTTAGCAAAGATACTGGCGTGGTTTGCCATTTCCTTCTCCAGCCCCTTTTACAGATGATGAAACTGAGGCAAACAGGGTTAAATGACTTGCACAGGGTCACACAGCTAGTAAGTGTCTGAGATCAGGTTTGAACTCAGGTTTTCCTGACTCCAAGCCTGGCACTCTAGCCACTATGCCACCAAGCTGTACATAGATGTAGATAGAAATATGGATATATACATTGTATGCCACTTCCTGCAATATTCTCACCATGTCGCATTCTGATGACTTCCATCCAACAAGGAAAGGGAAGAGAAGGGAAGGGATACAATATATGTAGTAGAGTGGAGTAGAAAGAGAAGACCGAGAAGCAGACTGGTGGAATAGACTGAGAATCAAGTACTAGGTATTTCGTTTCAGTTCTGCCACTTACTAGATTCATAAACTCATACGAGTCACTTTCCCTCTCTGTACCTGTTTCATCATCTGTAAAATTAACTAATTAGTCTATATGATCTCTAAGGTTCCCCTCTAGTTCTGTGTTTTATGTAGCCTATTCATATGCCTATGACAGAAACAAAAACAGGTATTCTTACTTTGAGGAGAAAGAAACATTGACACTAAGAAATCTAATGACTTTCCCAAGATCAGAGTCAGTGGCAGAGCTGGGGCTAAAATTCAAGCTCCCTAACACCCAATCTGGAATTATGCTAATGCCTTCCTTTCTTCCTACTCTAAAATTGGCCGGGATGCCCCGATGCCAAGCCAGCCTTCAGACAAGCTAGCAAGGTTAATTGGAGGATGTACAGTAGCCTTGGCTACGGCAGTTGCTAGAAATGGTCCAATGAGAATAGTGCTAGAAGTAATAAAGCTCAGGATGAGCTGGGCTGATGAGGAAGCTTAGTACAAGAAAAGGGGTCATTTACTTCTATTAGGGCAAGAGAAAGATCTAAGATGGGATAGAACTGCTGCTCCAGGTGGCTGTAATGGTGATAATGGATGCTGGAGAGGAGCATCATAAAGATCATAGAACTAAGGCTGAGAAGGGAGAGCTATTTAATTCTAGTTTGCTTTCTGTATTTTCTACTGTGGAGAATGATCTTCTTGTTAGGAAAAAGAAAAACAAAAACGTTAATAGGGCAATTATACCAAATGTTAAGTGAGAAGATGGCAGGAGGGCAGTCCAAGATACTGAAAGCACAGGTGCATGTGATTGTTGCACCATTGTCAACAATCTTTGAACAATCATGGCAATGGAATGGTAAATACATGCCAATACTGTAAGTGGGCAAACATCCCAATTTTCAAAGAAAGGGAAAAGGTTACGGTCTCCAGATTATGGGTCAGCGAGCTTGTTCAATTCTTGGCCAAGATCAAGAATGTTATTAAAGGGAAGACTAGGAGCATTTGGAATGGATCAAAGTGCCTAAACAGTGACTTTAAAAGCACTTATTGAATGCCTACTAAGTGCCAGACACTATGAGTGAGTATAACTTCAAGAATTTGTGCCATGGTGAACACATTGTCAGAATCAGTGTTTTCACTTAACTATTTTTTCTTTGTTAAAAGGAAAGTTTCGATTTGGGGCAAGGAGAGAAGGTTAAACAGTATATTTGTGAAAAGAAAGGCATCAATAAAGCTTGCTTGTTTAAAGAATCGGTCATGCCAGATTAACCTTTATCGTCTTTTTTCACAAGGTTACTAGACTCATAAGTGACACGGGGAATGTTATAGACATGGAATATCTCAATTTCAGCAAAACATTTGACAAAATCTCTAACATGGATAAGATGAAGAGATGTGAGGTGGACAATAATATAGTTAGATGGATTTGTAGTTGGACCTAAAGAGTGGGGAACTGATGTTAACTTGGAGGGAGGCCAAATGGCCTAGGGAATCTGTCTTTAATCCTGTGTCATTCAACATTTTTTGCCAATAACTTTCATAAAGGCATAAATGTCATATTTATCAAATTTGCAGAAGACACCAAACTGAGAATCGGTATGCAAAAAAAAAAATCTTGACAGGCTAAATGGATGAGATAAATTAAAAGTCCCACACTTAGGGCAAAAAATTAACTGTATGGATATCGGATGAGAAACTCATAGCTTCTTGTTGTTCAGTTCTTTGTGACAGATGAGTAAACTGAGGCAAAGAGGATTAAGTGACTTGCCCAGGGTCACACAGATAGTAAGTGTATGAGGCCAAATTTGAACTCAAGTCTTCCTGACTCCAAGCCCAGCACTCTGTCCATGGAGCCATGTAGCTATGTAGCTGTCCCAAATGGGGCCACAAAGTCAGACACAAACGAAAAACAGCTGAACAGCATTAGGGCATTAAAAACCCCATCAAGTTATGGCTAGATAAGAGTTTATATAATAAATTTCTAGTAGATGGTAATCACAATATGAATCAATAGTATGGCCACATACACACACACACACACACACACACACACACACACAAACACACTAATCCAATCTGAGGTTACATTAAGAGAAGCAGAATATCTAAATGAGAGTCTAGTCCTTTATCAGACCATACCTCGAACATCATAAGTTTTGGGCACCACATTTGAAGGACAATGACACACTGGAGCAAATCCACGTAAGATGACGGGGATGGTGAGGGAGGAAGAGGACTGTGCCATAAAACAATCAGGTGACAGAACTAGGGATGTTCAAAGCCTTAGGGGACACACGATAGCAGAGAAGGAGGGATCAGACTTACTCTACTTGGCCTCTGAAAGTAGAACTAGGGTCAAGACCTGGAAGTTGCTGAGAGGTTTGGGTTTGATGTAAGGAAAAACCTCCTAAAAATCAGAGCTTTCCAGTGGGTTCACTGTTCGTGGAGTTCTCCAATCACAGGCTGGATGGCCACGTGTTAGGGACATTGTTGAAGGGTTTACTGTACAGGCCCAGGCTGAAGCATGAGAACCATGAGAGGCCTTTGAGCTCTGAAAATCTGAGCAGGGGATACACAGACATGCTGGTTCTCAGCATCCTGATGTTTACCGCAGATGTGGGTCTCCTTAACCAGCAAGTAGGTTGCTCCATAAATTCAATAACAATAAGAAATCACCTAATACTTACATAGCACTTTGAGTTTTGCAAAGTGCAATATAAATATTATCTCATTTTATCTTTACAGTAACTCTGGGAGGCAGATGCTCCTATTATCCCCATTTCACAGGTGAGGAAACTGAATGAGGCAGAGGTATTAAGTAGGTCTTTCTGACTCCAGGTCCAGAGTTCTAGCACTATGCCACCAAGCTGCCCATAACATGACTTATAGAACAATCAGGGCTTTCTGCTGAGCTATTCTTTCCAATTCAAGACTTATCAAATATCTATTATTCGCTCTACATGTGGCCATCCATCTTTTGGTGCCTCTTTTGCTTTCCTATTTGCATGTATATCTCTCTTTCCTAAGTAGATTGTATGCTCCTTGAAGGCAAAAGCCAACTCATATTCTTCTTTTTCTAAATTTTTTATCCATTTTAAACTTAAGTACAAATTAAGAAAAAAGAACATTTCCATGTAACGAACAGAATGTAAAGAAAGGATTCAGTATAAAACCATAAAGTTCCATTTCAAACTATTTACCTCAAAAAACTCACTATGTAATAAATACTATACATTGTTCAATGCTACCCACCTTTTCTGTGCTTTCCTCTAAGTTTTCTTTTTGTTTCTCTGCTGCATCATATTCCTTTTGAAAAATATTCCCTGAAGGACCTAGTTCAGTGCTTCGAACATAGTAGGTGCTGTAGGAATAATTGCTGAATTGAACTTAATACACCACCTTGTTTGCAAAATCTATGGCTGTGATTTCCCAACTGCATATATTAAGCCTCATAGGCAAAAACGGATTAGTATTCCCTCCCCTCCTCTCCCCTCCCTTCTTCCTCCCTCTCTCCTTGCCTCTCTCTTTCTCCCTCTCCCCTGCTCTTTCTCTTTTTCCTTTTTTTCTGCCTCTCTCTTTTTCTCTCTTCTTCTTCTTCTTCTCCTCCTCCTCTCTCTCTCTCTCTCCCCCTCTCCCTCTCTCCCTCTCCCTCTCCCTCCCTCCATCTCTCCTCTCTCTCTCTCTCTCTCTCTCTCTCTCTTCCCCACTTCTCCCCCTCCATCTCTCCCTCTCCCTCTCCCTCCATCTCTCTCCCTCTTTCTCTCTTTCTCCCCCCCACCCTTCCCTCCCTCCCTCTCTCCCTCAGAAAAAATGTTGGACATACAGTTGGAAGACTGGATTAGAATCCTGGCTCCTCTACTTCTCAGCTTATGTGATCCTGGGCAAACCACTTAATCACTCTGGGCCTCCATTTACTCATCTATAAAATATAGATCACAAAAATAATTCCCAGTTATATAATGCTTTAAGATTTACAGAGCCCTTTTCTCTCAGTGCTGTTGCCTTCATCAATAGCACAAGCCTTATTACTCCCCTTCTACAGATGAGAAAACTGAGGGAAAGTGGCAGAAGGTAGACCAAGAGTAACAATAAGCAACAGCCTAAGGTAAAGTTTGCCAGTCTGCCTTAGCTTCCCATCTCTAGAGCCCTCAGACTGAAGGTGGAAGGATTCTGCTCCGTGGGAGGCAATGAATCATCTCTAGGTTTGCTCCACTGGAAAATTCTTGTGTTGACACAGAGAAAGAGACAGCATATGTTCTTTTAATGAATAACAACTCATGTTTCTCTTGAAAAAAATACATTGGGGGTGGGAGAGGGGTAGGGAGGCTCTCAGGTACACATGTGTGGGAAGTAGCGTTAATGTATACGTCACCATGACAAGATATCAGATATGTGTTGCCTACTTCTGCCACCACCACCCAAAGACTTGGAAGATCTCTGGAGGCTACAGCCTTGGGTGTGGAACCATGCCCTCTCTCATTCTTGCTTATCTTCTCAGCAGTGAGATCTGACAAATGAGTGATGTCAAGGAAGTTTTTTTACTCCACCCCTTGAACTATAGCTATTTAGCAGTGGTGATTAAAAGAATAAACCCTATCACAGAAACCAGCTACAGCCCTGCTTAGAGATGAGTCGTGTTGGTTTGTCGGTCCCAGAGCCTTCTGACCTGTACTCTGAGAACTGTCCCTTCACAACCTAGGTCTGGCTCTGCCTGACAAAACCAGTGTGTTTCTCTCTTTAGTTCTGATGGACTGAACTATGGAACTAGTAAGAGGAAAAGAAACCTCAGCAAAGAAACTAACAGCGGTAAGAGAAATCCCAGATTGAATGAATAAATGAATTTTTAAAAGCATTTAAGTCCTTACTATGTGCCAAGCACAGGGAATGCTAATAAGCCTTGCCCTCAAAGATCTTCTATTCTAATAGCAAGAAAAAGCACAAATAGGGGCATGGTGGCAGGCAGAGGAGCTTGGGTACAGGAAGCCACAGGGATGATGAGTGGATCCAGAGAGGAGGAGATGAGCTCACTTTCCAGGTTCATTGACAATATAATAGTATTGAAGAAAGTTATGATTCCAGACCCGGAAAGCAACTGAGGAGGGTGACGGTGGGGAGGGAAAGGGGGAAGAGGTTGCTACCTTTGGGAGCAGGCAAGAAGCTAATAGGGCTATAAAGTGAAACATAACTGGGGCTAGCAAAATATGTTAGGTGGTATAAGGCACTCAACCAATTAAAATATCAGAGCCGGAATGAACATTAGGGCAGGGACTGTTTCTTTTCTGTTGTTCTATTTGCAGTGCCTAGCACATAGTAGGTGCTTAATAAATGCTTATTGATTGGTTGATCTAATCCAACCCCTCATTTTTACAAATGAGGCCTAGAGAAGAAAATGTTTTCTTTTATTTTTCATTGCAAACTGTCACATTTTTAAATAGTAATTTCAAATATCCTAGAGATATAAACAAGCATTGAAAAAAAATAGGGTTTCCAGTTACTGCCTACAGTGGGTGGGAAGTGGGGAGAAGGGCAGGATTGAATCACTTCCCTCCTGAACCCCTCCTTCTAGTAGAATAGGAATGCAATAGAACAGGTTTTTTACATATCTATATATACTTATTTGTATCTAATGGTGTCCATCTCTGGGATGGAGCAGAGAGGGGGAAGGAAAGTGAAAAAAAAGAAATTTACGTGATAACTTTGTTGTATATTTAAAAGGATAGCAAGTTATACATAACAGATTTGCAGCTTCACATGCAATCAACTCTTTTTATTATACTATGTTATGGAAATGTTGTTTTATTCCATAAATTAATTTTTTTTAAAAAAAAGGATCAGAGTTTTAGAAGGATGGCACTTCAGGGAATGGGGGGAAGCAAAGGGTCTAAGGGCTGGACTCTGGGGTCTCACCAAGCAAGACAGCTGCTGGTTCTCAATCAGCTCTAGTTCCAGTCCCCTCTCACTTGCCCCTTCCAGGCCTTTCCAGGGAAGTGACTTACCCAAGGTCATACAGGGAGTCCAGCAGTAGTGTTGGGACACTTTTCCACATCTACCTTTGAATAATGCCAATATATTTTTCAATGGGGTTTAAGTCAGGCCATTTCCCACACCACCTTATGAAAAAATGTCTTAACCTTTCATGGTGTACACCACGGTGCAAAGTTGTGTTGCAATTTTCACTCTCCATTTGGGGACTTCTGTAATTGCAAAGCAATTTGACTCTTCATTATATCAATCAATAAGCGTTTATCTTATTACATTTATTGTATGCTAAGCACCATGCTAAGTGCTGCAGACACAAACTCAAATATATTTATCAGAGTTCATCACTCTCTCAACAGAGACAAGACTCTGAGGAATAACAAAAGCAAAAAATCTACAAAACGTGGGTGAATATTTTACATTCTTACAAAGAGGCCCAGACCTTACAGGCTCATGTACATTCTTTCTGACAATGGCTTTGATATAACCTTGAATGAAAGGTAATTAGTTTCAGCAGTAAAAACTACCCTTTGAAAATCTTCAGTACTCTATTCTTTGCATTGTCTTGCTCATGACAAGTGCCTTTTCTTCATAGACACTGTCTTTTACTATTCTTGCTGTTTTCCTAAGTTCAAGAAGTCTATGTTGTATGATAGAAGAAAAAATAACAACTCCAGCAGCCATGTTCCTCTGAATGTCTCTGCCTGTTTCCTAAGGATTAATTAGGATTTTTCATAGCAACAATTTGTCAGTTCTTGGTTCTGCAACTGGTCTTGTTTCATTGTGAGCTTGAAACACTTGACTTCTCCACACCATTAGCCTCTGCAATATCTCTAACAGTTCTTGAAGTGTGCTCCTTAAGAGTTACTACTTTTGCATGTTTCCTTGGAGTACTATCCATTCTCAAAAATGACAGAATTAAAAGCACAACAAAAAGGAACAATGAAACACACATATATGTCATGTAACCCATCATTTAACTGAGAGAGAATTAACTATAGATGAAGAAACCAACCCAGTAGATTGATCATGTGGTCAAGTTCAGATGTTCAGAGTCAGCCTAGTGTCATCAAATCACACACACACACATATGGCCAAGGCAGTCACAAAATGAAACCATTTCCAAATTATTGCTTGGAACCTCATTCAGTCTTACTCTCTCTCCAATAGAGAGTGAACTAGAACAAGGAAGTACCATTATCCAGAGATGCTCACCTCAGATCAGTTTTGAGCAGCTCTCAAAAGGAAAACCTGTTGCAGAAAGTGGTAGGTAGCCAGGGAGAAGTGTTTTGATTGGAAAGTAACAGGGAAAATCACATCAGCTGTTGAGAAGAAACAAACAAGCAGGGTAGTGAACTTCAGACAGATTTGGAAGGTCATACAAGACAAAGAAAGTCTTTGCTTTCTTGTGATCTGCCAATTCATTTTGGTTCTATTTTGCTAAATACTAAGAGTTTAACAAAAAACTTTATCCTTTTTGTGTCTTTTTTGTTGGATGGTTATTAAGTTTATAATAACAAATTCCCTTTAAAAGCATCCCCTCATACCCATCACTTGGGGAAACCCTTTCCAGCACAAATTTCTACAATTCCATGATTTATTATATGACTCTATGTACAAGCTTTGTCACCTGTGCTTTAGGTGACCATAAACTAGAGGAAGAGGCAATGAGCTAAGTGGTCCCCTGAGTGACCAGAGTCAGGACCTTAATGAGGTGTGCTTTAAGGAGGGAAGCCACATTCACTCTGTGTTCCTGGGTAGCAGGGTGCCTTGATTAAGGATAAGAAAGGCCTGATCAACACTAAAGCCTTTCTGATTTTCCATAATCCAGTGCAAAGTGGGCTATGGAAATTAGAGTGATTACTGCAAACCCCTTGTGCTATCTACATATCTGGTGCCATTTACTGTCCGATTCACCACAGTCAACCAGCTGTCTCACCGACTCTCCCTTTGTACCAAACCTTTAATGGAACCGGCATTTGTGTCAATAAACTTTAAGCCAGCATCACTGAGCTAATTATCTGGGTCATTCAAATTTCAACTACTTCAAATAATTGCAGCCTTTTAGCCTGGAATATAAGGTGATGATTGAATGGGAAGAACTAAGAGATCCCATGTCCAAGTCAATTAGATGAAAACTTGGCAGGTCTCAGCTCTGGGCATCTCACTTTGAATTCATAGGCCTCTAGGCAAAGTCAGTGCCTTAGAGAGAGCAAGTCACTCATAAAATAAGCATTTGTTTGGCTGAACACTGATCTAATTTGTATACACAATCATTTTGCCATTAAACCCGTAAGAAATGAAGCCATCTCTTAGACAGGGCTGTGGACCTGATTGTGTATTGAAGGAAACTAATTTACTGGACCCACAGCCACAGTCCATCTCACTGTCACAGCAATGGGCAGAGAATATGGCAGGAAGCATTATTACATGCTCTTATAAAGACTCACATATAATACAGAAGAGAACAGGGGCCTTCAACAGACAATGAGGAACTCTAAGACTGATTTCACTGAATGTTTTCTCCACGTCCCAGTGAAAACTGACGATGCTGACTAAGCATTACAGAGTTGTTTTATTTACTTTCCAAACCCATCAAGGTAACTAATCACAACAGGAAACACTTAACAGAAATCCTGCTAAACAAATAAGTGTTTAATAATATTGGCTGCTACAATGCTCTCACTCTGGTCTAAAACCTAAAGACCAGAAATCTCTGTATTTATCATTCCTTTTCTCTTATGGCCTAAAAAGGTAAAAGCTTTGATAGAAAAATACCTTGTCTCCCTCTTAGTGCTTAAAACTGGGGATGGGATCTATGCTCCTGGAGCAGATCCTAATGACCTCTCCAATGGAGAGACAATCTCTTAAACAGCTCAGTTCAGAACCATGAAAAAAAAAGAATGTCTGGAGGCAAATTTCTTTTAATGAAATTGAAATTTCCAAAAAGAGAACTGTTCATTTGGTATATGAAATAGATATTAGATATGTGGATATACATACATGTCTATACATATATACACACATATACATACATATATACATACATAGGAAGGAAGCAGCTAGTTACTAGGTGGCACAGTGGATAGAGGGTTAGGCCTGGAGGCAGGAAGACTCATCTTCCTGAGTTCAAATCTGGCCTCAGATATTTATTATTTGGGTGACTCTGGGCAAGTCACTTCACCCTGTTTGCCTCAGTTTCCTCATCTGTAAAATGAACTGGAGAAGGAAATGGTGAAACATGCCAGTATCTCTGCCAAGAAAACCCCAAATGGGGTCACAAAAAATCGGACACAAGTGAAAATATATATGAAGCCGTCTCTTAGATATTGCTTTGAATTTAAATGAAGACCATATAGAAATATATGCATGTATATATATATATATATATATATACACATACACACGTGTATATTGCAAGTGTATAGTTATTAGTATGTTGTCTCTCTCATTAGAGCCTTCAGGGCAGAGAACCTGCTTTTCTTTTTAACCTCAGAACCTAGCACAGTGCCTGGCACATAAGTGCTCACTAAATGTTTGTTGATTTGATATGTGCCTAATAAGCAGAGATTTTCTCTTGAAATAGAACCACTATTTATCCCCTACACAAAGTCTGTTCACAAAAGAAGCAGATTCTTGATAAGCTGCATTTATCATTTAAAAAACTTTATGTCTCCCTCTTAAATCGTGCTAATTCAGGAATACACTTCAATACAACTGAAGGATGCATAGCATTACCTTATCTGACTCTCTCTGCAGAGGTAGATTTCCATCATCTGCTCAAGGGAGAATGGTCACTGGAACCAGGACTTCAGCTACCATGGCTTAACAAAGGTTCAAAAGGAACATGACCTCACATTGCCCTTTAAAGGAGATAACTTGCCTAAAACCACACATTGATGGAAGCAGAACTTGAACCCAGGCCTTCTGCTGACAAACTCAATGCTCTTCCAGGCAAATTATTTTGGAAAGTTTTATGCAAAGTTCATTTGAAACACCTGTTGCCTTCAGGCATCTGAGTCCCCTTGCCAAGGCTTCCACTAGGCAAAATTGTTTCATAACAATGGTACCTTACTCATACCTCTCTCACATCCATCAATTGCCTCATTCAATTTTCACAGATTTGTAAGAAGCACGAGCAGTTGCCATCTGTCCATTAGGTTTTCTCATTTTATAGACGAGGAAATTGAGGCTCCAAGAACTCACACAGAACTAGTTCAATGCCAGACCCAGAACTCAAACTCAGGAGTATCTTGGCACTACACCGTGTTACCACTCCATATTAAATACTATCTTACCATCACCTGGTCATTTGAAGGTCATTTTCTCAATTCCTCACCCTCAGCTTTCGCTGCTCGGGGCCCCTCACTGCAGCCCTCAGAAAAGATGGATAGTTTAATGTAACTGACTGTTCTCCACCTTCTTCCCACAAACAGAATCAAAATAGGTTTGAATCTATGTGCCATGTCAAGGGAGGTTTACTATATTATAGTCCTGGGGTTTTTCTTCAGTATACTAATTACTTACCAATGTGTAACACAAAGAAAGTGTTCTCCATCCTAGGTAACAGAACTAAGTCAAAATCACCGAGGTCCAGGTCTCTTGCATAAAGTTTTTCAGGCATTGAGGTAGGCCAACAGGAAAGCTTCTTTTTCACGTATATGTGTGTGTATGTGTGTGTGTGCATGTGTGTGTGTGTGTGTATGTATGTATTTGTGTGAGTGTATGTGTAAAGGGTGTAGGTTGTGATGATGGGGGCAAGATTTGGGCATCCCTTTAGAGAGAGGCAAATACTACTCCACTTTTTGATAGCATCAACCGAGCTCATGGACCAGAGAGTCCCAAACTCCTAACAGACAACGAGTTGGCTACAGAACCAAGAACCAAAGGGAGGTTTGTGGGAACCTCTAATGTTGCACCCCAAGTTTCAATCACCTTGTATGTTTCCTATCTCCTGACCCTAAACCACAAAAATCAGAAAGGAAGGCTTCATTGCTCTGGAGAAATACTGGGCCCCTGAGAATTTGGTATCAAGCATCCTTTCTTCATCCAAATGGGGGCCAGCATGATGGAGAGAAATGTGTATTAAATGCCTTGGACTTAGAAAACCTAGACGTGAAATTTTATGGGTAGTGCAATCTTCTTCTCATTGTTATAAAGTGAGGAAATTGCAGTGGATGGTCTCTGAGGTCCCTTACAGCTATAATATTCTGTAATTCTCTGGAATTAATTAATTTATTTCTCCAACTTCCTCTTTGTTCTTTCAGGCCAGATGTCACTTTGGTGGACTTAGAGGAGGCTGGAGGTCAAAATATCTTTTGCATTGTGTTGGCCACCATTGGTATCAAAACTGCCCAAAACCCCATCAAGCCGTGGATGGAGGGATGGAAGGATGGCAGACAGGCAGTATTTAGTGCCCCTAACCTATAACCACTCACTCTGGTAATGATTGTTTTTATCTCTTGGAATTAATATGGTTAGCCTTGTCTCATACCTTACCTAGAAGCTCTGAATGAATCTTTCTACTTCTTCCCTCTCCCAATATCCTACCTCCAAATACTAAGCACTCAATAAATGCTTGTTGAGTGAATCGATGATGAATTGGACAATGATCTGGGAATGGCAATAACTAGGCCTAGTCTTTAATATGTCTTCCCCAAACACCTAGCAGGGTGCTAGACACCCTATAGGCACTCAAGAGCAGGGGCCTTGAAGTCAGAAGACCTGGGTTAAAGTCCATAAGGAAAGTCATAAAAAGGCCTCTCTCTGCCTCAGTTTCCCCATATGTAAAATAAGGAGGACAATGCCTACCCTACTCAGGGTTATTATGAAGATTAAAAGCATAGATAATGGATGGGAAAGAGCCTTGTGACTGCAGCTACATTAACTTAGTCTGGTGCCTCATACAAAGGAGGCCCTTAATAAATGTTTGTTCAGTTGAATTGAGCTAGAAACTTCTCAGAAGATGGCTTATAATTACACAGTTTGGGGTACATCCCCTAAAGTTAATAACCCCTGGGAAAGCTTTTGAATCAATGCCTTTAATTATTAATTCTTTCAGTCCCTGCTTTGTTGTGGCTTTAAGAAGGCATGAAGGAGGCTGAGTCTCCTGATAAGAAGCTGCTCTGTCTCCTTAAGACAGAATCAAACCAACTGTACATTTAAGGGCCTATTTTTCCTCAGCCACTCCAATGTTTGTCATTTTCCCTTTTTGTCAACTTTCCCTCTAACACATGTGGGGTAGAACCTCAGCCTTCTTTAATCTGTATTTCTCTATTAGTAATTTAGAGTATTTTTTTTCATACGGCTCATTCTCAGAATGAGCTTCTCACCAAGAACAAAAGGGAGGTTTGTGGGAACTTCTAATATTATACCCCAAGTTTCAAACACACTGGATATTCCCTATCTCCTGGATTTCCTCTCTTGAGTACTGCTCAATCGTATCTTTTGACTATTTACAAATTGGGGAATGGCTTGATTCTTATAAATTTGAATCAATTTCTTATATATCTTGGAAATAAAACCTCTATCAGAGAAACTTTATGCATTTTTATAAGTGTTTTCTTTTTCCAATGGGGGGCATGAGAAGGAGAGAAAATAAATTCTTATCAATTAAAAAATAAAGTTTACTTTTAAAAAACAATAAAGGAAAAGGAAAAAGAAAAAAGACAGATTCAAGTCCCTATTCACGAGATAAAATGCATCATAAATTTGAGAGATTTCCTTGAGTCACCAGGAAGAACAGAGAACTTGCTTATTTAGCAAGTATATTTACCTACATATCTATATAGATGTATCCATACTACATATAGAGTGTATGTATATGTGTATGTATACATTTGTGTATGCATATATAAAGAGAGAGAGAGAGGGAGAGAAAGAGAGAGAGAGAGAGGGAGAGAAAAGGAGAGAGAGAGAGAGAGAGAGAGAAAAGGAGAGAGAAGGAGAAAGCAGGAGAGAGAGAAAGGGGGGAAAGAGAGTGAGGGGGAAAGAGGAAGAAAGAGAGAGAAAATAAGGGAGAAAACAGAGAGAAGAAGGGAGGGATGGGGGAAAAGAGAGGGAGAGAGAGAGAAGGAGAAAGGAGAGAAAGTGAGGGAGAAAAAGAGAGGATACAACGGATATAAAATTAAGAGAGAGAAAGAGAAAAAGAGAGAGGGAATGAAAAAGAGAGAGAAAGTTGAGGGAGGGAGGGAAGAGACAGAGACAGAGAAAGATTAGGTGACTTGCCTGGGTCCCGCAGCCAGTCTGTGTCAGAGCAGAACTAGAACCCTGGTTTTCCTGATTCCCTCAGTTCTCTGTCCTCTGCTCCATGTTGCCTCTAGTCAATATTCAAGAAACATGACCAGAAGTAAGGTCTGCAAACATGGGGCCCTGAGTTACTACCTTGGAGGCAGAAATAAACTTAGACTGGTCTTTGCCTTTCTTTGTTTCTTCATTGCTTAACTAAGTGCCTGACACGTGATAAGGTCTTCATGTATGCTAGTTGACTGACTAAACTATCCGTACTGTTAAATATTTCCTTCCGGACATCTTTAGGATTAGAAACTTGAGCTTAACAAGAATTTAGCTACAGTCAAAGTTGACCAAACACAGTTAGGTATTAAAAGGAATGTTAGCTAGGGTTCCCAACCCCACCATTTTATAGGGGCTCCACTGCCTGATTGATCTTTCAGCAACCAGTGCTTGGGAGAAGAAGAGCGAGGAATCCCTCTTTTAATAGATCACCTACTCTGCGTCATTAATCAAATTCTGGCCCAGTTTTTGTCCCAGGGGCTCAGTAGCAGGTGTTGAGACAGAGGTGTGATATTGTGACTGGGAATAATTGAATCCCAAGGGAATAACTACTCCTGGCTTAAGATTGACAGTTCCATAGACTGAGCGGCCCAAGTGTCCATCCATAGAGTCCCTTAGCTAGGTCCCTCTTTCCACAAAGCTTCTTGCTCTGCAGCAAGGGGCTGCCTGCCCAGAGGTGAGGTCACCCTCCTGAGACAGGAGCAGATCTCACAGGTAAATAGCAGAGCCAAGATTCAAACCCAGGTCTTCTGATTTCCAAGCAATGCTTTTAAAAAAATGCTTTACGTTAGTCATTTCCAGAAATAGGCCCCAATCCAGGCTGAATTCTCCCTTGTACCAGACAATTAAACAAAGCCACCAGAGTAGCGCCAGTGTCTGCTTTTCCCCAGAGCAGCACAATGTGATGGGAAAAGCACTGGATTTGGTGTCAGAAGACCTAAAGGCAATCCCCAGCGCTGCCACCAACAAAAGTTGCTTGATCCCACCTTTATCACTTACCAAGCAGAACCTTGGACTGGTCAGTCTTTTAACCTTTCTGGGTCTCAGTTTCCTCATCTCTAAAATGTGAGTCTCAATGACTTTCATTTTCAATAAATGTTTGTTTGTGTCACTGTCCCTATTCCATGACTTGCCCCACCCCCAATAGAATCCTCTCTTGTAACAGAAATCATTTAACAAAACCAGCTTCCACACTGGTCATGGCTGTTAACAGATGCCTAATTCCACACCCCCACCATCCCTCTGCTGAGAAAATGGAGGCATGTTTTACTTGTCTTTACTCTGGAGTCAAAATTCTTCATTGTCGATGTATTTTCTTTAAAACGTAATAATAATAGTAATATAAGGGCCAGGCACAGTCCTTCTAATTGATGGGCAAAAAAGTTTATACTTTTACTATAATTTCTCTTCTCTCTGCAAATGTACTTTAAATGCAAATAATTGAAAAAATACATTATAATTTTACTTTGAAAAAAATTGCATCCTACTCTCTCTATTTTCTAGTTTCATAAGGATTAAAAATATGTCATCAACTGACAAAGGCTGGTTCTTCTGTTGATAGTCAGCTTGACAATTACCAAGAAATACAAAAATCCCGGTTTGCAAAGAAGCACAGGACAGGGACTGTTTTTAACTTTATTTGTATCTTTAGCATTTTGCATAGTGCCTAGTATATAGTAAGCACTTAACAAGTGCTCGTAGGTTGATTGGTTGGTTGGTTGAAAGAGTGTTATAAAAATAACTATGAACTTCTGCTAGAGTTGTTTTTAAAGAAATATATTTTAAGTTTAACAAGAAGTGACAAAATTTCAGTTTTGGTCTCCTGCATTTTTGTTCTTCTATGCATTTAAATAAAATGTTTTACTGGTGCTTTTTAAAATACATATTATCAACCACTAACCTGATGGAATCCTAACAAAGCTGCCCCAACCCCCAATAGTCTAACTTCTTTATGGGTCCCACTGAACAGTATCCATGTCCTGATTTAACCACATAATCTGGCTTTAACCTCATCACAGGCCTCCAGACTCAATACAGCCACTGCCCCTAGCTAGCCACTGCCCCCAGATCCAATTCACGTATTTGAACATGTGTGTTCTTGTTCTCAACCACAATCACATCACCTATTTAGGCCAAGACAGGACCACAATACCTAACTATCCATCTTGACCAGATAGGACCACAATAGCTAGCCAATCGGAGAGCAGCACAACCAGCATGTTTGACCACCAAACCATAGAAGGGACCCCTCCCCATTACCTAATCCCTTAACAAATCCCTCCTGCCTTTTTAATATTCATAATTCCTGTTGTGTAATTGCATCCTCTAAAGTTGTTGGTTCCCCTTGGAACCTAGCCCACTTCTGAGCGGCATCAATCCTCAATAAATAACTATACTTGGATTAGAGGTGGTCTGACTCTGAATTCTTTGAGATGGTGCCACCACAACACACCATGAAACAGTGACAAACACACCTTGCCTTATCTTCCCCTCCAAGTAGAAGCCTTCCTTTATAACAAAAGTGCATAGTCAAGCAAAACAAATGAATACATAATTGAGACTAAAAGCCTTATTTTGTATATTGTTTCCCCCATGAGAAAGTGGACTCCTTGAGGGAAAGAACCATATTTTTTCCTTCCTTTGCCCACCCAGCTCTTAGTACAATACCCAATACATAGTAAGCTCTTAATAAATGCATGTTGACTGACTGACCATTACTTTTCTTCTAAGAGGCAAGAGGTTTGTTTTGTCATCAGTTTGTTGAAATCATAATTGGTCTCTACTTTCTAATAATTTTAAAGTGATTTTCCTTTCAATTCCTTGATCATTCTGTAAATTGTTCTCTTAGTTCTGCTTCCTTCCCCCTGCGTCAGCTCATACAAGTCTTCCCAAGTTCCCTAAATTCTTCATATCTATCATTTCTTTTAGAATAATAATATTCAGTTACACACATACAACACAATTTATTCAAGAATTCTTAATTAATAGGCACCCCTTTGTTTCTGGTTTGGTTTCTTTGTCTCTGTTTCTGCTGCCTCCAAAAGTGCTGCTGTTCTTTTGCATATATAGAAACTTTCCCTCTATGTTTTACCTCCTTGCCAATTATGCCCACTAGTGGTCTCATTACATCAAAGGGCATGTAGCTTCATGATTTTTTTAGAGGAGTCTAAATGGTCAGACCACTTCACAGCAACATCAACAGTACACTAGTGTGCCTATCTTCCTACGGCCCTTCCAATCAAACATTTATTAAGTAGCTGCTATGTCCTAGGCACTAAAGCACTTTCAATATTTGCCGTTTTCATCTTACGTCATTTTTCGAGAGGCGTGAAATCTCAAGGTTGTTTTAATGTGCATTTCTCTTACTACTAGTGATTTAGAAGCTCAATGTATTCTAAAATACATTATAACTCTAAAAACTATCTAAGATTTATAGAACCTGACAAGAAAATCTGAATCTCTATCTTGTACAGAGATGCTTTTTCCTTCCTGTGCTCCTGCCTGTACCAGGTCTAAGAGGAAAAAGCAGAAAATCATCTCCTACAACCCAGAATGCCATTCTCTCCAAGGACCTGAAAGAGTAAATAACCCCCAGGGCCACAACCCCAACATATGACTCAGGCTCCCGTCATCTCCTGCTACCTGCATTCATTAAGTGCATCCCAAGCTAGGATGCTCTGGGGACAAGAGTTCCAGGAGGTGACTAGCTTAGGTCCTTCCTCCAGAACATTCAACAAGCTGTAAATAAATGCTAATGAGCCTTAGATTCTTTCCTGTTGCTGCCTTGTTTTTTTTTTTTCAGACTGGCTTGTGTTTTTGCAGGTCACAGTGTACCACACAATGAATATAACCAGGGGAATAAGCACTGGCCTTCACATAAGCCAAGCAATCCAAAGAAATTAGGCTGTGGGTATGAGAAAAATCAGGTAGCAACATTAAAGGATTAGAACATCCTCAGCCTTTCCTTTCTGCTCTTTTTCACTTTCATAGGAAATCACTCAAAAAAAAACCTCTGAGTAAATTGTAAGACCACAGGCACATCACTTCTTCTGATCCAATGTGGGTGGCCAAAGGGAGAAGAGAATTCCAAGAGAGATCAGTACTGCAAACCATGGACAGGGACATAATGTGTTAGGGCCAAATATATCCCTGGCATTGCTGGTCCATTTCTTAGAAGCAAGATAATGCAATATGCAAAGTACCATACAAAAGGCCCTGAGTAGATGGTAACCAGTTCACTGTACTCAGACCACGCTTTAGAGGCTTGCTCAGGAGAGTTGTGTTAAATCAGAAATTTTGGCAAAAGAAAAAATCTGAGGCAACTTTTTCTTTGAATGAGTTCTCATCACCTGTGTAAGGGAGAGTTTCTCACAAATCCAGCCAAAGCTGGAAGAGAGGGCCCTTATGTCTATGACAACTACAGAGTTAACTAAAGTTAGTCATGGAATGAGTCACACACCATCCATTTTCCCACTTCTCTTTCTTCTTCCTTTGCCCCCTCAATTCATTCAAGCATTTATTAAACACCTTCCTTGTGCTGGTAATTGTGCTAGGTGTTGGGAAGACAGAGAGAAATTTAAATAGTTTATGCCCTCGAGGAGCTCACATTCTGTAAGATAGACAACAAATACAGAAATGAGGATGTACAAACTAGATACAAAATGAATATAAGGTCAAGTAATTACTGTGTTCAAGACCCCAGGGTATCCATTTAAAAGCAGTGATAATGCCTTGCTTCCCCACCAGTGACCAACCTGGAACACACAGAAAGTATAGGTGCATCCCTAACCCACGCTGGAGATAGGACTTTTATGTTCAGGGAAATACAGGGAATATGAGGAAGCCGTCTTGGATCTGCCAGCCCACCACCCCAATCTGGATGTCGACTTGGAGAGCTGCCATATCTCTCTTGTCTCTAACCCTCATCAGGCCATGCTTAGCTGTAGAGAATATCCTTAAATAAGCCTTATTTGGACACATTTGGACACATGATATTTTATCCCTTTCCTTCCATATCTGGTCTACATACTGATTTGCTAGGGGGCTCTGTGGATAAAATGACAGGCTAAAAGTCAGAAAGAACTGAGTGCAACTAGGCAAGTCACTTCACCTCAGTCTGCCTCAGTTTCTTCAACTGTAAAATGAGAAGAATGATAGCACCTATTTCACAGGGCTGTCATTAAAATCAAAGAAGAAAATATTTGTACAGCGCTTAGTATGTCTGGCCTATGGAAGACACCTAATCAACGCTCATTCTCCTCCCTCCCCCTACATAATCACTCTTTAGCAGAGGCCTGGTCAAGTCTCCTCATTTTAAAAGTCCTAGAACACACAGAAGTAGATTTCATTTAAATTGCTGCAGGGAGGACCCCTCATCCACAGAACCAGGCTGGAGGGAAAGTTGGTGATGTGGGCTCCTGTGGAGAGAGGTCTAGTTCTCAGGGAAGAGCACACTCCTATGCTCAAGGATACAGAGGGTTGGGTCAGAACTTACCTACTGCCCTTCCTCTCCCATGATTTTACTTGTATTCGCTGGTAGCAACACAGCCAACTCTTCACTTCTAGACTGAATCCCTGCCTTTCCTGCCCTTCGTGACACTTATTGTTTCTCCTGCCTCTCTGCCTTCAGCCCTAAGACTCCAATAGAATGGTAGAGTCGGTGCTGGGTCAGCACCACCTACAGGGAGTCTAAGATGAAGGTATAACAGTGGTTGGTTCTCTTAAGGCCAGAATAGATAGCATCTTCCAGAAACAAGGCTGCCTAAGCTGCCTGTAAGAAGGTGGTACATGGTACAGCTCACCCTTCCAGGAGAGAGCTCAGCTGCTGCCTCTGGTGCCAGTCCTGTGGTCCAGCCCTTGCCTCATCATCCTTTTGGCCTCCCTAACTTTGACTACATCTCTGTTACCAAGGTCTCATTCCTTTCTATGAACCAGCTAGGTGGTACAGTGAATAGAGCATTGAAAACCCTGAGTTCGAATCCAGCCTCAGACACTTACTAGCTGTATGACCCAGGGCAAGTCAATTAACCTCTGTCTACCTCAATTTTCTCAACTGTAAAATGGGGTTTATATTAGCACCTACTTCATAGGGTTATTGTGAGGATAGGATAAGATATATTTGTAATGCACTTAGCACAGTGCCTGACACATAGTAGGCAACCCCCTTCCCTCTCTCCACCTCTTTGATCAGCCTGATTCAGTGAAGAATACTGCCCCCTGCTCTGTCCCTGCTCTACTCCCCTCACCTTGACGTCTGGCCCATTTGATCAAGCCACTCACCAAGCTTCATAGTAACTAGCCAACAAAACCACCCATAGTCCAGCCCTTACACATAACTGTACTTCTACCTGACAATCACCAACACTCACCACCTGACCCCAGTGACCCTCTGTTGGAAGGCAAGCCTGGTTTCATGGACTCAGCAAAGAAGTTAGGTGCTTAGCTCTTATATGACTGGAGAACCTTCCAAATAGACCATAAACTACCGAAAAGCACGAGCCACATCTTCTGCACCCTCCACAGCACCTAGCCTTACGGTCACGGGAGGTGACACTGGATGAATGCTGGTTGAATAAACAATTGAATGAGCCTATTTCCTTGTCTATAAAATGAGGCAGTTGGATTTGATGATTTCTCACATTCCACCACTTTGTGTGCAATGGGGCTTTCTCCTAAGCCTGGGGTGTTTTGTGTGGTGCTGCTTTATGTAGAGATGTCAGTTATGCTGTTTATCTGGAGATATGAGTCTGTGTTGCCATAGAGAATGCTGAGTCCAAGGTCAGCCTGGGTGTTTGCATAAGGGGTGCTCTTGGCCAGAGCTGTATCAGAGAGAGACACATGTGGTTCCAAATATTCTTTGGGAGGGAAAGAAAGTCTCCAGGCAGAGAGAGTTCCCAACACCACTCAAAGGGAAAGTCTCTACATTCTCTAGAGAGAGAAGCTGGAAATTAGGGCCATGTCAAAAAGTCAGGTTCTCCTAAATGTCCACAGTTTTGTTTCTTTCCTTAAGCATTTTAGGAATGAGTTATGTCTCCCCTCAAAGAAGCTCTGGAATCAATTTGGCCCCTTACACAGATACACAGTTATGCCACACTCAGCATTCTCTCCACCATTCCAGAGTCACATCTCTGAAGACTCACATGCAAACAAAATGCCATGCTACATGTGATTCTGTGAATCAATGAATAAACAAAGCAAGTGATCTGCCCTTCTGTTGTTAATCTGGTATTAGAGTTGAACTTTTCACACAAATAAAATCAGATCTAAACAGTTGGAAAAATCTCAATTGCTCACATAAGTCAATATAATAAAAATGACAATTCTATCTAAATTAATTTACTTATTCAGTGCCACACCAACCAAACTACCAAAAAGTTATTTTATAGAGCTAGAAAAAAATAATAACAAAATTCATCTGGAAGAACAAATGGTCCAAAATATCAAGCGAAGTAATGAAAAAATACAAAGGAAGGAAACCTGGCTATACTAGATCTCAAACTATATTACAAAGTAGGAATCATCAAAACTACCTTGTACTGGCTAAGAAATACAGTGGTGAATCAGTGAACCAGATCAGGTACACAAAACACAGTAGTAAATGACCATAGTAATCTAGTGTTCGATAAACCCAAAGGCCCCAGCTTCTGGGATAAGAACTCACTGATAAGAACCACTGTAATAAGAACTGAATGACAATGGAAATAGTGAACCCCTAACCTGGAGCCCATCTCCATGTGTGGTGGGGAAGAGTCTGCGACCAAAATAGTTTCAAAAAACTTAGCAGGAGAAAGTGGGGGATATGGCTGGTACCTCAGGGAGGAAAACACTCCACAGATGGATAAACAAGGATAGGTGAGGCATTATCCCCTTCCAAGGCTACTTTAAAAATGTAGGTGTCCTGGTTGGAGTGAAAAGTATTCTCAGGAATGCTTGTTTTCATTTAAAATATTATCCAAGATGGGGAGGGGTGGGAGTGGGCAGAGGCATGGAACAGCATTCTTACCAGCCAGCATACTCTATTGAACACAACCTGTCCTGCTTCTCTTAAGGTAAAAAGAATTGGAGGCAAAATGGTAATTACTAAAAATCGTTACCTACCTGCTTTGAATAATTAAACACATTTGTGATCAGTCACCACCCTGGAGGAAAGAACTTGATCAAGGTGAGAATAAAGAATAAAAGGCCTGTGCCAGGGGCCTAGGGAAGGAGGACTCTCAGGACTGTACTGGAGGAGGAGGAGGAGTTGGAAGTGTGTGCCCCATGATGATTGGGGCTGAGAACAATTTCTCCATAATATTCCAAAGTAGTCCAGATGGATGATCACCCATAGCAACAGCCTGGGCCCTCTCTGGTCCTGTAGCAGCTTCCTATTGGCCAATGAGTATTTCTCTCCAGCCATGAACCAGGCTTTCTCCTTTCTCATTTTTCTCATTCCTTTTTCTTCCCCTTTCTCCAAAGGACTCCTACTTGCTGTGGCTCTTCTGCTCCTTTATCTTTCCTCTGTGGCTTTCATAATGAAATGATTGCAGGAGCCCTGGTGATGCCTCAAAGCCCTCCCAAATTGTGGCCCCTGACCCATCCACATGACACCCCTTTGTTTCTGTATCTCAGAGTCCAAGCTCCGAGGGAGATACAGAGCTTTCTTTTGGCTTTCTGCTGGCCCAGATTGTACCTGGCTGTGTTCTAAGGGCACAGTCAAGCTACTTGGCTGTTACGTCTGTTGTCAATCTTCAGGGAAAGGGGTGAGGGTACTGGCTCGTCAATGGTCAGGGAGTCCCCCTGGGAAGCTCCCTTGATGCCAGGCATGTGGGAAACAGCTGGATCAAATAATGGCTGAAGGTACCAGCACTTCTGCCAGAGTGCTTCGAGGGGCTGGAAAATGGGGGAAAATGTGTTAAGTCTTAGCTCAAACCAAGGCTGGTAAGCTGAGCTTGAGGTATAGGTAGTAGAATAGTAGAGGTCAGCGGAGAGATCAGGTGAGGCTGCTGAGGATCAGCTCTCTAGCTAGCTTCATGTCATGCCCATTCACTAGCTCTCCAGCTCTCTAGCTCCCACTCCCAGACCCACCCCCAGCCTCACCCTCAGCTCCCACCCCCAGACCCTCCTCCGGCCCCACCCCCAGCCCCAACCCCAGCCCAGCTCTCTGCTGAAGTTTTCTACAACCAGCCTGACCCTGATCCACCATGACACCTGCTGCTCTCTGACCATCTTCTTGACATGTGGTCCATGTTCACCTCCTCTGCCCCCCTCCTGGTATCTACCACCACCAGCTCTTGGAATGGTGATCAAGTCCACACTATGGTTCCTAGAAAAGATGTGTCAATCAATTATCTAAGGCTACATTTACCATCCTAATGACTTCCCCACCCCTATCCCAAACCAAATCACCCCTCCCTGAATATCACCTCCTTATATATGCTCTCTTCCTTTACTAGAATAAATTTAAGTTCCTTGAGGTCAGGAATAGTCTTTCTTTTTGTACTTTTGGAAGGTACTTCTCCTTTGTTATGTTGACATTTTGATTACTTGAAAGGGGCAGAGAAAGAACATTTGTATAAGGAACACTGATAAAAAATCAGCTTGAGAACAAACAGAATCCCTCAGATAAAAATGTTTAAGGAGAGACGATTCTGAGGACCTGAGAGAAATCGGTCCCAAAGAAAATGTGTTGTGAGGATCTATTTGCTAATAGAGCTCCAAATGAGGAAAAGATGAGTGTGTTACATGAGGGTCCAACAGCTCATTCCCATGCGCTCTCCCTCCTCTTCTCTGTGTACTGGCTTCCCTGGCTTCCTTTAATTCTCAACCAAAACTCCATCTTCTACTGGAAGCCTTTCCCAACCTTTCTTAATTCTAGTGCCTTTGATTTTTTAGTTATTTCCTATTTATCCTGTTTCTCTTTGGAACAGCAACCCTGAGGGTCTTCCCCTCCCAGCTTGATTTTTTTTTTCTTTTTCTAATTAAAGGGGCCATCCTTCAACTCACTTCTTAAAGACTATTCACTGAATGGACTTTGCCTCAGTCTAAGTGAGTACATGACAAAGGTCTTAGCCTAAAAGGGCCAGGGTCTCTGCATCCTGGGTCATCTCCAGTGATCCTGGTGAATATCAGTCACTGGATCCAGATGGCTCTGGAGGAGAAAGTGAATCTGGTGACCTTACACAGCTCTCCCTCCCTCAAATCAAAGTCAACTGCAAGTCATGCCATCATCTCCCTGATGCCACGGTCCTTTTCAAAAACGAAGGACAAACACAACAACAATTTATCCTGTAAGTAGCTTATTTGCGCGTACTTGTTTGTTATCTCCCCCACTAGATTATGAGCTCCTTGAAGACAGGGGCTGTCTTTTGCCTCTTTTCGTATCCCCAGTGCTTAGAATGGTGCCTGACACATGGTAGGTGCTTAACAAATGTTTATTGACTGGTTGACCATATGATTGTTTTCAGAGTTTTGAAGGAAATAGCTGATAAACTATAAATTAAATAACTTTTCAGGAAATATGAGATTGTTATGTAAGAAGTTTATATCATACCTGACATAAAGGTGGATTTCTTTTTTAGTTTCACGTCGTAGGTTAGAATGGATCACTATTAATAAGGAGGCCCTGACTCCAGATGACCAGAGGAAAATAAAAGACAAGCAGAAGAATGTGATGATGAATGCTGTAGTCAAACCCTGCCTCTGAGTTATACCATTTGAATTTACTCTTAATTTCCTTTCCCTAGAGAAAGGATTACATGGTGAATAGGGAGCCAGCTTTCTGAGTCAGAAAGACCTAGGTTCAAGTCCCACTTCTGACACATACTAGATGTGTGACCTTGGGCAAGACACAAGACAACCCTCGGAAACTCTAAATTGCAAGACATTTGCACTGGGGCAGGGGTTTCCTTGACCTGGGTTCCTTCTGAATGAATTCATAGGTCTAGAAAGAAAGATCCGTCTTGGGCACAAAGATACCCCTTAGGCACATTGAGATCACTGATCTCTAGCTGCTGTTGCCCCTTTCCTATTTCTCCCACTGTTCTCCGTTATACCGTCTTCTTCTCGTCTGTGCTGAAACTCCAGGGAAATGGCAATCAGGCTGTTGCCTGATTTGTTGCTGGTCACTTGTGCAGCCATCCCCCAAGGGTCTCAGCCACCTTCGTGAGGAGGATGGCTCTGGGGACACAGCCTTCTTTGGACTTTTCCATGTCCCTTCCTTGGTAGATTGCAACATCACCCTCAGCCACGTCTCTGAAGACAAGCTATGTATGAACAGATAGACAAATTATGGATATAGTGCATAGTTTCAGATCCTAACCCTTCCCTGGCCTTTTTTCTTACCTGCTTACCTGAGGAGTCTGTTTGCTCTGCTTAAATGCGCTGGCTCTACCCTGAGCCAAAGCAGGCCAGGCCCTTTCTGGTTTTTTCAACAGGAACAAAGCCCTGGCCGGCTGAGCAGCCCCTCCAGGCAGCATCCGAACACTCTGAGTGCTGTAATTTCTCCCCGATCCCAATATCCAGAAATCTTCTTGAACTAGATCTTCACAAGCTACTAGCCTATTTTACCCTCCCTACTCTCTTCTTCCTGTTTCTGGTCTTTATTAATTTAATCCTTGTTTTTTTTCTCTCTCTGTTCTCTGAGTCATCCCTGCTGTTCTCTTCTAACTCCAATTATCTCTATTTCCTGGGGAAAAAAGATTTTCCAGCATTTCGCCCCTTGTTTTCTTCCTATTACGATGGATAGACACCATCATTTACATTTGGGGAGGGGGAGAAGGAAGAACTGGTCTCTGACCAATTTGATTCCCCCCCACCACCAACCTAGATGATCTAACCACAGAAAGCAAGAATCAAATAACAGAGAAAAGATTTGAATGTGTTAAATAAAATTTAAAAATGTGTCTATGCCATATTAACATTTTATGAAGGTGTCTTGTAGAGAACTAGTAGGAGACCCCATATCCATCAGGGAGAGAGACTCAGAGAAATAGAGAAGAGAAAAGGAGATGGGGAAAAGGATAGAGAAGGAGAGGGAGAGAGACAGACAGAGACAGAGAAAGAGAAGAGACAGAGACAGAGAGAGATGGAGAAGAGAGAGGGAGAGGAGAGGAGAGGGAGAGAACAGAGGAAGAGAGGAAAGAGAGAGAAGAGACAGAGAGAGAGACAGGCAGACAGACAGAGACACAGAGACAGAGATAGAGTCAGTGGGGGAAGGTCTGAGTATAATCCAACAAGAAAGAAGAAAGCTAGCTGTAGGTACAAGACCAAATTATCCCTGTAGGCAATAGTCACTCTGAAGAGAGAAGTAGGTTCAGGGAGCCTAGCAGAGCACCCTGATCAGCAGAGATGCTTTGCCCAGAGGAGAATAGAGAAAAGACAGAACATTAGGGCCCTGCAGTCCTGGAGGCATGAGTTACCCTGACCAATTGTATTTCCTACATGTTTGCTTCACTATCGATGCATACTTTTTAAGTCTATGACCTCTCTTCCTACCAACACCATGTACTCATGGGATAGTGTGGCCCAGATTATGGAAAAATGTTTTATAGCAACTTTTCTTACTCTGCCATCTTAGTAAATGTCTTTGCTTTAAGCTGTGTCTATAAGCTTGCTCTTAAGTAACAATGGAGTGTGTGAGCAATAGTTTTAGGAGTGAGAACACATTCAATATATAACGAGATGCAAGGATGGTTCAAAATAAGTAAAAAAAAGCATCCAAAACCATGATTATATCAATAGGTACAGAAAAAGAGTTTGACTTAGTACAACACTCACTTATAGTAAAAATGCTACAAAGTGTCAGCATAGAAAGAACTATTTTTATTATGATAAAAAATTCCCATCTAAAACAAAATGCTGGCATTATATGCAATGGGGAGACACTAGAAGCTTTCCAAATAAATATAAAACTAATACAAGAATGCCCCCTCTCCCACTGTCATTTGACATAATTAAACAAATGCTGACAATAGCAATAAGAAAAAGAAATTAAATGCACATAAAGAGAGTAGACGAAACTATCCCTATTTGATGATGACCTAGTAGTTTACTTGAAAAATCCTAGGAAAACAACAAACAAACAAAAAAACTAATCAAGAGAATCATTTCAGAAAAGTCGCAGCTAGAAAATTAATTCACAAAAACCAACAGCATTTCCATAAAGCAACAACAAACTTTGGGAAGAAATCATGAAAGGGTAAGTTTCATTTAATATAACTACAAAATGCATAAAATATCTGGGAGTCAATCTGCCAAAGCACACTCAACACCTCTAATAGATAGAGATACAAAACGCTACTTAAAGAAATAAAATACCTTAAAGAAGTAAATACCTCCAGGGATATTCAGTCCTCATGGCTGTGCCTCAGTAAAATAATAAAAATGAAAATCTTCTGAAATTAATTTACAGAATCGTATTACCAAAGGGATACTTTACAGAGCTATTCAAAATAATAACTGAATTCATTTGTAAGAATAAACTATTTGAAATATCATGGGAAATCATGATAAAAAGTAAGAATGAAGAGGGAATAGCACTTTTACTCTTCAAACTATATTATGAAGCAGCAATCATCAAAATGATTCGTTACTGATTGAAAAATAGAAAAGTAAATCAATAGAACAGACTAGATGTGGAAGAATCAGAAATAATCGAAGTCAATAACCCAGTATTCAATAAACCCCCAAACACAAATTACCTGGGAAATGACTCCCTATGTGATAAGAACTGTAAGAAAGACTGGGAAGCAGTTTGGTAGAAATTAGGTTTAGACCAACATCTTACCACAATAAATTCAGAATGCATATATGACCTGAACGTGAATGATCATGACATAAAAAAAAATGAGAAGAGAAGCCTTATACCTTTATGACCAAGGGGTATATGCCTAACCAAACAAAGGAAAGAAGTAATTATAAGAAGTAAAATAGATTATTTCAACTAAATGAAATTAAGAAGTTTTTTGTAAGAACAGAATCAATACAATTTGGATAAAAGAGGAAGTAGTTGACCAAGAAAAAAATATTTGTGTCAAATACATCTGATAAAGGTCAGCTATTCAGACTACCTAGACAGCTAAGAGAAATGTATGATTAAAAGCTATTTTCCAATAAATAAGTAGTCAATGAACATAAGTGGCTAAGGAATATAAAACTATTAACAAACCTATGAACGAATGTCCCAAATCACTAATAAGAAAAATGCAAAGGAAAACAATTCTGAGATTTTACCTCATACTCAGCAAATTGGCAAAGATCACAAAAGATGCAAATAGATTGAAAGGGATTGTGAAAAGACAACAGGCGCACTAACATGTGGCGGGGGGGCTGTGAATTGGTCCAATCTTTAGTATTCTAAGGGCATAGATTTAGAGCTGAAAGGGATCTTACAGGCCATGTAATCTTCAGCTCTTTTGTTTTACAAATGAGAAAACTGAGGCTTACCCAGAGTCACATAGCTTTTACGTGTCTGAGGCAGGATTTGAATTCAGGTCTTCCTGACCCCCACATCTAGTGCCCTAGACACTATGACATGCTGTCTTATTTTGGAAAGACATTTGTGATTATGTACAAAAAGTGACTAAAATATCCATATCCTCGGACCCAGAGATTGTACTGCTAAACATATAATCCAAGGAGGTTAATGGCAAAACTAACAAGTGTATTTGCCCCAAAATATTAACAGCAACACTTTTTTGAGGTAGCAAAGAACCAGAAACAAAGCAGATGTTTGCAGAACATTATTGAATTGTGAGAAATTATGAATGTAATGAATATCAGGAATCTTAGAAAGATTTATATGAACTGATGCAAAGTAAATAGAACTAGGAAACACAATGTGACTTGGTTTCAAGTTACATAAGACTTCCCTAACTGATGGAGAGAATCCTGCCTGGAGGCATTGTTCTTATGTGAGGAGCAGAGCTGGTAACAGAGCTTTGGAGAGAGAAACGTTCTTGATTACTTCTTTGACAGAGGACACAGGTAGTTCCAGACTCTCTTGAGATCCAACTCCAAGCATGTGAGGGGAGAGTGAGACAGATTTTGGAAGACTGACAAGTAGGGGAATTTCCAGCTTGCCTCTTTAGAGACTTGAAGGGAATTCCTCCTTGGGTTGACATTGGGGCCTTTTTCTTGGTTGAACTAAAAAAAACAAGCATTTATTAAGCACCTGCTTTGTGCCAGACATTATGCTAAGCACATTACAAATATCTCATTTGATCTTTATGACGACCTTGGGAAACAGGTGCAATTATTATCCCCATTTTACAGTTGAAGAAACAGAGGAAGACAGAGGTAAAATGACTTGCTAACAGTTCGGGAAGACAGAGGTAAAATTACGCAGCTTACATGAGGCAAAATGACACGGCTAACTCATGTCTGATGCCAGATTTGAACTCAGGTCTTCCTAAGCTGATCTCACCTCTCTCCCAAGTAGAAAACTCATTCACTTGTATATTTTCTGATACATTCTAATCAGGGAAACTTCAATTTCTGTTTGCTACCTATTTGGATAAATTCGTTCCTTGCTATTCTCTACTTAGGACAGTCCTTAGGGTAAAAATCACTTGATGGGAAGGGACCAAGTCAGTGGGCATAAGCTTGCATTAATAATTTCTTCCCTTTAATAAATAATGGCAAGGAAAATGGTTTAAACAAACAAAACCCATGCATCTTGACCAGCAATATTTAGATATAATTCTAGTCTGGTATTCCCTCTCAGAGAACAATAGAGTAACCAGACTCATGACCCCTTTTCCTGCTGCTCTTCAAGCAGAAATCAAATTCTCCACTGGAAACCCATGGACAAGAGTCCAGAAATATCTATTCATGTCTCTCTAATCCTAATTCTCCATTACCAAAACCCATGTTGGTGTGCATATATTATATGAACAGCACAAATCTTAGAACTATGCACAATGACTTCAGCAGCATAAACAGAAAGAAGTAAAGAACAATCAAAACTGAATGCTCTAAAATTATAATGACCAAGCTAGACTCCAAAGAAGAGATGAGAAGGTACCTCCCTTGCCCCACCCTCCACTTCTTTGCACATCTTGGGTATGGAATACATATGGCATCAGCCTCTTTTTTATGTATTACTTAATTATGCTAAATTTTTCCCTTTTAAAAAATTATTTATTATAAGGATGTTCCCTCAGGGAGGAAGAGGGGTACATTGGGAAATGTAGGTGATGTAAAGACAAAAGACATCCAAAGAAGAAGGAGGGGGAGGAGAAAGATGAGGAAAAGGAGGATGAGGGGGAGAAGGAAGAGAAGGAAAAGGAAGAGGAGGAGAAGGAGGAGAAAAACAAGGAGGAGGAAAAGGAGGAGGAGGAGGAGGAAGAGGAGGAGGAGGAAGAGGAGAAGGAGAAGATAATGACATGTAGACCCACAAAATAACCTAGAACCCAAGGGAAGTCATCACCCTCTGTGGTACCCAACAATTACTAGTTTGTAATAACTATGCTAGAAACTAACAAAAAGCACAATTACATAGCCTACCTGAGGTAAAAGTTGTTCTTATGAGATATCACTCCTTGGTGGCAAGGACCTAAAGATCTTCTAGAGGACCTAAATAGCTTTAGGGCCATTACTGGGCAGAAGTGAGAATTTGAGAAGTTTATTGTAGATAAAAATAAGAATAACTGGAATAAGAAAAGAAGAACTAAAACAGAGCAAAAAGGACAAAAATCAATGCAATCGTAGCCTCTTCAAGGTGTGACAGAATATGGTGGACAAAAAATGAGTTGAAATCCCAGACTTCATATACAGGCACATAGGAGACAATATGTGTTCGGTTCCAGACTCAATAATAAATAAATAAATAATAAATCGAATATCACAATAAAGTAAGTCACACAATTTTTTTTTGTTTCCCAGTAGACATAAAAGTTATGTTTACACTATTTTATAGTCCATTATGTATACAATAGTATTATGTCTAAAAAGTATACATATCTTAATTTTAAAATACTTCATTGCTAAAAAATTCTAACCATCATCTGAGCCTTCAATGAGTTGTGATCTTTTTGCTGGTAGAAGGTCTATCCTTGATGTTGATGGCTGCTGAATGAGCAGGGTGGTAGTTGCTGAAGGCTGGGGTGACTGTGGCAATTTCTTAAAATAAGATCATAATTGGGGCAGCTAGGTGGCGCAGTGAGTAGCACACCAGCCCTGGAGTCAGGAGGACCTGAGTTCAAATTTGGCCTCAGACACTTGATACATGTACTAGCTGTGTGACCTTGGGCAAGTCACTTAACCCCAATTGCCCTGCCCCCCCCCAAAAAAATAAGATAATAATGAAGTTTGCCACATAGATTGACTCTTCCTTTCACTTGAACACTTAGAAGCCATTGTGTGGTTATTAACGAGCCTAATTTCAATATTGTTATATCTCAGGGAATAGGCCTAAGGAGAGGGAGAGAGAGAGAGAGAGAGAGAGAGAGAGAGAGAGAGAGAGAGAGAGAGAGATGGGGAACAGCCAGTTGGTGGACACATACAACATTTATTGATTAAGCTCACTATTTTATACGGGTATGGTTCGTGGTGCCCCAAAGAAATTAAAATAGCAATATTAAAGGTTACTGATCACAGATCACCCTAACTGATATAATAGTAATAAAAAAGAGTTTGAAATATTGAAAGAATTACCAAAATGTGACTGAGAGACACAATGTGAGCACATGCTGCTGGAAAAATAGTGCTAATAGATTCACTCAAGGCAGGGCTCCCACAAACCTTCCATTTGTAAAAAATGTAGTATCTGCAAAGCACAATAAAGTGAAGCCCAATAAAACAAGGCATGCCTGAACCCCTTTCAGAAGGACTGAGTCCTGGATTAACAATATGACCCATAGGATGGATGATTTAAAAAAAACTTTTGCAATGCATTTTGGGTCTCTCAATATGAAGTGGTGATAAGGAGAAGGGATAGCACCAGTAGACATTAACAACACAGTGCAGACGATGACAGTCCTGGTAGAGTCACTGATCATCTTTAGGGTTCAGGGTCATTTGAAGTAAGGTAGCTAAAAGATCATTACCATCTTGTCTGTAGCCTCTCCCTATTCTTGTATTGATATCATGAATTGCCCCGTCCCAGCACCCACTGAGTATTCTCCTGACCATCAACCTGACCTTTCTGCTCCTCATATGTCCAATTAGTCAGGGAGAAATACCAAATCTTTTCCTCTTTAGAGGACTTTTCTGAGGGATGGTCTCCTCTTTTCCACAGGGATAGGGTAGATAGTTTCATCTCTCCCCTATCACCTGAAAGCAAGGCACTCAATAACAACTCTAACCTTTGACCCTTCAAGCCCTTCCTAAGGAAGAGTTGTCTGGTGACCATTGGGTACCATATTAGCAACAGTATGGAGGGGCTTTATCAATTCCAGGAAATAGAAAGCAAAAATCTAGATGGGATGCTGACCATGCCAGTGTCTACTTCCTTGGGGCCTATATTGCTGCCCATTCTGCTGCTGTAAGGGCCCATGACTTCAGATTAAGCAGTGTCCCCTTCTGCCAAGGTCTGAATGCCATGGTGGACAATACTACCACCCTCTTAGGTAAGGAACAGAACTGTCTTCGGTACTACCAGTACTCTCTAGTGCCTGTGGGTGCTGCTGCTGTCTCCCTATATGGAATCCCAGTGGGTACAAAAAGAACAAGAACCCAGTTGAAAATGCCTCCAGCCTAGTAAAGAGCAGGGTCACCAGGCATTTCCTACTCAGTTGTTTTCTCATATAGGACTGTCTGTTTGATGCCTTCAGAAGGATATCCTTTTTAGCTCCCCCCGCTTTCTTCTCACTTTCCCAAGGACACGTTTTCCCTTTAGATGAAATCTCTCTTTTTCCCCAATGCATCTCTCCTTCCTCCATCTGCTGCTCTTCTCTCCTTATCTTCCCTTTTCCCATTTGCCCCAAATGGACATACAGAAAACTCCTGGAGAGCAAACCAATCCAAGAAGCAAACACCATAACACTGAGGCACCTGGGGAAATGTCTTTGATTTATGTTAACTCATTTGCCTCCATTAGAATAGACAGTCCCAGCTAAGCCTTTCAAGTGTTATTAAACATTTAAAATTCCAGTGGGTCAATCAATCAACCCCATCAACAACATCTATTTAGCGTCTACAGTGGGCAAAACGCTGTCCTGGCTGCCCTGGGGAGCATACAGCATAACATGTAATCTCTACTTTCATAGAGCTAAGAGATGCAAATGTGGAGGATGTGTTGAGGAGCCAAACCAGATGAGCTAACATAGAAATTTTTGTTTGTTATTCTTATCTGTATTGTTACTAAAAACATAGTATGAATCTATTGAACAACCATGATAAATTAATATTTTCTCATAAGTAAAAGAAAATCTTTACTTAGGTACTCTCATCCTAGTTACTTATCTTTGGAACAAATGTATTTTCTGGGCCTCAGTTTCCCTGAGTGACAATATTGAACTCAACGACCTCTGAGGCTTCCTTTAGCTCCGATCTATAAGGAGGGAAAGGAAAGAGAATGAGCATTTATTACATGCCTACTATGTGCCAGATACTGTGCTGGCCTTACAAATATCATCCCATTTGATCCTTATAATAGCCCTGTAAGGTAGGTGCTATTATTATCCCGATTTTACACTGAAGAATCTGAGACAAGTAGAGATCAAGTGACTTGCTCAGGGTCACACAATTTGTAAGTGTCTGAGGCCAGATCTCCATTCTTCCTGACTCCAGACCAAGTACTCCATCCATTATATCACTCAACTGCCTTATAATCCTGTAAATCACTGTCATGACAAGCTTCCTCCATAGTTTACCTTCCTTTCTACAAAATAATAATAACAATTCTTGTAATGGAGCCTAGCTTGGCATAGACCTGGGCCCTAACCTCTTCTGGTGATGCTTGCTCTGGCTGGGACATTTCCCATTTAAAGCCAGTCCTTTGCCTTGACCTCTTCCAGGGACACACGCTCAGCACCGAAAGACTTGGTTCTTTGACATGGTGCAGCAAAACCTGGCAGCCCCTCTTCCTCCCCCACTCCCAACCCCCAGATGCCTGTACCAAAGCCATGGGAGAAAGGAGTTGTCACTGAGCCAGGGTGAGCAGGCTTCTCAGTACAATTCAAAAGAAATTACTTCATTCTGCCTCTCTTTCTCCTAGACTCTACGAAAAAGTGCGGTGTCACGTAACTTTGGACTTCCTATGATGATGAGGAAGGATCCTAGCAGCAGGAAGGCCGAAAGTCCATGGCAACAATGCAGCTAGTGGTGTAAGACCCAACAAGGCCGTCAAGAAGAGCTGCCAGCACAGGTTCTTTGATCTGATTTTCTAAGGGAAGCAACTGTAAGGGGTTAACAATCTCACTTTAATCACACATACATATATCATTCACTTAGTTCAGGGGGAAGCCAGCACCCTGAACTTCAGAGAGAATACAAACAGAAATTA
The DNA here is from genome assembly GCF_011100635.1 of Trichosurus vulpecula. NCBI lineage: Eukaryota > Metazoa > Chordata > Mammalia > Diprotodontia > Phalangeridae > Trichosurus > Trichosurus vulpecula. Next base: position 446,373,575 of record NC_050573.1, read on the forward strand.
CAAACAGAAAATATCAACAGATCAAGTAATACAATTCAACAGACAGGGTTCGTGTCTGATTAAGACATCACATACGTAGTTACCAAAAAGAGAAGCCCCAACATCTAGGTTTTCTTCAAAGCCAGGGGCCTCTTAACAACAGCTACCCAGAGTCTCCACACCAACATTCTTCCAGTGAGTGAAAGCCCCAAACAAGATGCTAACCTCTGAGTTTATATACCCTTCTTAGGGCCCAAAGGCTTCACAGCTAATCAGTAAAAGGGTGGGGGCCTGGGGCTTCATATGTAGTTAAGAAAAGGGTGTGGGCCTGGGGCTCAGCACCTAGCAAGACTTAATCAAAGGCACTTGATTACTTTAGCATTCTAAAAGAGAAAACAGAAAAAAGAATAAGTCCCACCCTGCTTAACATTACAACTATAAAATTTGTACTAAAAAAAGGAAAATACATTCTTAACCCCCAGGATCTACAAAAACAGGTGGTGGGCTGAATATGGCCTATAGGCCATAGTTTGCTATTTTACCCATTCTACACCTTCTTTCTGGGAACATCCTAGACACTAACTAAATCTAAACTTGGTACTTCAGGGTTGGGAGGGAAAGAGCCAGAGAGTACAATTAAAAAAAAAAAAAAAAACCCTGGTCCCTCTCTTTACTAGCCAGACTCCTCCAACACTGAATTCCGCCTAAATTCCTGAATTCTGAGCTAAAAGCTCTTTGAGAGGGAGAAGATGTGTGTCCCAACCTGCCCTCCCCACCCCCAACACAGGAGAAGTTCTTATGTGGTACCTAAAGGTTTGCAAAACACTTTTCTCACAACTCCATGAGGTAGCCAAATATAAGCATCATTTCTATTTTACACACATGAAAACTCATCATACAGTTTAGACTTCCACTATCACACAATTTTTGAGCTGGGACTTGAATCCAGGACTCCTGACTCCATATCTGAGATTTTTCCACTGGGAAGTTCCACTAAAATTGCTTCTTCAGGGAGGCTGTGCTATTTTCCAGATATAACAAAAATTCACATATAATTGTCATTAAGCATTTCAAAGCACTTTCCGAAACATTTCCCAGTTGGACAAAATCCCCTTTGCCCACAAAGCAAATGGTCAGCTTCCTAGCTATACTTGGACTTAGTGTGAAGTCTCCATGTACTGATCAATTCATAGTACATGTCTCAGGATGCCTTCCCACATGTAAGTGGCACAGGAGATAGACTGTGGGGAGAGGACCTGGAGTCAGGAAGACCTGAGTTCAAATCTGACCTCAAACACTTACTATCTGTGTGATCCTACACAAGTCACTTACTCTCTATTTGCCTCAGTTTTCTCATCTGTAAAACGGGAATAACAATACCTCCCAGGGTTGTTGTAAAGATCAAATGAGATAACAATTGTGAAATGTTTAGCACAATGCCTGGCACATAGTAAGTGCTATATAAATGCTAGGTCTTAATTAGCAAATGGTCCATCACATAAAATCTGGGTAACTGCAAGATGCTTACCCCTACCAGTACAGAAATATCTCTTCCATGGGTATGGTAGTGCCTACCTATAATAACTGCTACTAGGGAGACTGTGGTTGGAACTTCTCTTGAGTTTGTGAGTTCTGAGCTATGTTGAATTAAAACAATTAGGTTTCTACACTTAGTTCAGCACAAATATGACAAGCCCCTGGGAGCCTGGGGGCAACTAGACTGCCTAAGGAGGTCAGAAACTGGAGATGACTCAGGTCAGAAAATGGAGATGGTCAAAGCTCCCAGGCCAGTTAGAGTGAGACCTGAGATGAGCACCATGAGCTATCCCTGTACTCCCAGGTTGGGTAAGAGAAGGTGACTCAGGCTCAGAAAACAAAGAATTGTCTCCTATTCTAAACCACTGAGCTGATTAGTTTAGTTTAGCTTCACTTAGCTTAGTTTTACTTTGTTTTAAATCTGGCCAAGCTTAAAAAAAAAAAAACTTAAGTGCAGAGATATTCAGTGCTCATGGCTGGGCTGTGCCAGTCAAATCAAAATGACAATTCTATCAAAATTAATTTAAAGCTTTATTACTTTACCAATCATACTACCTGAGGAACATTTTACAGAACCAGATAAAATATTAACAATATTCATTTGGAAGAAAAAAAGAGCTAGAATCTGTAGGGAAATCATGAAAAAATGTAGATATGAAGGGGGAATGGTACTTGAAGATCTTAAACTACATCATAAAGCAGTAAATATTTGGTAGTGGTTGAAAAAATAGAAAAGATCAATGAAAGAGAAAACTCAAGAAAAAATCAGAAGTAATTGAACCCAATAACCCAGTGCTTCATAAACCCCAAAACATAAACCACCCAACAAAGACCTGCCTCTTTGGCAAGAATTACTAGGAAAACTGGGAAGCAGTCTAGCAGAAATTATGTTTACACCAACAGCTTATACTATAATAAATTCCAAATGGATACATAATCTGGATATTAAAGGTAAACCCGTTAAAAATGAGAGAAGCTGATCATATGTTTTTTGTAGTTGGGGAGTGTTAAAAAGGAATGAGAAGTAATTACAGAAGATGAAATAGATCAGTTCAATTACATGAAATTAAAAAACTTTTACAAGGACAAAATAAGAAGAGAAATAATTGAGTGGGGAAGAAAAAACTTTGCATCAAATATCTTTAATGAAAGGTTGATATACAAAATATCTGGATAACTATGAGAAATATATAAGTCCAAAAGTCATTCCCCTTCACAAAAAAAGTGGTCAAAGGATATGAACAAATGGTTCTCAAAAAAGAATTATAATCTATTAAAAAATCATGTGAATGAATGCTCCAAATCATTAAAAATAAAAGAAATCAAATCAAAACAATTCTGATGTTTCACTTGAAGTGGGGGTTTGGTACGTGAACCTCTAATAGCAATCCCCCATGTGGAGATGCTGGGGACCTGACTTTTCCTCTACATCATCATAGCTTTCTCAGACAGGAAGCAGGCTCCCCAGCATTTACACATGGAAAGACACCATTATCTTTCAGACTTCTGTTACACACCTCATACCCAACAAATTGGCAAAGATTATAAAAGATGGAAATAGTCAATATGGAAGATGTTATAAAAAGACAACAGGTAGTCTAATGCATGGTTGGTGGAGTTGGGGATCGGTCCAAACATTAAGGTCATAAGACCATAATATGTGAGCTGAAAGAGATTTCAGAAGCCATCAAGTCTCCAGCCCTTTCATTTAACAAATGAGGAAACTGAGACACAATCAAGTTAAATGACTTGCCCAGGGCCCCACAGTTACTGAGGCAGGATTTGAATTCATGTCTTCCTGATTCCATGTCCAATGCCCCAGTCGCTATGCTTTGCTGCCTCATTCTGGAGAGCCATTTGCAATTATGTAAAAAGAGTGATAAAAATGTCCATTCCCTTGCACCCATAAAGAGAATTGCTAGGCATCTACTCCAAGGAGGTTAATGACAAAAATAAAGACACCACATACACCAAAAATATTTATAGCAGCACTTTTTGTAGTAGCACAGGGCTGGAAATAAAGTAGATATCCATTTATTGGAGAATAGATAAACAACTTGTAGTACATGAATATAATGGAATATAACTGTGAACTAAGAAATGATGAATGTGTTGAATATAGGGAAGATGTATATAAACCAATGTAGAGTAAAATAAGCTGAATCAGGAAAGCAATATACACAATGACTACAGTAATATAAATAAAAGAAATGGCCATAAAACCATCAAAGCTGGATGCTGTGAAATTATAACGGCCAAGCTTAGTACCAAAGAAGAGACATGAGGAGACAGCTTCCCCTGATCCCCCCAACACACACGCTACTTTGCACAGGTGCAGAACAATGGGTGTGGAACATTGCATATGTCTGACTTTTTTCAAAATTTTACTTAGGTTTGCTAAACTTTTTTCCCCTTTTTCATTCTTTATTATGAGGAATGGCTCTCAATGGTGGAAGGAGGGGGTTGGAAACAATGGGATGTATAGGCAATGTAAAAAAAATGTATCAATAAAAGTTATTTTTAAAAAAAACAGAAGTAGAAAAAGATGCTCAGGAGATGAGTGGGTAGAAGACCTTGGCCACTGGTGATTGGCTGAGCAATGATTTCGGGCTGAAGAGGAGGAGGAGGAGGACCACGGCCCTGTCAGGAATGTAACCGGCTCCCTCCCAGCACCAAACTAGGACAGAACCTTAGCCTGACAGTTAATTCTTGCCTAAGGACACATATCTTGGAGCAGATTAAATAAACAGAATTAAATTAAATTAAATTCCGATCAGAACCTGCCCAAAGCCTGCTGGCAGTCCAGCACAGCACCTCATCAATCTTTCACTTCTTTTATGAATTATGGATAGCCTGCATCACGGTTTGAGCAGAGGTGGGGACCTGGAGGATGCAGACAGACAGAGAAATGGTCCCTCTGGCTAGAGGAAAGTAATTATAGGAGTTCAGAGGAAGGGACTTGCTTTGTCGGGGCTCACTGTGTGGGCTTTAGGAAAAACATCTCATAATGCAGAGAGGTTATCTCTAATATTAACATGATCCTGATTCACGCTTCTCTCCATAGCCTTTCTTAAAACCAGCTGATTCTTCCTCCACACTGCAGCCAGCTAGCAGTGTGTGTGTGTGTGTGTGTGTGTGTGTGTGTGTGTGTGTGTGCGTTGTGAGGAAGGTTCAGGGACAGGAAGATGATTTTATAAAGTCACAGTTTTTCTGTCTTGCCATTCTGTCAAAAAAGGAGTCTGCACTCATGACCCAAAGACAAACCTACTTTGAATGTAAATTGGCTCTTGCATGGGCCCTGGCAAGAGCAAATCCTCTGAAACCTGCAGGATTTTAGAGCCAGAAAGGAGAGGGAGAGAACCAAAAAAAAAATTAAAAAAGCGACTGTTTACATCTGCTAAAGCAGATGAAGGAACTCAGACAGACAGCAGGGAAAAGCCCAAATTCCAATCCACATTATGGTTTGGAGTCAAGTGCAAAAGTGTTTCTTAAGCCCAGTTATTGTCTAACGCCAGCTTTCCAGCCATAAGTGAAGGCAGGAGAAATCTGGTTTCAAATCTGTCTCCCAACACTCACTGCGACCTTGTCAAGTCTCTTTAACCTTCCTGTGTCTCATTTCCGTAAAATGGGGATAAATCTTAACAATAGCATTTACCCCTCAGGGTTCTTGTCCTAATCCAATGAGATAATGTATGTAAAGCACCCTCTATGTGGCTGCTACTAGGATCCAGGTCTCATGCTTCTCTTCAGTCGCCTGAAATTTCATTTCTAGAGAATTGGGGAGGGGAGAGGAAGGAGATGAAACCCAAGGCTGTTAATTCTGCAGCTTCCAGCAGGTCTCCTAGGGAAAGAGGTTGAAATTAATGACTGAGCTGTGGATTCCATTCATCTCTACTTATCCTCTCTCCCATCAGCCCAGAAATTTGAGAGGTGGTTGTGCAACATATCACAGTCTTTTGTACGTGAAGCTGATACTGCTGACTATGTTATTTTCTCATTCTAAATTTTTCACTGTCAGCAGAATTTGGAGGTTGAATTTCCTATAGGCGTCAGATCCTAGCCCTTGGTGGAAGGAGGAAAGGGGTTAACAGCCATGAGCCTTGGTAAAAGCCAGGCCCGCATTAGAGTTCCTTCTCTGCTGTCATGAGCCAAGTGTCAGTGGGATGTCAGGAGAATAACCAAGCAGCTGAGGAAGCCCAGATATCAGATGCAAGGGAACAGATACAAGAGGAATCCAGGTACAAACCAAGCCAACCATAGTGTAGAACAAGATGAGGAAGCCAACCAGTGAAAGATGACCAGATGGAAAATTCTGACTGAGAAGCCTGGGTAAAAAGCTCTTAGGATGGATACACAAGTTTTTCAATGAGAAGAACAATTGTTCAAGAATCATGTTTTTGCAAGGAAGCTTTATCTTCTGGTGGTCTAATGGGGATTTGGAAATCTATTAAGTAGATATTGATTAGAAATTGTACCACATGTGAAGGAATTCAGCATAAAGTAAGGAAAATTAGAAACTGAATAAGAGAAGGGGAGCAAGAACTAGGGCAAAGTAGAAAAACAGAGGAAAAGGAAGATGAATTCATTTGGGGAAGGAAGGAAGGAAGGAAGGAAGGAAGGAAGGAAGGAAGGAAGGAAGGAAGGGAGGGAGGGAGGAAGGAAGGAAGGGAGGGAGGAAGCAAGGGAGGAAGGAAGGAAGGAAGGAAGGGTAGAAGAGAGGGAGGGAGGAAAGGAGGGAGGAAGGGAGGGAGGGAGGAAGGAAGGAAGGAAGGAAGGAAGGAAGAATGGATGGAAGGGAGGGAGGGAGGAAAGGAGGAAGGAAGGAAGGAAGAGAGGAAGGAAGAAAGGAAGGGAGGGAGGGAGGGAGGGAGGATTGCCCCTGATCCTGTTTCTATTACAACTCCCAACCTTCCTTTCTGCTGAACTAGCAAGGACAGTCCTATTAGGGCCGGGTTACAAGAGACACCTAACATGAAAAAGAGCCTTTTCTGTTAATAGCCCAACAACAGGCTCTGTCTGATCAGAAGATACCACATCCCCTATTCCTGCCCTGCAATCCCCCAGTTACAAACCTTATCCAATCCTAAGGTACACTAAACCCAATTCACTTCCTGCCTTAGTTGAAACCTCTATGACCGTTTGTTCTTTTGTTCCTTCGGGGAGGGACTCCCTTGCTGGCTAAACTCATTGTTTCCTAAATTTTTGGTTTGGGTTTGGTTTTGGTTCTGGTTCTGGTTCTGGTTTGTTCTAGCACTGACAATTTTACCCACACAGGCACTGTGCTAAGCATTTTACAAATATTGTTTCATTTGATCCTCAAAACAACCTTATAAAATAGGTGCAAAAATATTAAAAAGAAATATCTATTAAATAAGTACTACGTGCCAGGCACTGTGCTACTGCCTTACAGGTATTATCTCACTTGATCTTTGAAATAACCTTAGGAGACAGGAGCTATTATTATCTTCATTTTACATATGAAGAAACTGAGGCAAACAAAAGTTAAGGGACTTGTCCAAGGTCACACAGCCAGCAAGTATCTGAGGGTAGATTTGAACTCAGGTCTTCCTGACTTCAGGCCCAGCACTCTATCAGCTGTACCATCATAAGTACTACCTCCAAAAATACCACTATGCTTGATTTGCACAGCCTCACACAAGCATGTATTCTAATTCTTCATGCACAGGAGGTAGGGCCAGGGTCTATGGCTGATCATGGGTGGCTGAAAAGAGGGAGCAGCCCCTTTGTGCATCATAACAGTGGATCGTAGTCATTTCTCACTCAGTTCCTACTTAGGTCCACCCAACTCTGCTCTCTGACTCATACTTATGTTCTAACCAAGACCTGTGACCCTTACACACACACACTCCATCCATTTCTGCCTTCAAGCAGTACTAGCTTTCTCCTGCCTAGAAGGTCTTTCTACTCTGTCTATGAGAAAGCATCCCCCTTTCCTTCTCCTGCTTTAGAATTATCTTACCGATGAAGCTTTTGAGATTAATTCCATCCAACTACGACCACTCTGATCCCTCCAGCAGTCACTGGAGGCTTTATAAAATCAAATGAGCTAAAGAATGTGAGAGAAAAACTGTCCATACCAGTTGTGTGGGATTGTTGTGTCACCGTTAGTTTCTTTTTCTAAACATATCAAAAGTGTTTACAAAACAACTCAACGATAATCCTCAACAACCAGAAGGTAAATACAAGCACAATTTGTCATTTTACCTAGTTCAGAATACACCCTTTTGATGTGCCAACAATACTCAGGGAGAAAGTAAATTAATGGTTAGCTTAAGAAAAACAATATAACATAGGCAAAATTTATTCACTTGCTGTTGATTTGCTCATTTGGGGACATTATGGACATACTTATTTCTCCATGGCTATAATTAATATTTTATATGTAGCTTCAAGCAAGCTTTGTAGTTCTCTTAAGGACAGCCCTGGGATATGACATATGGCCAGGGATATATGACTGTTGATTGGGTAAGAGGAGGGGCAGGGAGGAAGAGAGAGAAAGAGGAAGAGAGAGAGAAGGGGGAAGAGAGAGAGAGAGAGAGAGAGAGAGAGAGAGAGAGAGAGGAAGTAAGGAAAGTAGTTTTTATCTTTAACCCTAAAATAAAATCATACCCATAGACTTCAAATATCTGATTGTAACAGACAGATATAATTTCAAACTCAGTACCCATCTGGAAGATATGAGTTAGAGAGTGATCATCCAGCCACAGCCCTTCTCCTGCTCATCCTAAAAGTGGAAATTCAGCCTCCTCAAACAAAGACATAGAATAAAACTTCTCCATATAATAATTAATAATAGTAGCTAACATTTATATAATTCTTACTATGTTCCAGACACTGTGCTAAGCACTTTACAACTATTATCTCATTCGATCTTCATAAAAATCCTGGGAGGCAGGAGCTGTTATTATCCCTACTTTACAGGTGAGGAAACTGAGGCAAACAGTAGTTTAATGATTTTCATGGGGTCATACAGCTAGAAAGTACCTGAGGCTGGCTTTGCACTTAGGTCTTCCTGATTCCAGGCCTGGCACTCTATCCATTCCACCACCTAGCAACCCCATCTATATATCCCTAATACATTTGGGACACCCAAAGCTTGTTTCACAGTACAGTGAGAGCTTGTCCACAGGACTGTAGCTAGGACCCAGTTAGTGCAAATAATAAATCCCCTGAAGTGGTCCCATGAATTCAAATTTACACTATTTGAAGTTATAATTATGTAAATTATGGTAATGGGTTCCAGCTTAATGGAAATGTTTAGTGTGAATTCTAATGATGCCACCACTTCACAGAACTCTTGATTTGCACTAATCAAGACTTAACCGTAAATCTACACTAAGTTTCCGTGATTTCCTGTACGAGAATTCTTTTAAGCATTGAAATTTTAGTGATGATTCTTTGGAATCTTCCTCAAATTTCTCCTTTGTCTTTTTCTGAAAGCCATTGCTGTGGTAACAATTTCAACAGCACTGGGCAACATTTACTTCTATTGTATATGACTTTATAAATTTTGTTTCACATTGAATACCAAAGTAACCCTTGTATCAGGGGAAGGAAGCAAATAAGCATTTTATTAAGCATCCAATATGCACCAGGCATCGAACTAAGCACTTGACAAATATTTCATTTTGCCATCACAACAGCGCTATGAAGTAGGTGTTATTATTAACCTCATTTTGCAGTTCAGAAAACTGAGGCAGACAGAGGTTAAGCAAAATAGCCTGGGGTCGAGTTGCTAGTAAGTCTCCAAGATAGGATTTGAACTCAGTTCTTTCTGACTTCAGGCCCAATGGTCTGTCCACTGCACCTAGGTGCTTCTAGGCATCTAAGTGAAGCAGCAGAGACTTCTCCCTACTATGAAAGACCTGAGCACACTTTGAGGGACTCTTGACTTTCTGGCTTGCCACTCCTACCCAAATGGAACCTAGAAACTTCCATTTCTGGCATTCCCTCCATAGTCCCACCAGCGCCTCTCATGAGTCCTCAAGCTCACAAGGCTTCGAGCACAGGTTTTATTCAAATGATAAAGTATCCAAAAATGACACATCTGAGCCTCTAGAGAATCAAGAGAGTAACTTCTCACATTTAATAGAGCCTCTGCAATCCTACTCCTGGGTACCTACAGAGTTCCTGTAATGTCTTAGAGAATTACCCTCATTGATGTTGTAGCAAAAAGGGATGCAGGGGGAGAGGGGAGATTTGGGGTTTGATACTCTATGTGGGTGTCCTGCCACCTCTTCACTTATGCTGATGCTTATCCCTGGATGCATCTTATACACACACACACACACACACACACACACACACCACTGAGCAAGTGCCTCTGCTTAAGGAGAAGGCCTATCCCTGAGAAAGGGAGTGAGGAAGGCCTTTCAAAGTCTTCACTTTACTAAGCTCGTCAAGGGCAAGAATTATAGAGTGTTAGAACTGGGAGAGACTGGACCATTTAGTCTGGCCCCACTCATGTCTGATATCAGCACTGTACTAAGTGGTAAAGAGTGAGTATTCAAGCATGCCACAGACTGACTGATTGCCCTTTCATAGGAATTAATCAATAAACACTTATTGATCCCCTACTGTGTGCCATTGTCTGTGCTAAACCCTGGGGACAGAAATATGAAAAAGAAAGACAATCTCGGCCCTCTAGGACATCACAGTCTAAAGCGGGTGGGGGCAGGAGGAGACAACAGACAAAAGGAAACTGAAAGTGGTGGGGAGGGAGGGAGAAGGTTCCTAACTTGGGAGCTTGATCAAGTCCAACCCAAGGAGTGTAAGCTGGTAGTAAATGAAGGCATAACTGACCTAGAAGTCCTTTTTAAATGGAGGCTTTGAGAGGGGCTCTTTGTTCCACCTTCCAGTCCTCCAATGAGAGGGGTAGAGGGTCCTGAGGGTGCCAAGAAGGTATGAGTACAAGGCTGATGCAATCTGATGAGCTCTCCCCATGATGAACTTTCCTGGGGCCATGATGTAATCTATTCCAAGGAGTGTAAACTGGTGAGAAATGAAGAAATGCTTGGCCTGAGAGGTCTCTTTAAATGGAAGAATCATAGGCTTTAGAGCTGAAAGGGACCTTGGAGATTAACTAGTCCAACACAGAATAAAAGAGAGGCCCAGGGAAGCCAAGAGACTTATCCAACACAGAATAAAAGAGAGGCCCAGGGAAGCCAAGAGACTTACTCAATGTTGTTCAGGTAGTAAGAGTAGAGGCAGGATTCAAACCCAAGTGGTGTAACTCTCATTTGTAAAATGAAGCCTTTGGAATAAAAGGCCTCTGAGGTCCCTTCTGGCTCTAGATCCCTCAGCCCATGACTCCAAATACAGTGGTTGTTTCACCCTGCCAGGCTGGCAATTCCTCTCCTTCCTTTCCTACAGAACTAACTACTCAAAGGGCCAGGAGTTTTTAAAGAACTCTCCAGTCTGCAATGATGCTGAAACAGCAGTGATACAAACCCAAAGAACAAAACAAAACTTCCTGAGTGGGGGCAGGGGCATTTCTAATCAGGAGATACATGTTTAACTAGCCACACTAAGTACCAGAACCCAGCCCAGGGACTGAGCACCGCAATGGGTTAGCACCATCCCTTGGGATCACCAGCCACCATCTATCATCACCCAGAGGAGCTGAAGCCAGCCAGTGATGTAACAAGTGGAGATCGTGAACAGAAGTTAAATCACAGGAGTTGAAATGTTTGGAAATAGCACCAAGAGATTGGATTGGGAGTTTTTGTGTGTGAGGAGGGGTCCTAAGATCTTCAAGAACCAGAAGAAATAAAGACCTTTGGCTTTACAATGAAGCCACTAGAGAGCAATCTCAGGTACACGGTGCCCTCTAACACCCTGCTGAAGCATTGCTCTAAAGGGGCTGGGGTGGGCAGGGAAGGGGAAGGGGGGGGGATTTGAAACTGCTTCCTGATGCTCCCCAGTGAGTGAGCAGATTTTCTATTACTGGCGGATGGCAGACCTGGATGTGGTTTTAATTCAATCTCCTCCAGACTGAGGCACGGGGATCTTTGGTGGTGGAGCTAAGATTTTTAATGGTCCTTGTCATCCTTCCTGATATTCCCCCTCATTTTGTTTTTCTTCTTCTTCCTATTGTATATGCTATTGTAAAGGCTTGGGTTAAGATAGAAGGGAAAGAAATCAACAGAACAAGGATTTATTGTTTGTCCTTTGCTCTTGAAGAGGGCCATGACGTCAGGGACATGATGCCATGACATGCAAGTGAACTGGATTTAAGTGAGAGAGGGCTGGGCAAAGTCACCAGGCTCGCTTTCTCCTCCGGAGCCATCTTGGTCCAGTGGCAAGATATAGATCAGGATGATTGGAGATGGCCCTGGATGCAGTGGGAGACCTTGGCCTTTTTTAGCCTAAAGTCTTCCCCAGGTCTCAGTATGACTGAGGCAATGCCCGTTCAGTGATTAAGGCTAAGTAGGAAATGAGGCAGAAAATGGCCTCTATTACCTTGTCAAAAAAAAATCAAAATCAGTCTGGGAGGGGAAGACCCTCAGAGTTTCAGAGATAGTGTGTTAAAGGACCTGGAGTCAGACAAAAGACCTGGGTTCAAATCCTGGCTCTGCCATTACTTACTACCTATGTGATCATGGGTATTTAATTGGACTTCTCTAGACCTCAGTTTCTCGACTGTAAAGTGAGGGGCTGGATTAGGTAACCTGTATAATTCCTTCGAGCACTAAATCTATGATCCTAAGCCCCAATCTAGATATTTTTGCATCTGAAGTAAAGAAATATCCCTTAGCTTGGCCTTTCTTCCCACATCCCACCCCAGCCTAGTCATTTCTGAGCACCATTAAAAAACAGAACCCCTAAGCTCAAAGGCATTAGGTCAGAAGCAAGTCCCGGCCCAGTAAATCCGTGGCACAGCCCTAAATCTCACAGCAGCAGGAGTCAGACAGAGAGTCACAGAATCCCAGGAGAGCAGACAGAACCAGAGGGGCATCTGCAGAGTTGCAGCAGCAGAGCAGATGCTCTGTGCCCAAGGATCGCTGAACACTTGGCCTTTTTAAGCCCATCTCCAATGCATAGCCAACTGCTCCCGGCTGGCTCTAACGCCCTGGTTTTCTGCTTCCCAGTCTAATGCTCCACACTAGACCATTCGGCCCCTCTGAATGGTACAGGCAATGAACAATGGCCTTCTGTGGCTGGGCTACCTGAGCAAGTCACCTCATCTTGGAGCTTAAATCTCCTCGTCTGTGACATTGGAGTAATAATAGTCGTATCACCTAGCTTCGATAGAATTCAAAAGGTATTTCTTATATGCTGACAATATTAAAGGCACTGTGCAAATACAAAACTAAAAGTTTCTGCTCTCCAGAAGATAACTTTCTGAGGCAGGGAGGGGGAAGATACAGTGTGTAAATAGATAAGAAACTACAAAATCATTTGAGGAGAAAACATTAACAACCAGGAAAGATTTCCCATAGGAGATGGCACCTGGGTTTCCACTTCGAAGAATTACAAGAAACAGAAGGTTATTGCAAATAAAATGCTTAGCAAACCATAAAATGATATAAATGAAATGGTGTGCTGGTAAATGTTTAACAAGCCACCCATGGTGGGGGGAGGATGGATGTGTATATTCAACAGGCTTTTAAATTTAATCCGCATTATTAACCTTTGTTTCCATCACTTTCTTAAGTCTAAACTCTAAATCAACAAAGCAATAAATCAAACCTGGATTTGTCACATTTGCTGTTGTCGACCTGAAAGTTTGGTCAAAGGAGTCAAACAGTCTAGGGGATATCTAAATTCATATTGTTTATTCCTTTAAAGCTAGCAGATACATGATCATTGAATCTTAAGCAAACTTCTGACTAACTGAAAGAAGAATGACGAGGTTTAAGTAACAATCCCAACTCCAGTTTATGGTCTTAATATCCTAAGAAAGGAAGTTTCTTACTTGAATGAGTCATAAATACAGTATGACAAGACAATTGAGAAGGTAGTGTCACCTAGAGATTAGGATCCCAAGATGCAAATGCCCCTAGACTATCAAGATAAGAGAAATCCCACTGTTCTGGTTGCGGACTTCAGGTCACCAACAGGAAAGATACCCCTTGTCCATTTTACCCAGTCTTTGTAGTTGCTGTGATTAATTCAGGCTTTGGATCTTATTGGGGTTCAAATAATCTGAAAGGATTGTCACTAAGGTGTAAATGCTCACATTAAAAATTTAACAATCAGCTCTCCTGAACTGGTTTGAGCTGGCTCCAGCACAAGTAACCTTTGGTCTAGAATTCCCTCCCCAGCTAAGACAGTGGCCTCTAATAGAGTAGGTCTGATCCTGAGAACTGACTTCTTTTGGCTCATTGCCCTACCAATAGGTTACTTCAGAAAAATCTCCAAATACATTCATATCTAGGTTTTTCACAAATAATGCGTAACTGAGTTTCAGTTCTGATGCAAGCAGTCAAGATAATCGATACCTATCAGATAAAAGACAGCTTTTATTTCATCCATTAGAAAGTGCCGAAGATCATGTCATTCCTCTGCTCAGAAAAACCTTTAGACTTCCTATTGCTTCTAAAATAAAATACAAATTCCTCAGCCTGCTATTTATGGCCTTTTACAAGAAGGCAGGCAGTTCGTAAAGTATATAGTGTCCTAGAACAGGAATTAGGAAGATCTGAGTTCAAATCCAGCCTTAGACAGTTACTAGCTCTGTGACTCTGGGCAAATCTTTCAGTCTCAGTTTCCTTATCTACCAAACCGGATAACAATAGCACCCACCTCCCAGGGTTGTTGTGAGAATAAATGGAGGTGATATTTGTAAAGCATCTTTGCATTCCTTAAAGCACCAGCTACTGTTGTTATTCTGGCTCCAACCTACCTTTCTGGCTTTATTTCTTATTACTCTCCTTTACTCAGTCTTTTTTTTTGAGGGGGGAAGGCAGAGCAATTGGGGTTAAGTGACTTGCCCAAGGTCACACAGCTAGTATGTCAAGTGTCTGAGGCTGGATTTGAACTCAGGTCCTCCTGACTCCAGGGTCAGTGCTGTACTCACTGCACCACCTAGCTGCCCCCTTCACTCAATCTTTATTCCAACCAAATTGGTCAACTAGCCATTCCCCAAACTCAGTATTCCGCCCTAACTTGTGGGTGATTCTCCATAACCTCCTCAATATTGTCTTTAAAACCCCACTTAGATGCCACTGCCTCCTCTGTGAACTGATCCTCTCCAGCTATTAGTACTCTCTCCTTCCTCAGTTTACCAGGAAGAAGCTGGGCAAGATGATTTCTGAGGTTCCCTTCCATTTTAAATCTATGATCCTAATTCGTATACACATAAGGGGCTTAATAAATGTTGGTTAAAGGTACATAGTAGGTACTTGATAAATGTTAAATGAATACCTGTTGATTAAGTTGAATTTTAAAATGAGGCCATAGATGGAAAACAGGAGGGGACCTCAGAGGTCATTTAGTCCAATACTCCCCTCATTTTACAGATGAAGAAGCTGAGGCCCAGAAGAGTGAAGAGTCTTGTATAAAGGCATGCAGTTAGTAAGTGGCAGAGCAAGAATTTGAACCCAGGTCTGCTCAATCCAAATCCAGCAAAATTCCCGTGACACCATTTGTTTTCCCTTACTTATACTCATGACATATAAGTGTGTAGAAAGAGATATCTCCAAATCTATATACATTATATGTTACCCAAACAAAATGTAAGCTCCCTGAGATTAGAAACATTTTTGTCTTGCTGTCTCCAGCTTTAGCACAGGGGACAATTAACAATTGTTTATTGAATTGGATTGAATCAGAAAAATGTTCATGGATTACAAAGTGATTTCCACCTTCAATTCCAAATCACGTGCCTTTTTCACTCTACCTGTGCCAGAAATAAACATTTAAAATGTCAGGAACCCTCTTTAGATTTGCTTGAAAAAGACCTGATCTTTCCATTCCCAACTTGTGCAAATGAAAGAAGCCTATATTTGAGCAACAGGGCTATACTGAACCCTACATTGTCAGAGACCCTTTGATCTTCCATTCTTCAAGCTACATAGGAAACTGGGTGTTGGGACCAAAAACTAGAGGAAATTCACCAAATTAGGACAAGCAAGAAGCCATCAACCCATCAGAAAGTTTTCACTGAGTTACGAAGCACCCTGGAGGGATATAGGATGGGCAGGTCTACTTTTAATAATTAAATCTGGACAGCAAAATGATTGAGGGAACAATATCCTGTATCTGGAATAAATTCTCCTTCCTGACCAAAGAACAAAAGGTATCTCAAAGAAAGTTCCCTGGAAGTTTGAGTTTGAGTAGGAAAAGTAAAGAAATAAATTTATGCTAATTAGAAAGGAAGGGAAGGGAAGGGAAGGGAAGGGAAGGGAAGGGAAGGGAAGGGAAGGGAAGGGAAGGGAAGGGAAGGGAAGGGAAGGGAAGGGAAGGGAAGGGAAGGGAAGGGAAGGGAAGGGAAGGAAGGGAAGGGAAGGAAGGGAAGGGAAGGGAAGGAAGGGAAGGGAAGGGAAGGGAAGAGGAAGGGAAGGAAGGGAAGGGAAGGGAAGGGAAGGGAAGGGAAGGGAAGGGAAGGGAAGGGAAGGGAAGGGAAGGGAAGGGAAGGGAAGAAAAGAAAAGAAAAGAAAAGCTTTGCCCTTGATTGGGTTTCCTGTTGAAAGGTTTTAAAATTAAATACTCTGCCCCATAACTGGTCTTTTAGCTGAGCGATGGCTTAAGTGTTTCCTCTCTAGTAAGGGTTTAGAAGGATGTCATCTTCTTTCTTTGAAAGGCACAGGTGCATTATGGAGAATGTGATGGATGGCTTTGAGCTAGTAGACATTTATAGCCCAGAGGGGAAGGAGAAGATCCAACTGCGCTTGTGCAAGGTTCCACAATATCCCGGAACAAGAGGAAAACACAGCCCAAGGGAAAGCAGAAGCATGCCTGCTGACTTTCCAAATGACATAAGGCTTGGAAACCTACCTCTGACTCACTGGGAGAGAGGGGTCCCATGCCACCATAGACCTGAGATCATTAGATCAGCCTCTGTGAAATAACAGCAACAAAAACAGTAACAAAAATAATAAGTAACATTTATATCGCACCTCAGGCGCTGCTGAGCACTTTGCATTTATTATCTGATTTAATCTTCACAAGCACCTTTGGAGATTGGTGCTATTATTATCCCCCTTTTACAGTTGGGTGAACTGAGGCAGACAGAGACTTTGCCCAGGGTCACACATCTAACAAGTGTGTGAGGTTGGATTTGAACTCAGTTCTTCCTAACTCTAGGCTCCAAGCCACCTAGCTGCCTAAAGACAGTCACTGGGCATCAGGAGCCCCAAGCACTGTGGACCTGGCTTCATTACTGATTTGCTCCCTAGGAAAAGATACTCAACCCTCTCGACTGCCTCAGACCCTCAGTTTTTCGGTGGAAACAATAATGGGCATAACTTAACACAGGCACAGGGTCCAAGCTACAACTGATCTATCCATTAAAACAGCTGCCCTTCTTCCTCTCTCTCTGCCTGATAGCCTGAGCCACTATTAAAACAAAGAAACAAAGCCTTCGAGGTTGTAGAGAAACTGTGGTTTCAGGAAGAAAAGAGGGCAATTAGGAAACTACATGCTAGGATAGCTCCAAGGAGCTTGCCTTCCAGGTAGAGACAGCCCTGTGTGAGGGGCAAGCCCTGCTTTGCCATTAGCTTGCTGTGCAGGCACTTAACCTCTGTGCATTTCTTACTTCACCTGCAAAATGAGGAAATTGGATGTAACAATTCCTGAGATCCCTTTTGCTTCTAACTCTTCATGATTCCAAATGGAGCAGCCCCAAAATATCTACAGTGATGGGGATTTTCCTTACTTTACTTTGTCATCGCCTTAAGTTTAAGTTGGGCAGGTAGGTGGCACAGTGCATAGAGTGAGGGAGTCAGGAAGATTCAAATCCAGCCTCAGACACGTACTAGCTGTGTGATCCTGGGCCAGTCACTTCACCAGGTTTGCCTCAGTTTCCTCATCTGTAAAATGAGCTGAAGAAGGAAATGAATGGTAAACTACTCTGGTATCATCACCAAAAAAGAGTCTGACACAATTGAACAATACCAATAAACAAACAATAAACTGAAACAATAACAAAAGTTTAACTACTTAAAATTGTCTTAGCCACCCCAATTAGAAAAAAAAATGGCTATCAAACACTCACACCTTACTTAAACACTCAAATGGTCCTATGATCTCATTCATCTGAGGGTTCGCTCTAAAGATGCAGAACTGCATCTTTAACCTAACCATCCCTACCGGTCCTGTGCCACTTTGATACATGTTCTGTAAGTTTACTACAGAGGGTCTACCCAACACATTGCGGGGTGGAGGCCTTTCTCACTTTCTTCTGAAATGAGGTCATCCGTGGCTATCCACCTGTTATCCCTCACTCTCATCACGTGACTAGCCTATCTTCAATTTCAATCTTACGATTCCCTCATGACATCCTTTAATATAGTTCTTTATTTGTTATATATTGCTGCCTGCTCACAAACACCATATTTGTCACCATTGCTTTCTGTGTGATCTTTATTTTAAATTCTTCAGATGCTGTAGCTTTCCTTTATTCACAGCCTTACAGTCATGCCAGTAGAATATTAATATTAAAAAGATGGGCTTTTGCTTCCCCAGAGAAGCTTGGGGTTAATAAAAGAGCTTTGCAATTTCCTGAGGGCAGTCCCACCTGCTCTCTTCCTCATGTTTGAGTCTGGGCCTACCACTTTGTCAATGTATACTATGTCTCAGATTTACAGGCTGATGGATAAACTCTATAAATTGTCCAACATAATGCTGGGCAGGGTTGTGGGGAAATATGTACACTAAAGTACTGTTGGTACAGCTGTGAACTAGTACAACTGTTCTGGAGAACAATTTGGAACTACTCCCATAAGGACTATAAAACTGTGCATTCCCTTGCCTCAATATTACCACTACTAACTCTATATCCCTAGAAGGTCAAAAGAAAAGGACCTACAGGTACTAAAATATCTATGGCAGCTCTTTTCATGGTAGTGAAGAATTAGAAACTAAGGGGATACCCATCATTTGGGGCATGATTACACATGGCATGTGAATATGTTGGAATACCATTGTGTTGTAAGAAATGATGAAGGGGGTGGTTCAGAAAAGCTGGGAAGACTTGCATGAACTGATGCAAATTGAAGTGAGAAGAACCAGAAGAACATTGTACACAGAAACCAGCAATGTTGTAATGTAATCAATGGTGAAAAAATTAACAACTCTCATCAACACAATGATCCTCCATAACTCCAAAGGACTCAGAATGAGAAATGCTATCCACCTCCAGATGTAGAATGGATGGATTCAGGCTGCAAATTGAATCATATTTTTCTTGCTTTTCTTCATGACATAGCTAATGTGGAGATGATAATAATAAAATGTAATACAGTTAATTTCATTTTCGTAATGGTATTTGATATTTGTCATGCCCAGTGCCTACTAATTCTTTCCTCAAAGAAAATATTCATAATATATAAGTATGAACCTTCTGTCAAGCATTAAAGCCTTTGGCTTTGCTCATTATTTTTCTTTGATCCACATTTTCTGAAAATATTTTTTGCCATTCTTACCCATTCCTACCTTTGCATTGAAGTCAACAAGTATCAAAGTGTATGGTGCTTTAATTAGTATTGTCTTATCAAGATCTTTGCAGAATTTCTCTACTACTTTATCTTCTGCAACAGACATTAGTGTATAAGCAGCAAGAATTTGCATGGTGGTCTTTCTGCAAGTACAAATAGTGGTCATTGTATGTAAGATGATATTTTTGTTGCCTGTGAGTGCATGAGAAAAACAAACTCCATCAATTCTTTTGATTGAGAATCTATAAGCCAATCTTCAATTTAGTTGCAATTTCCTTTTTTTCTTCTGGTTTCATTTCTAGCTAGAATATCAAGAACAGTCACCTGTTGGTCACTAGACAAGAACCTCAAATTTAGAGTACCAATAGCCAAGCTTTTTTTTCCATGGGTTGCCATGGAAAAGAGATTGCCATGTACAGAGATTCATCACTACAGGGCCAGATGAATGACAAGCCTCTCCTTATCTAAACAAAGTTTCTTAACTTAAAATTAAACTTTAGAAAGCAGACTTGCTCAGTTGACAAGACGATGCTCAAATCCAATACAGAATGGCAGAACCTACCAGAATTCACATTCCAGTGGCACAGTGTCTTTGATATACTACTATGAGACTTCAGAATAGAATTTTGTGGTGGTACATTCACTCTCAAATTGTTGGGGGTAAGTGTTCACTATCACAGTCTGGAAAAGAGCAAATCATTCTTTCATTTAAGAAATGTCTCTTAACCACTTACTGTATGCAGAGCACTTTTCTAGATGCTGATGGAGATACACAGTTTAGATATGACATAGTCAGTCACAGTACAACTTAGTACTGGGCTGCCTTTCAATGATAAGGACATCACAGAAACAAAACAAAGTGCTCTGTGAGGTTCAGAGTGGAAATCAAACATATCCTGGTAGTGGGCCCCATAGGATGGAAGTGGCTTGTGATATAACCAGCATCTATCAAACTTACAATCCACCTTCTTATTGTACTAAAAAGAAAAGCCCTCCTAATATCCACGGGCCATATGTTAGGTAAGCCTGGAGAAACATTTTCAGCAGTAAATGTCAACTCTCCCACATCTGAACCTGTCAAAATGACTTTTTTTAAAAAACTGGGATGGAATCTAAATTCAGCTCCATCCTTACAAATGGAAGGTTATTTTTCTGTTGCTGGCACATGAAAATAAGCAATATGTCAATTTCCAATTTGTCCAAATTTATTACTTACACTTTCACATCTGTTAAGAAATACATATTTATGGAATTCTTTGGAAAACATTGATTTGATTACACTATTTTGGTTACTCTGTTTTTCTTTTCTTTTAGCCACATTTACATATAGCCTCAATCTCTATCTTTTTTTGTGGAAAGGGAGGAGGCATTTGTGAGGGAACACTGTGGTTTCATTGTTGCAAATATCCTCTTCTTTAAAAAAAGTCAAATGAGTGATAATCTTAATTGCACATAATATTAATAAGCAGTCATTGTTCTTTTTAGAAATTATTCAAGATAAGATTCCTCCTGGTTCATTTAAAATATCTTTGATGTATAAGACTATGTTTACAGCATGAGTTGTTTCCCTCCCTCCCCCAGATTCAGTTTGGGTTGCTTTGGGTAATCAGAGTTATACAAATATGGTTCACAATATCATCCTGACTCGTCTACAGTGGCCCCCCCTTTCCTTCCAGTTTTTCCCCTCTTCAATCCATTCCCCACTCAAATGCTAAATTGATATACTTAGGGCGCAGATATGGCCATGTCACACATAAACACATACATGAGCACATACAAACCCACCTCCCACTAAAAAATCCTATTTCCTTTAGGATGCAATGTGAAAAATGCTGCTGTTGTGTCATTTTTCAATTGTATCTGGCTCTTCATGACCCCATTTGGTTTTTGGATTTGTTTGGGTTTTTTTGTTGTTTTTTTTTTTTTTTGCCAAAGATACTGGAGTGGTTTGCCATTTCCTTCTCCAGCTCATTTTACAGATGAAGAAACTGAGGCAAACAGGGTTAAGTGATGTGCCCAGGGTCACAGAGTTAGTAAATGTGTGAGGCTGGATTTGAACTCAGGAAGATGAGTCCTCCCAACTCCAGTCTCAGCACTTTATCTGCTGCAGCTCCCCGTAGCTGCGCATAAAGGACTTAATGGTTTAAATAAAATTTTAAAAAGTCTTTTTAAGTTTGCTCATGGCCTGAATTCCTGATTCCTCTTTTTAAAAATCCCAAAACATTCTCCAGACTCCAAAGCTGTTATAAGTGCAGTAAATAAGTTAACATTCACTCAAAGATCTTTTGTAAAATATTTCATAAATTCAGATTTCTTGAATCTATGAACTGGGTCAGGAAGCAAGCAGAAGGTCCTTTAAAAGTCTCTATAAGAGCCTAATTGCTGTTCCATACCATCTCTTTAACTGCCTTTCTTCACTGCCTCCAAAGCTTCCATTTCCTGCTTCTCTACCCAGATGTTCCTACCATCTGCTACTAAGCTTCGTCTTCCCCACTGAGCTTCTTCCATCTGCTATAGCTGTCTTCTGTTGGAGTTTTTTCTTCCTCAAAAGTAGTGTTATGGCTTTTCTGTGATATTGTCCGAACCTTAGGCTAATCGACATACTTCAGTATCTTTATTATTCAGCCCCACAACCACACACAGAGCCAGCACATAGAAGAGCTCCTCTGGTCAGAGAACTTTCACTTCCAATCAGAGTCCCCTTCGATGAGAATTCTGTCTTCTGAAACACTTTTGTTTCCCCTTCAAAGACAAGTTTCCCAAGCCTGCCTGATGTGTGCGTTGGTTGAATAAATTCCTTCCAACTTTCACCATGTACATGACATCTAGCACTAGGGCCAGAAAAACAGCCTTAAATTCCAAAGAACTCCAAAGAGGCACTTGGCCATACCAGAGCTGACAACCATTCCTGAAGCTGCAACGGTCTCTGTCCTTACAGCTAAAACTTTTTACCAGTAAATTCCAAATTTCCCCTAAATGAATCTATCAAAATGATAAAATGGGACTCTGACCTAAATTCAGTTCTATCTTTAAAAATGAAGGCTCATTTTTCTGTTACTGCAATATAAAAATAAACAAACTGTCAGTTTCCAATTTAGTACTAATTTTCTGTTGTGAACACTTCCTAGTTGCTAACTCACAAGGAATATGTTAACACCATTCATTTATTCAACAAATATTATTGAATACCTACTGTGCACAGAGAGTACCAGGCTGGGTGCCAGGGAGGGATGAAGTTTTGATAAGACATGGCCCTTGCTTCACAGAGTTTACAGTGTAGTAAAGGGAAAAGACATACAGATGACTATAATACACAATGTTACAGGGAGTCACCAGTCTTGGAATTCACCCAATGGAAGTACCCTCACCCTCTCCCTCTGATTGGATGGCTCCTTCCAGAATCTCCATTGAAGAAGAGTGCCCCAGCCAGCCATGTCTTCACTCCTCTGCTGGCTGCTTTCTAGACTTTATCTACCGTGCTGCCTAGCCTAGGACCTTCATCTCCCCTCTCCTACCCCACCTTTTCAGCTTTGTTTTGTGTATATCCCTCCATCAGAATCTAAGCTCCTTGAGGACAGGGTCTGTCCTTTCTGCATGATGACTGGCCCATATAAACTCCTGATAAATCTTTGTTGATTTTATTTGAGAGGTACAAATCACAGTGATACAGAAGGTCCAGATGGAAAGGTCAGGACAAAGGGGGAAGCCACTTATAGTCTGTTTTTGCTCCTTCCCAAAGGACTCACTGCTTCATGCCCCAAAACCATTTGCACATACTGATAGCATCGTTCCTGGCCATGTCTGGAAGTGAGCATGTCCTCAGCAAAGCAAGAGAAGTATTGTCATAGATCAATCCATTGATTAATGATTAATAATAATTTCCATTTGTATAGCACCTTAAGGTTTGCAAAATGCCTTGCATACATTTGATCCTCATAACTCAGGGAGGTAGGTATATTATCATCCCCATTTTACAGCAGAAGAAAATAAGGCTCAAAGAATATAAGCGACTTGCCCAAGGTCACATGCTAGTAAGTGTCTGAGGTGGGATTTACACTTCCGAGTCTAGGGTGCTATACTACAATAACATACTGGCTCTACCGATCTTTGCTAGGTGTTCAACACCATATGGCATAGAGTGGGAGAAAAAGAAGGGTGTAAGACAAAGTCTCTGCACTTAAAGGGCTTATAGTCTAATTGGAGAGAGAAGTCAAGTACATGCAAAAAATGATGAACAATGGCCATCATGTGGGAAATGGCCAGAGGAAAAACACTGAATTTAGAGTCAAAAAAACTGAGTTCCAATCCCAAGCTGCTACTTACTGCCTGCATCACCTTGGTCGAGTCATTTCCTCCCCACTGGGGAATGTTTCTTGTTCTGTAAAATGAGGGGAGTTAGACTAGATGACCTCTAAATTGCCTTCCAGTTCTAAAGCTTCAATTCTGTACCCAGCATGCATTTACTAAGTACCTACAGTGTGCCAGGCATTGTGCTAGATGTTAGAAATATTAAGACAAAAAACAAAACAATCCCTTTTTTTAACAGGGAGATTTTATTTTATCAGGGGACCCAACACGTCCAATGGGGACACCCTCATGTCCTCAACAAAGCAAGAGAAATATTGTCATCAATCCATTGATCAATAATAATTATTATAGCTTCCATTTGTACAGTACCTTAAGGTTTGCAATGTGCTTTGCATATATGATCTCGCAAACATGCATATACAGAATAAATGTATTCAGAATGGATACGAGATAGTTACAGACAGAGGGCACTAGCAGTTGAGGCATCAGGACAGTAAGATATCAGAGGAAAAGATTCACAAGGGCTGCAGTTAATAATAATCACAATGAGCATTTCTATAGTGCTTTCAGGTTCAAAAAGTGTTTAATAAATATCCCATTTTGCCCTCCCCACGGAAGAGAACAGGTATTTATCAAGTGCCTACTGTGTGCCAAGTACTGGACTAAGCATTTTACAAATATTATCTCACTTGATCTAATTGGAGGGAAGTGGTATTATTATCTACATTTTACAAATAAGGAATCCAAGTTACACAGAAGTCAAGAGACTTACCCAGGGTCACAGACACTTACTAAATGTCTCAGGCTAGAAGGTCTTCCTGAGTCCAGGTCCAACAGTCTATCTACCATACCACCCAGCTGCAGTTACCAAGCCCCACGGTGGGGGCTTGACTTGAGCTGGGCCTTAAAGGTTGGATTGGATTCTATAGGCAGAAAAGATAGGAAGGGGGAAAGAACTCCAGGTATGGAGAATGCCATGAGCAAAGCTAAGAAAGTAAGAATAAGATGGACATGTTTGAAGAAAACAAGATGCTTATTCTGGGGATTAGGGGGAAACATAAGTAAATGGAGAGGGGAGACCAGGCTATGGAAGGCCTTGAAAGCCAGGCAGAAGTTTTTAAGACTCACTGGTTAAGCAATAAGGAGCCCCCAAAGGTTTGTAACTCCTCAGAGACTGTCCTTATAGGCTCTCTTAACAAACATCTCTCCTCACTGGGGAGGAATGCAGAAAAAGAGGGAGAGAAATAAAAGGTAGAAGGATATAGAATTGGATTGATGGTTTATTTCATCAGAAAATAAGGATCCTAACAGCAAGGCCACACAAATTCGATTACTAACATAGCTTTCGCTTTCTCCAGGATTACCAAATACCTGTTTGGGGTCTCTTGGAGTTCAGAGCAGTTTTTATGGCCCTACCTATCATAAGTATAGTAGAAGTTGAAATTTATCTATCCCTATCTAAATTCTGTTTTCTATCGAGTCTCTTATCTCCTGCAGATAAGTTCTCCACTAGCCACATTACTGACACCAGGCAGAGTGCCAGGGCAAAGTGGGCACTGGACAGGTCCACAGCAGTTGGCATTGGCAGGACCATAAGAATATCCTGCTATTTCCTCCAGGTCTGTGTTGATACTCACTGGGTGGAACAGCTGGGACTTCAAGGAAGTCTCCGTGACACGTGTCCTTATTGAAGGAACAGCACAGTGACTGCCATGTGGTCCGGTAAAATCATTATTAAAGCCCAGAGAGTACTTCCTGAAGCTTGCATGCGGATGACCACTTTACATCTTGCAACAGATTTCCTTCTCTTTGTTTTTCCTTCCTGTGTTGGCATGCTCAGTAACTCTATAAAGGGACTGGACCTCTTATGTCATTGCAATTGGAACTTCATCTACCAATACAAGTCCTTCCTTTCTCTGCAAAAATAATGAAAAGTTAAGTGATTTGCCTGCGGCCACACAGATGCTACATATCAAAGGTAGGATTTGAACCCAGTCATCTTGGCTGTTTAGCCATTACACCAAACTGCCTCTTACTATAGTGTTGGGCCCAAGCCAGTTGTATAGTTTCTGAGAGAGCAGGTTGTTAAATTTTCAGTGTGAGAATGTATTCCTCAAAAATCTGCAAACCCTGCAAAACAGGCCCGGTTTTATTGTTTTGTCTATTGTCTCTAGACTTAAGAGAGTGGTAGAGAAAATGTTAAAAATGGAGATTAAACTTAAGGGTGATTAAACTTTAAAATGTAGATTAAACACGAAGGTTGTATGCATGAGAGCCAGTTGTTAAACATTTACCAGCACATTCCCCTGCTTCTCAGTCACATGATAAGAGTTAAATATAAGGAAGATTAATAAACTTTAGAATTCAATTGGCTTATAAGAATTCTTAAATAGTAGTTACGAGGCAATGAAGGGACTGTTTGGAATTTTTCAGGACATTAAGAAATCCCTTTGTCCGGTCAATGTAGTAGTTGTATGCATAACAACCTTCTGTAATAGTAAAATGCCAGCAAGCACATACAACCAGCCTTTCAGAAGACCTTGTATTTGCATAAGTACTGCTGTGATTTTATTATTTTAAGTATCCTTCAAACAAAATGAGTAATGTATTTCTGAGGGTGTCTGAGAATGTTTAGCCTGGAGAAGAGGAGATGCAGGGGGTGCGGGAGAGCTATTTGCAATTATTTAAAGAACTGTCTTGGGGAAGAGGGATTGGACTTGATTCTACTTGGCCCCAGAGGGCAAAACGAAGAACAATGAGGGAAAATCTGAGAGAGGCAGATTTGGGTTTGATGTAAAGAACAAATTCCCAACAATTATATGGATCTAAAAGTAGAATGGGCTGCTTGGAGAAGTTGTCGATCTCCCTGCACGGGAGGTTTTCAAATGAACAAAGACTGGATGTCCACTTGTCAGTCATGTTCTAGAGGGCACACTGGTTCAGGGATGGATTGGGCTAGGCAGATTCTGAGATCCCTTCCAAACCTGGGATTCTGCGCTACTCAGGATCAGAAGACCCAGCTTGGAGCCTTGATTCTATCATTTACTAAGCATGTGACTTTGGGCAAGTTGCTTCATTTGTCAGACTCATTTGCCTCACCTGCAAAAATGGGAGTTGGATGCAATGAATATTTTTCAAACTGTGTTCTAAGGAGCTTGAGGGTTTCATGAAGCAATCCCAGGTGTCCTACCAAGGGAGGGAAAGCACTGTAATGGCAGACAAGCATACTCAGGAGATCTATCTGCTTTGCTGCCTATTCTGGCTGTGCACAAAAAAGATGTGTGTTCAGCAGCTACAAAGAACCATCAGTGCCCGGATGAAATCTATCAAGTAATCAAAAGAGTGACTTCTTATTGGTCTAGAAGAAATACACATTTATGAATGCTTCCAATAACATGTAAGACACAATCAATTTTCCATCATTTTGGTAGCGTTCCTGTAAAATAATTGACAGCCATTAGTATTATTAGTTGTTGGTGCGGGGTTTTTTCCATACACATTGTTTTATTCAAACATCTATTATGAATACTTGGGTTTAATGGGAAAGATTGAAGGGACAAGTAGACAAAAGTGTTAATTACCAAGACTCCAAAGATGAAAAAAAAATACATGGATTTAGATTAAGAACCAAACCAAAACTGACGAGAAATGACAAATATTAGAATGGTTTTCTTTAATTTGTCTTTCCTTCTATAGTTATCATGGTGCACAGTGGTGGTTATGCTACTGTATTTTTTGTTTAAAAGAGTTCTATGGTTCTAAAAAAATTATGAAGACACCAAGAAATAAAATTCTTAAAATTTTAAAGCAAAAGTATGGTATTATGGGAAGAAAACTAGATTTGGAGTCGGAAGACTTGGGTTCTCAGCTAATCTTTGCAGCTGTGTCCTCTGGAAATCCTGCTCCATAATTAGCACACATTCCTTCATTTTAGACCTCTTTCTCTAATGCTTCTCCCATTTTCTAGCTCTCACTGAGACCCGGCTCCCCTCTGCAAGTCTCCCATCCCACTACATCCCTTGCCACCTTTTCCAGTGGTGGTTGTACCTCCTCACATATGCCAATCTCAACCTCTTTCCAACTCACAGGACTCAGTGAAGGAGTCAGAATACCCCATTGCCACTTTGAGACTCTCTCTTTACCACTGTTACTCAGTAACCTCTACTCCTTTAAGGATCACTATATCCAAATTTGCCACCCAATCCAGATCCTTGGTGGCCTTTATCTACTTAGACATTCATACTCCTTTTTTAATGACTTCAGTGACTGAATCACAGTCTTCCCCTCCACCCTAACCCCTGAACCTATACTAGGGGACTTCAATATACATGGTGCTGTCCCTTCAAACACCCCAACTTCCCATTTCTCAATCTAAACTCTCAATCTAACTTAATTCCCAAATATTCTACTCCTCCACTCCAGCTCAGTTACAAGCAGAGATGTTTACAACCTTGATCTTGCCATGGAATACAGTTACATTCCTCTCCCATTTTCAAGAACTCTGAAAATCCCTTTTTTGATCATAATCTTCTACCAATCCATATTTCCCTATACCTAACTCCCCCTAAACTTATTCTTCATCCTCACTGGGACCACCAATTTATACATTCCCTCATTACTTTCCCAGACCATCAATGCCACTATGTCTACATTCTCCTCCCTTCTCATTTTGACCATTTTTGTTCAATTCAATACTATTCTGCCCCCTTGCTCCTTCGTTCTATAGCCGTTTTTGACTTGACAATGTCCAGTATTAGACTATTCTCAACATCCAGCTCTTCCAGGCCTACTCACATTCTGCTAAACAGAAATAGAGGATGTCTTGCAAGCTTGACGACTAGGTTCGTTATATATTGTAAAGATACTAGGAGACACCCTGTTTTTCAGAGCTAAGGCCCAAAGAGCAAGCTGTGCCCTGAGCTTGGCATAACAACAATCATTCAGTCCCTCCCTACTATTCCTTTCCTGTTGCCTACAAATACAAACACATCAAGTCGCTCCATCCTTAAAAAATATTTACTACATTCAGCCATCCCCTCTGTCATCTTACATGTTTCCCCTTTCTCATCACCTCTTACGTGGGCTATTGCCAAACCCTCCTAAGTTGTTTCCCTACCACTTCAATCCATCTACCACACAGTCTTTAAAGTGATTTTCCCAAAGAATAGATGTGACTGTGCTCCCCTTCCCCCTCCTAAACCCCCTTCACCACCACCCCCACACACACACTCAGTAAACTCCTACGGCTCTTTATTACCTTTATGGTCAAATATAAACTCCTCTGTCTGGCATTTAAAGCTATTTACAACCTCTCCCCTTCCTCTTTATATGGTATTCTTGTATATTACTCACTTCTACATATTCTGTGATCCAGCCACACTGGCCTATTTGCTATTTTTCATACACAATGTTCCATCTCCCATACCTTTGTCCTCCATGTTTGGAATGCTCTCCTTCTACATCTCCAACCCTTGGAATCACAGTTTCCTTCAAAACTCAGCTCAAGTGCCATCTAATACATGAAGCTTCTCCAGAACTGCTTTCCCCAGCTCCTAGCACCCCCCAACTATCTTGAATTCATATTATGTTATATATGTTTCCCCCATTAGAATGTAGGATCCCTGAGGGAAGAGATTCTTTCATTTTTGCCTTTGAATCCCCAATGCTTACCATAGTTTGTGATACATAGAAGGCACCTAATAAATGTGTGCTGAATAATTAATTGTTCAATTGTATCATCTTGGGTAAATTGATTCACCTCTCTGGGCCTCAGTTTCCTCATTTGTGAAATACAGCCTTGAACAGAATCAAGGGTCTTAACTTAGGGTCTATTGATGGATTTCAGGGAATACATCACCTTGGATGGGAAAAAAATTCCATCTTTATCTTCATTAACCTCCAACTAAAATTTAGCTTTTCCTCCAATCATTTAAAAACATTCTGAGCAGGGCCCATAGGCTTCACCATTCTGTCAGAGGGATCTGTGATATAAAAAGGTTAAAAACCCCAGGAATAAATTATCTCTTAGTTTCTTTCTAGCTCTTCATGATGAACCCATTATCTTAACAAATGTGAGCTATTGAATCTAATATTGTTCCCAATTACAAAACACTTATTATTGGTAGCAAACAATCATACCCTTCTTGCTAAATAAGTGATTTGTAAATTGTCCGTATCTGCATAAAATTGATTTGAGAATGCACTTGTTTTGTTCAGCCTTTTATCATTTGGTGCTATTAGTAGTAAGAATTAGAGAAAATAATTTTCAAAATTTCACTGCAAGGGTTCTTCAAAGTTGCATTTAACCTCAAAGCAAGAGCAGTCAAGTTCCTTCACTGATGAGTCAAATATCGGCAGCTTATTGATCTCAGTATCTTCTACCTAGAGGGCACATTCAAGTGATTTTTCAGTCATGTCCAACTCTTTGTGACTCCATTTGAGGTTTCCTTGGCAAGAATAATGGAGTGGTTTGCCATTTCCTTCTTCAGCTCATTTTACAGATGAGGAAACTGAGGCAAACAATGCTAAGGGACTTGTCGCACAGCCAGTAAGTATCTGAGGCAGAATTTGAACTCAGGTCTTCCTCACTCCAGGCCAGGCACTCTATCCAATGAGCCACCTAGCTGCCCAACAACCTCTGGATTTGATCATCTCTAAAACCCCTTCCAGACTTCTCAGTCTATGATATTGAATCTATGAGCCAAACCCAGTAGTCCAGCCCGGCAGACATCAGGGACCACATTATCTTCAAGAGGGATTCTGACTAAGCAGGGAGGGAGATTTTTAAGCAAAGATTTTTTCAAGGTCAACAGTAAGAGCTCTGGGCCCTTTAGGAAAGCTGTTGCTGGTGCATTGCCAGAAATGGAGACGTACCAGTAGCTCAGTCCAATCTTAGTGGAACCTTTGACTCTGACTCATAGATATATTTTTCCCAATGGAGATGAAGTGATGGCTTCCAACTTCCTATTCCCCTTTAATAGTATAGATGTAACCTAATGATCAAATGCTAACTTCTGATCTTCGGAGAAAACCAGTTCTGTTTTCCCATCACTGGCACCCTTGGGAAGGGTCAACCTGCATATCATTGTTTGAAATGTTTGACTATTGATTATTGTTTGACAATAAGCCTTTCTGATTACTCAGAGGCAGCTAGATGGTGCCTGTACTGGACCCAGAATCAAGAAAATCTGAGTTCAATTCCAGCCTCGGACTCTTACTAGTTGTATAACCCTGGGCGACTCATTTAACCTCTGCCTGCCTCAGTTTCTTCATCTGTAAAATGCGAGTAAAAATAGCACCTACCTCCCAGGGTTGTTGTGAGGATCAAAGTAAATAATGTTTGTAAAGTACTTTTTCAAACCCTAAAGGTCTATATAAATGCTAGCTATTATTACCCAGCATCCCTCCCTCAGAGAGTCCTTTGCAGCTTAGAGCTAACTCTATATAGATACATATTAAAAGTAAACAAGAAGAGTTCTTTTAAAGCTTTGGGGTTTTTAAAAAACTTCCATCCTTTAAGACATTCCAGCAACAAACTCATGCCTCTCACATGCTAAAAATACGACTGTTTCATTTTTCACCATTAACCCAGTGTCTTATTCATGTATTCGCCTTTGCAAAGAGTCAGAGATCGATGAGTCAGTTTCCTCACCTCCCAGGCACAAAGCCCAGGAAAGGGGGTGGATGTATTCTTAGCCTGGGGGAGACCACTTTGCTCTCATTTAATGTAAATTGCCGGGGGGGGGGGCGGGGCGGAGAAGGAAGGGGTTATTTGCTTAAAGAGGATGATATAACAGAGTACAAAAAGAGCCAGAGGAAGAGACTGAAGATCCTGTATCATTAAATTATTTTCCCCATGTACATTACTCATTTTCAATTAGTCCTGAAGATATAGTCATCTACTTTGTGCGCCTGCCAGGTTTCACTACATTCAGTCTAGAAGGCTCTACATAGTCCCTGACACCCATGCCTGGAATTATTTCTTTCACCCATTTCCTCTCTTCCCTGTTGCAAAGATTCCCTTCTTTCCAGGCCCAGTTCAGCTGCCTACATGAAGCCTTCCCCAAAGTCCCCAACTCCAATTGGTTTCCCCTTCTCTGATTTCTCACACCACTATATTGGTACCTCTTCTACAAATGTATTCATAAAAACAGCAAAGAGCTATCTAGTTGTGAGCTCTTCTTTCCAATAAACGTTCCTTAATTATATATAGATAGTTCTCTTATCCTCCTATTAACATACTCTGAGCTTTTTGAAGGTAGGGGATATGTATCTACCTGATCTTTCTATCCCCAGGCCTAACATGGTTTCTTTTGAATAGGAGAGTTAGAGAACCATAGATCTAGAGTTAAAAGAAACCTCAGAGGCCAGTTAATCCAACCCCCTCACTTTATGGATGAGCATATGGAGGTCCAAGGAAGTTAAGTGATTTGCTCAAGATAAATAACAGATAATAAGCATTAGAGTCAGGATTTGACTCCAGTGCCAGGGCTATGTTCACTCTACTATAAGTGAACGGATGAAAAAGCATTTATTTATCATTTACTATGTGCTAAGCATTAGATACAAATAGAAAAAGAAGACAATCACTAAGGTGCTAATATTCTAATTGGGGGAGACAACACAAATAAATAAATGTTCATTTGGTCTTCTCTCCTACAGAGCAGCAGGGCACAAAACAGAGGAAGTAGGATAGGTTCAAAGCCTAGAAAGATTTGAAGACCATGTATTTTGTGCATTGTGGTGAGTAAAATGAAACAGAGACAAAGTGCAGCATGTTTTCTCAGAGCAAGATAACAGTTTATTAACAGTGATGTATATGGCTGCTAATAAAGTGGGTCATTCTGGCATCACAGTAAAGCCAAGGACCCAGATGGAACAGAAAAAAAAAATTTATGAAGACACAGGAAAAGAGGGAGTCCAGGTAATTGGAAAGCCTTATGATTGGCTACAGCTAGGGAAAGTGAATTGACCTTCAGGTGTGGCTGATTATGTCCCTCTCTGACAATTAAGGGATGCTAATTGCTTTAGGGGCCAAAATGCCTAGAAAAGTCAGAACCACCCGAATCAGGACCCCCCCCCCCAGTTATTTATCCCCTTGGGGAAATTCAAACTACCCCTAGTTTTACAAGAATAGTCAAGGACTGAAGAGTTGTCTTTGAGGGTGGGGGGTGGGGAAGGGCATCCAGCTTAAGCTGGTCATTTGTTTACAATCAAAAAATGAGTCCCAGGTTAAACAGTTTAGCAAGCAAATGTCCCAGAGGCTAGGAGTATGAGTACAGCACCAGTCCCTTTAGACCATGCCTTTAAGCCAATTCAGGCTAGGATAGACTGAATATTTGTGAAAGGGGAGTTCAGGCAGATACTGACAATTCTAAAAATCAATAGCATAAATATTAGTTACATTACAAAATTGATATAATACGCATTTATTTATTTAAACATACATATATGTGTGTATTTATATATGTATGTGTGGAGAGAGAGAGAGAGAGAGAGATGTGGAAGGACAAGAGTAGGAGGGTAGGAAATTGGTAAAACTTTGGCAGATTACTGGAAGAGTAGTCTCTAACTAGATGCTAACTCAGAGCCACTTAGCAACTGGAAATTAAGGGAGGAATTACTTAGATTTTCTAACCCTAAATCAGAGCCCTTGATACCCAGGAAACATAGTAGAAGAGACAGATTTAAACTTGACAGCACTAGCAGACTGGGGCAGCTCAGGCTCTGAATTGGGAGTAGGAAGGTCAATTTCGAGTTTCCTGATACTGAGGAAGCATTAAAATCAATTACAGCATGAATAAAGGCTACAGAGTCTGTCCTGGTTTGATATCAGCAAACTGACCTAACCCTCAAATATGAGGAGTGCAGGGGGGGGTGCGGGGAGCAGATTCAGTCAGCACAGAATGCAAACCTCAAAAGCAAACAGAAGGAAATTGGGCAACAAACCCACTGGCAGCTATTTTTTTTAAATGCCTCATTTCTGATGGTCCTAGTAAGTCTTCATGTCTTTCTATCCTAAATCATGGTATTTTCTACTTTAATTTCTTAAATCTGAGATCACACCAAAGGTAATGAGCCACCCCAAAGGAGCTCTTTGATCGGGGAAGGGGGTGGTCACAGTCAATTTTTGCAATGATTACAAGTTATCAAATGGAGAGGATTGGATAACTACAAATGGCTGGTACCAGAGCTAAAGACCATTTTTGCATAGTCATTGCCAAGATTGCTTTGGGAAAGCCCCTCATCTCCAAACACTGCTGCATTGCAGCTAAGGAATGCTGCTGTTGTAGGAACACTGGGAATCAGGAGGACTCAGTTTTAACCTTGGCTCTGCCACTAACTTGCCACTAACTAGTGTGACTCAAGGAAAGTCATTTTATAGTTCTGGGGCTTCATTTACTTCCTTGTCTATAAAATGAGGAGGATGACCTAGATAATCTGTCTCTAAGGCCCCTCGGAATATTTGAGGGTTCTGTGATTCGGAAGCAAGCTTTTATCAGCACAAGGAAATAAATGAAAGCAGTGGGGGGGGGGGGCGCTGTGGAGAGGAGAGTAGGGATCTATTTGGAAATAAAGATAATCTAAAAACAAAAAAATATCATTACTTCCCCTCCCCCATGCATATATAAGAAAGCAAAGGAGGGAGTTTCTAAGTTCCCTCCTCCACTGAGAACAGCAGATCCGGGCTGTCTACTTGAGGTAGCTTTGGTTTCTCAGTACTCATCCCTGCCCTGCATCTAAAGGAAATACATGCATATCATCAGTCTGGGTTCACAAGGGATTTTGCCCTGATCCAGCCAGCAGTCAGTGAATTATTTACAGAGTGACCCTGCCCAGTGCATTACTTGACTACTAAAAGCCTCATTCTTCTAAGAGACTGTCCATCATGTGCAAAAGCTGTCTCCTTACCCTGCAGTTGGGGGAGACCAATGTCAAAGCCTGTCATTTTTCCTGATTTCTGATGCGCTTCTCTGATCTTGGGGGGACTCTTTAAAAAAAACTAAAGAGTTAGACAAGAATAATGCGTTACTAGAATTAATTTGAGAAACAACCTCCTCCTGTCCCCCCCCCAAAATGGCCACCCCCTCTTTAAGAAGGGCCCAAGCCCAGAAGTTTAAGCTGATTAGAGTTGCCATATGGGAGAGGGGGTGGCCAGGCTCCCAGTAGGGATCCTCAGGAATCAAGCCGCTTAAGGAGCTTCGGTAAACATCTTGTTAGCAGTAACATGGCTGTGAAAATGCAAATGACCTGAGCTGCTTGAGGCTCACCCAGGGAGACCCTGCTGGCACTGCCATTCTAGGTCCCTGGTTCATTTTAGCTTCCCCAAACCCAGAGTGACAGAACCCTCTGGGCACACACAAGCTCTTCCTCACCACCCTGATGCCCAGCCCTGCAAGAGAAAAGTCTCTCACTCTCACCTCCTGAAACTTGAGGATGTCAGAACCCCACCCTTGGAAAGGAGATGGAGGAATGGGCTCTGATGAGAGAGCAATCCTGACACATTTTAGTTTGCAGGGATACTTAGGGCAAAAAAAAGTCATACTTTAGCCTATATCAGATTGCATGCCCTCTTGGGGAGGCAGGGGGTGGGGGGGAATTAGAACTCAAAATCTGTAAAAGTGAGTGTTGTGAACTAATAATTAATTAATTAATTTTTTTTAGAAAGTCACATATATATAAATATATATATATATATATATATATACATACACATACAAACACCAGGATCCCAGCATGAGCAGTCTGCTCTGTAAATTACCCCATCTTTTTCTTCTCCCTCTTACGTTCTCTCTTTTTTCCCCTCTCCTCCCCCTACTTATATTTCTCTCTCCTGCTTTCTCCTCTCTTTTCTCCTCTTCTCTCTCCTACTTTTTTTCTTACTTTTCTCTCTTTTCTTTCTTTCTTTCCTTTTCTTTCTTTCTCTTTCATTCTCTTTCTTTTCTTTCTTTCTCTTTCATTCTCTTTCTTTCCTTTTCTTTATTTCTTTCTTTCTTTCTTTCTTTCTTTCTTTCTTTCTTTCTTTCTTTCGCTCTCTCACTCTTTCTTTCTTTCTTTCTTTCCCTCTGTCTCTCCCTTCTCAGATTTCCCTCTCCTGGAGAGAGGAGTCAGCTTGTATCTGGCAGATCAAGCCATCAGCACCACCTCAACCCCCATCTCTCCTCGGATCCTGATAAAGACAACCCAGTGGGCAAAGCACTGTTCCCCAAACAACCAGACCTGCCTCTATCACAGGAGTCACAACCATTATTGAGGGGAGAAGTCATTATAGAGAAGGGGCTCACCTTCCTCAACACCTACAACAACAACTGCTAACCAGCTGCCAACAGGAGGATAAATGCAGGGGCCCTGGGAATGTTGGTACCCCCGAGACCATCCGTCCTGCTTCCAGATCAGCCATCATGTGGGGAGGCAATTCCTATGAAGAAGCCATCCCTGCCAATTGCCACATAAAGGGAAGGAAAGCCAGACCAGTTGAAGCAGCAAGGCATCCTGGGAGGGAGAGATAGGAGGCAGTATAGAATGGGGTCACCATCACCACCTTGACTCTAAGACCCCTCAGACCCTAATGGAGATAGTCCAGGACCCTGAATCCAAGAGCCTTGAGAATAGCGACCCTTAATATTATTTTAAACCCTTAGGACACTGTTTGTATCCACATCCCTTCCCCACTCAACCACTAGGCAGGAGAAATCTTTCCGGAAAAAGGACAAAGGTTGTTGTCTTCTTTGATCACTTTTCTGGCTGGTCACATCCTGGTGTTATCTCCTATCTCAGGTCCTGCTTGCTCCATCTGCCTTGAGCATCTGCCTTGCTTCCAGTCCAGTGCCCTCACTTGGGAAGCAAGCCACCATCTTGGGAAGCAAGCCCTGTGTTGATGTAGCCTGGTAGTTGTTCCTGAAAGGGCTACAACCATAATTCCTGAACACCTGGAAAAGAAAGTTCTTGCCACCAAAGTCTTTGGAACTATCAAATGGTTCTACAAAAACTGATATGTTTTCATCAGTGGATATGACATGAAAGAAGGGGGTCATGAAGAGTCAGACATGATGAAATGTGTGAACGACAACAACATGCCATCTGTTTTGTGGCTGCATCCTAAGAACCATGAAACCTTTCCATCATACCTGCAGCTGAAACCTCCCATTTGTATTGTCTTCCCCATCACAATGGGAGCTCCTTAAGAGCTGGGAATGTCTTACCTTCTACTCTGTCCCCAGTGATTAGCACACAGTATGTACTTAAAAAGTGCTTTTATCATTCATTCAAATTTATGAAGTAAAAATTTATATTCAATTTTTGACCCTGAGAAAAGGACAATACAAAGCAATACATTGCAAAGGGGTCATTTTTGTTGAACCTTGGAATACAGTCTTACTGGTCTTTGTCCAATTGGCTTCTCAGTTCTTCTCTACTACTGGAAACTCAAGATCCAGGTTGTAAGGATCAGGCCCCAGGTCACCATAGATAATCCACCAAGGAGGTAATCCATTTAAGAATCATCAAGAACCTTTAGGCCCTCACCCCAAGAGGCCCCACCATCTGGCAAGTTCACATTACTAACTCAGCTTCATCCTAATACCCATTTTTAAAATGAAGTCACAAAGGGTAAGAAGGAACAAGATTCTCCAGGCCAGTGTTTGCCATTTTTTTCAAAGTCAATGTTTCCGTATACTTGACAGTAGGGTGCCAGTGGGAATTGGGGGTTGGGAAGGATGTTTTCACCTTCATCCACACCCTACTATTCCCCAACTCTCCATCCAGCCATCTACTGATTCAATCACATTCTCTTTCTCCAACCACAGTTATACACACGTGTGTGTGTGTGTGTGTGTGTGTGTGTGTGTGTGTAAGCTCTTTGAAGACAGGGATTCAATCTTAGTTAAATTGCCCCAGTTCCTGAAAGACATTTCTTTCTTCCAAATCATATAATCCCTAGTTTCCTTTAAGAGGCAGCTGTGTGGGACAGCAGATTGAATTGGTTAGCCTCAAGTCAGGAAGACTTGAGTTCAAATTTTGCCTCAGATACTTTTTACTACCCATGTGTTCTTGTGTTGAGGTTTAGAGTTGGGAGAGCTGATTCAAGTGTGAAATAATTCACTTAGACCTCCTCTGTAGCCATTGGGAGCTTTATTACGTAAAGCAGCACAAGTCTCCTAGAAAGAAAGCTAAGGGAGACTCTGATATTTGGGGAAATTATGCTTATATAAAGGTTTCAGAATGATGATGTAATTTTAGAGGTTTTTATGAAGGTTAAAGATTAAAGACAGGACAGGATGACATAGGATGAGGAAGACTAAGGGAATTCTTTATGGTTTAAGGATTTAAGGACAGGGCAGGAGGATACAGGTTAAAAATTACAGGACCCAGGGAACACAGGATAAGGGAAACAAAAGCAATTCTTTTGGCACAGGTTCAAGATAAGGGGGAAAGAACTGTAGGGTACCTTCAAGTTACAGAATAAGCTACAGGGCTTCACTAAGTACTGGAAAAGCAACCCTTAATATTATTTTAAACCCTTAGGGCACTGTTTGTATCCACATCACTTCCCCACTCAACCACTAGGCAGGAGAAATCTTTCTGGAAAAGGGGTGAAGGTCATTGTCTTCTTTGATCACTTTTTTGGATGGTCACATCCTGGTCTTATCTCCTATCTCACATCCCGCTTACTCCACCTGCCTCCAGCACTCTCTTCTACCTCATCACGTGGGCCAGTCACTTAGCTTCTGTTTGCCCCTTTCTGTTTTCTAATCTGTAAAATAGGGATGATAATAATAGTACCCATCTCCTAGGGCTGTTGTGTGGATCAAATGAGATAAGACTATTAAAGCACTGAGCCCAGTGCCTGACACACAGTTAGCACTATATAAGGATTAGCTAATATTACTAGTATTATTAAGGCTTAATGTGATACTTTTACAAAAGCCTTTGCTGATTGATCTTCCCCGGTTGCTAGTGCCTTCCTTCAAAATTATCTTGTATAGGCATACCTCAGAGATATTGCAGGTGCAATTCTAGACAACCACAATAAAGCGAATATCACAATAAAGCCAGTCACATAATTTTTTTGGTCTCCCAGTGCATATAAAAGTTATGTTTATACTACATTGTAGCCTAACGAGTGCACAATAGTATTATGTCTAAAAAAACCCCAATGTACATACTTTAAATAAAAATACTTTATTACTAATTTATTACTAATGCTAACCATCATCTGAGCCTTCAGGGAGTCACAATACTTTTTGCTGGTGGAGGGTGCTGATGCCTGCTGACTGATCAGGGTGGTGGTTGCTGAAGGTTGGGGTGACAGTGACAATTTCTTAAAATAAAACATCGATGATGTTTGCCACAGCAACTGACTCTTCCTTTCACTTGAACACTTAGAGGCCATTGTAGGGTTATTAATTCGCCTAGTTTCACTGTTGTTGTGTCTCAGGGAATAGGAAGGCCAATATGAGAGGGAGGAAGGGCTGGTTCGTAGAGCAGTGAAAACACACACAACATTTTTGGATTATGTTTGCCATCTTATATGAGCGGGGTCAGTGGCACCCCCACAACATTATAATAGTAACATCAAAGATCATTGATCACAGATCTCCATGACTGATACAATAGTAATAAAAAGTTTGAGATATTGAGAGAATTACCAAAATGTAACAGACATGATGTGAGCACAAGCTGTTGCAAAAATGGTATCATTGCAGTTGCCACAAACCTTCAATTTGTTAAAAAAAAAATCACAGTATCTGTGAAGCACAATAAAGCAAAGTACAGTAAAACAAAGCATCCCTGTGTCTATATTCTATCTACCTACATGTACAAGTGGTCTCTTCTGGCTAGAATGTAAGCTCCTTGAAATCAGGGACGTTTGTTTCACTTTTGTCTGTATCACCAGCACCTAATAGTGTCTAGCATATAGTATTTCATTGGTAAATGCTTTCCAATTAATTATTAAATTTTGTATCTCCTCCCATTTCTCTAGCACCACTACCAAAATCTTGCTACACATTTGCTATATTATATTACATACTCATTATCATCCTTCTTTTTCCGCTACACTCAATGTTTCTTCACCTTAGAAAATATAATTCTAAATATGGGCATTCTGGAGGAAGCATCTGGTTGCATGACAGTCAGACCTGAGAAAGAAGAGCTCTGTAGACAGAAGTGTCTTTTCTAATGACAAATGTAGAATAGCTGAAGACCTTTATAGAGAATATACTGAAGAAAGGAGTGATAATGCTAATGATAACTGTCCTCATCATGGTAAACCAAGGTGTCCCAATGTTGTTTGTCCTTCATTCTCAAGGAGGACCACAACATCAGGGTTGTGATCCCGTGACACTCAAGTGAATTGGATTTAAGTAAAGGAGGGCTGTGCAGAGTCACCAGCCTCACTTTCTCCTCTGGAGCCATCTGGGCCCAGTGGCAAGATATAGATCAGTACGACTGGAGATCGACCAGGATGTCAGTGGAGACCTTGGCCTTTTTAAGCTAAGATCTTTATAGAAAATTTACTAAAGAAAAGGAGTGATAATACTAACTATCTTCATCATGATAAATCAAGGTATCCCAATATACTACTTAAGGAAGAGTAGCTAGTGTTCAAAGCAAGACTATATCAGGATCAAGAAATCAGCAGAAGCCATTCTCCTCAAAACTGTGTCCCCATCAGAAGACCCTCTCACCTTGGATGCATCTTCTGTGATATAGAGATCATCAGCCATCTACTGCCCAAACCACAGCAGCAGTATAGCACCCCCTGCTGGGATCCGGACTCCAAGTCCATCCTTTTTATGTGACTTTACACCTAAGACTCTGGGGGAAGAATGTGTACCAGCATTTAGAAAAATTTCCCAAGATTTGATCATCTGCCTATCTGCACTGCCATTTGTTGAATACCTCTGTTCTGCTGGACCACAATCAGTGGCAAGACCTCACATTTCTTAAACTCTATCCTTTCCTCTCTCTCTCTCTCTCTCTCTCTCTCTCTCTCTCTCTCTCTCTCTCTCTCTCTCTCTCTCTCTCTCTCTCTCTCTCTCTCTCTCTCTCTCTCTCTCTCCATTGTCTCTCTCTCTTATTTATCTGTCCCTTCTCTTTCTCTCTCCTTTCATTCTATCTCAGTGGTCTCTCTGTCTAACCCTTGGTCCTATGTCTCTTTGCCTCCTATTAAGCTATCTCTTCTTTTCTAGCTATCTCTCCTTTTACTGTCTCTTTCTTTGTCTCTACATCCCCATATCCATACTTATTTCTCTTCTATCTCTTTCTCTCTTTTTAAATCTATCTTTATCTGTATCTCTTTGTGTCTACCTCTCATTCCTTGTCCCGCCCTATCTCTTCCATATGTTTTCTCTTCTCTCCTCTCCAGAGAGTACTTGACTACTTGCCCCCCTACCAAATGAGGAGAGATGAAGTATCTGAATGCATCTTTTTCAAGCTTAGTTGTACAAAAGGAATAGTATAAATATTTGTTACTACAGCCTGAGCATCCTAGAATGGTTATGCCAGAAAAGGAAATGGCTTTCTTCCTCTTGCCATCCATAGAACATCAGTTCAGCATCACTATGTAATGGACTTGAGCTTGAGCTCAAAAATTATCAGGAGTGAATGAGTGAAGAGTCCTTTTTACACACTAGGTACAAGTGAACTAAGGTAAAGATTCCCCTAACTACCATAGGACACTTTTTCAGGGAACTATAGAATAACCTGAACTTTGGTTGACAGAAGAAGAAAGAGGAAAGAAAAATTTCGTAATGGACTTCTGTTCCTGGAAATACTACCAAGTAGCCAGGTAGCAAGAGAATTGGCAAAGCCTGCTATCTGTCCTATACAACATGGATACACTCAGGTTCAATGACCAATTGGGTCAGCACCTTTGGAAGATATAAATTATCACCATCAGTGCTGTGAAATTTGCAAAGAGCTTTACATACATCATCTTATTTGATCTTCACATCAACCCTATGAGGTAGGTGCTATTACTAGCCCAATTTTATAGATTAATTAAGATTAAGATAGATTTAAGATTGGAAAATTAAGGCTAAGAGGATCAATGATTTGTCTAGGGTCACACAAACAAGTGTCCGAGGTAGTACTTGAATTCAGGTCTTTGTGACTGAAAGTCAAGTGGAGTACTTGACTATACCACCTAGCCACCTGCAAGCCCTAATCTGAAGTTGATTTTTACCAGTCCATAATAAAGAATTCATTAAGTCAAAGTAAAGGCATTTGCTCATTAACTCAAAGAAAAGACATTAAGTAGAATGGCCAGAAATAACAAGGAAAATACACACTTTAAACCCAAGTTAACAATCTCCCACAAATGTCCATACCACCTATTGGAAAGAGAACACTTTCTGGCTCAGAAAACTCCTGTTCTTAGGGCTATGTCCAATTGGAATGCCTTTATGCCTCCTTCCTGTCTCCCTGACAAGACATTAATGTTATCTGTTGGGCTGCCTTTCCCTGTTGTTTCCATCTTCCTGATTATCATTGAACTACAGCTCTGATACTGTCTCTCCTCTGCAGAGAAGTGATTACAGCACTTTTGTGAACATAGCACAGAGCATCATTGCTGTTTTGTGAGTCAGACACAAAACTTGCACTCAGCCAGCACAGCAAAAGTGCCTTAGGTCAAATATGCCTTTTGAACCACTTTAGTTCCCCTTCAAAGATAACATCCCCAGACCTGCATGATGTTTGTGTTGAGGTTAGTTCCTTTCAACTCCCATCATGCCCTGCAGCAAACACCTATGCAAATTACCCTTCCAAGAGTTTCACTTCATCAGATGGCTTGGAGGTAGTGACCTTTATCTTGCATTCTTAGAGGATAATGAGATTTTGGGTGAACCCAAATTGCTATTATTCCTACATATACATTGTGAGTCCAACCCAATTGCTAATTCTGGCTATCCTTTCCTGCCACCTCCTTTATCCTTCTCAGATGTCAGAGACATTTCTGAGAAGGAAAGAATATGCCAGATGGTTATCTGGCATATTCTTTCCTTCTCAATGAGTGGGAGAGGGGTTGGAAGACAGGAAAGAATTTAAAACTCAAAATAAACAAATGAATGTTTAAAAATTAATTAATGAAGAAAGGAAGAAAGAAAGAGAAAGAAAGGAAGAAAAAGAAAGAAAGAAAGGAAGGAAGAAAAAAGGAAGAAAGGAAAGAAGGAAGGAAGGAAGGAAGGAAGGAAGGAAGGAAAGAAGGAAGGAAGGAAAGAAAGAAGAAAAATAATACAGTGTTAATGCCATTTTCTTGACCATTACTCTTAATTTCAATAACTAAAATCCAAGGTCCATCTTTCAATAAAATGAAAGGGACATTCTGCATATGGGAGAAATCACAAGCAGAAGTATTATGTACCTACCCTACTTAAGCTACATCCTGGCTCCCCTATCAAGGTTTTCCTGGAGGTCACATCCAAGTGTACAGAATAATTAAGAGGGCTACAGGTATAGTTGCAG
The DNA here is from genome assembly GCF_011100635.1 of Trichosurus vulpecula. Lineage (NCBI taxonomy): Eukaryota > Metazoa > Chordata > Mammalia > Diprotodontia > Phalangeridae > Trichosurus > Trichosurus vulpecula. Next base: position 446,416,486 of record NC_050573.1, read on the forward strand.
TAAATGTTCATATCACTAACTACCACATAATTTTGGCACCAATGTTTAACTAAGAATGTTAATATTGCTTCCTTTAGAGTCACCATGTAGATTTCTCTCATCTCTGTTCTTTCCTTCAGTGTCCTGATGATGCAGATACAAACAGTGCCTACACGTTGAGTGGCTTTTCCATGTGAAGTCTCCAGTTTATTCTGTAACCTGAAGGTGCCCTAAAGTCCTTTCCTCCTTATCTTGAACCTGTACTAAAAGAATTGCTTTTGTCTCCCTTATCCTGGGTTCCCGGGTCCTTTAATTTTTAAACTGTATCTTTCTGCCCTGTCCTTAAATCCTTAAACCATAAAGAATTCCCTTAGTCTCCTTGGGGTAGGACTTTTTTTAGTTTTCTCTTTTGGAAAACTTAGGTAATCAAGTGCCTTTGATGAGTCTGGCCTTTGTTTCTTTGATTAAATCAGGAGCCTTTGATGACCTGCTTAGGTCAAGGGAAAGCCTAGTTCACATAGGTTTGAGTTGCATGGTTGTGATGCCCCTTGACCCTGAACAGGGTATATAAACTCAGAGGATATAAACACACTGGAAGAGTGTTGTGTGATTTGACCAGATGAGACTCTAGGTAGCCGTTGTTAAGAGGCCCCCCAGCTTTGAAAACACAGATGTTGGTGCCTCTCTCTCTGGTAACTATGTAATTCTTTGGTCAGACAGTGAGGGGCCTGTCTGTTTATATTGTCTCTGTTTGTAATTTCTATTTGTATTTTTCTCTGAAGTTCAGGGTGCTGGCTTTTCCCTCTGAACTAAGTGAATAATATATGTATGTTTGATTGAAGTGGGATCACTAACCTCTTAAAGTTGCTTTCCTTAGAAAAGCAGATCAAAAAACTTGTGCTAGCAGCCTTCCTGTGTGCTGCTGTTATTGGCCTTGCACAGCCACAGTAGCAGCAAGCAGCATTGTTGTTACAGTCATCCTGTCCTGTCTTTAATCTTTAACCTCCATAAAAACCTCTAAAACTACATCACCATTCTGAAACCTGTTTATAAGCATAACTCCCCCAAATATGAGTCTCACTTAGCTCTCTTGCTAAGAGGCCTGTGATGCTTTTTCACATAAAATAAAAAGCTGCCATTGGCTAAAAGAGAAGTTCTAAGGGAATTCTTTCACACCTGAACGGAGTTCTCCCAACTCTAAACCTCAACACTTAGTCCACTACAACAGAAGCATGTAGAGAATAGGGTATAACTCTTAGAACTAGAAGATGTGATAAAGCAGATTGGGAAAGTGAAAGGGCCAGTAAACCTATTCACTAATAGTCCCTGGATCAAAGTTTGAAAAAAAAAAGTTAAATTTGTCACAGACTTGAGCCAGGATGAAAATGAGGGACTGGGTGTTGGAATGAAAGCCTTTAGACTGCAATTAAAAACCATGAGAAAGGATGACTAGGAGGGGAGAAAAACCACAAACATCCTTTCATAAGCACCGAGATTTGCAACAAGGGCACAAAAGAGCTAATGAAAAAGAGACCCTACCAAGTCCACCTAAAATTAGAAACAAAGGGCCAGAAATCTGCTTTGTTTTCAAGGAAGAGAAACAGAGGGGGTCACCTTCCTTTGTTTTCAAAAGATTATGAGCAGCAATTTTTTTTAAGATGAATAAAGATGGATGCAAATTGACCTCCAATAAGCAAGAACACAAAGACACAGGTGCTCCATGGGAGTTGGAGTCTATTGCTGCATCACCTTTGAACTTGGCAGGAGAGTGACAGAAAACTGGATCAGCTCTCTGTCAGATTTATGGATTCTAGGGCATTGGGAGACCCAGTGCAATCAGCTGAATTCTCTTCTACAGGAAGCTCATTTCAAATCAAATTCATTTTGCATACAGTGTATGTTGAACAAAGCCTCCCCCAGAATTCAGCCCCAGGCCTTCAGAGAATAATGGGAGAGAAGAAAGTAATGGGAGAATAATTTGCTTGGGGGCTTATGGCTCAATAGGCAAATGACTAAATTTTGTTTAAGTGAATTCCTAGATTTCCTATCATTATAGCACATAAAAAAGCACAAGAAATAGAGAGGATAATGGCTAGTTTTTGACAGAACCAGAGTCCTTCACTGCTTTAACATGACATGATTAGCTAAATACAAATATATAGTAGGTATATGTTAGAGCAAGCCCTTGGACAAATCATTGAAGTCTTTTGCTAGAAAGAAAGAGATGAAGTGGGGTTCCAAACAGAAACCAAGAAGAATGAACCCAAAACCCCAGAAAAGACTAAATAAACACTATTTTTCCCATTAACGGAATACATCTCATTAAATGGGGCAGCTGGGGGACCCAGTGGATAGAGTGCCGGGTCTGAAGTCAAGAAGATTCATCTCCTAGACTTCAAATCTGACCTCAGACACTCACTAGCTGTGTGACCCTGGGCAAGTCACTTAACCCTGTTTGCCTCAGTTTCCTCATCTGTAAGATGAGCTGGAGAAGAAACTGGTAATCCACTCCAGTACCTTTGCCAAGAAAACCCCAACTGGGGTCGTGAAGAGTCAGATATGACTGAACAAAAACATTAACAATCTCATCAAAGCAGCCACTCTGCTCTTCTATGGATGGCAACTTGCCTTATTTAGAACAGTAGCTCCCCAAAGAGGACTTTTCCCCCTCCATTTTATATTATATAGAGAGCATTTAATGAAAATAGGCAAAAAAAACCCAAAAGTGAACACCATGGCATCATGATGATAGTGAAAAGCAAAGGGCTTAGAGGTGTAAAACTTGGGCTTCAGTCTTGCCACTTACCAGCTCTGTAATCTTAGGCAAGTAAGGCACTTTAACCTCTAGGCTCTCAGTTTCTTCATCTGTAAAACGGGGATAATAATTTTTAACTATTTAACTCACAGAGTTGTTGTTTCTAAAAAAAAAATTATTTGTGTTTCTTTAAAAAAGGGTTATTGTTTCTAAATACCGTTCTCCTTATAGGGAGAGGTAACTATTAACTCCCTAAAAACTTAGTATAAATAAATGTTTATCAACCCATCCCTATTCTGCCTCTTGCTCTAGGGCTGTAATTGAGTCAACACAACCATTGCCTCTGGAAAAGATATGTCAGTGGACTACACCATTTTTCCACTCCCCACAACTGTGACATCCCAGAACAGAACTCCCTTCTCTAGTTATCACTCCTCTAGAAATGATTTTCCCCGTTAGAATATGTGCTCCTTGAAAGCAGGGACTGTTTTGCTTATTTTATTTGTATCTCCAGCATTTAGCACAATGCTTGGCACTTTAACAAATGGCTTTAATTCAATCAAGTGACCTGCCCAAGGTCTTACATCTCCAAAGTGGCAGAGCCAGGACCTGAACCCTGGCTTTGAGATTCAAGCCCAAAGTCCTGCTCTTAGAGCCCACAAATGAAAGCATAAAGTTCTCTATAAATGTAAGGTATCCTCATTGTTGAATAATAAAAACTGAAATTTATGGTTGTCATGCTGCCTTATAAAGCAGGTGTAGGGAACCCCTTGATGAGAAAATTCTTTCCATCAATGCAGGTTGGCACCTTGTCAAAGCATCCAACTTTGGAGAGTAACCTAGAATGCTGAGAGATGGTGCCTCAGCCAGGGTCAGACAGCCCATATGTGGCTGAGGTCCTCCAGTCTGCTGCTTTATCTAGCACACCACAGAGCTTTCTAGTCTGCATAGTACTTTATCTACATTTTCTCTTTTTTTATTTTATTTTTAAATTAAATTTTATTTATTTATTTATAGTTTTCAACTTTCACTTTTATAAGATTTCCAGTTCTAAATTTTTCCCCCTCCCTCCCCTTCCCCCTACCCAAGACAGCACGCAATCTGATACAGGATATACATGCACAATCATATTAAGCATATTTCCACATTAGTCATGTTTTGAAAGAAGATTCAGAACAAAAGGAATACCCACAAGAAAGAAAAAAAAGAGAAAATGGTATGCTTCAATCTGCATTCAGACTCCATATTTCTTTCTCTGGCTGTGGACAGCATTTTCCATCATGAGTCTTTTGGATCATCTTAGATCCTTGCATTGCTGAGAAGGGCTAAGTCTGTCAAAGTTGGTCACCACCCAATGTTGCTGTTACTACATTTTCTCATTTAAGGCTCACAGCAACCCTGTGAGGCAGATGCCATTTTCATCATCATTATCATTAATTATCATTCTTATCTCCATTTTGCTCATGAGAAAACTGAGTCTCAGAAAGGTTGCTAAAACAACAATCAAGGTCACGTGGCTAGAAAATGTAAGAGGCAGCATTTTAATATCAGTCTTCCTGACTTGAAATCTATCCATTATACCACGCCAGGAAACAATAACGCGTCCCCAAATATAGACTCTTTGCAAGCTGATTTTGGCAATTTTATCCCCTTTAAATACCTTCCAAGTTCATTGTTATTGTTCGGTAGTGTCCAATTCTTCATGACCCCATATGGGTTTTCTTGGCAGAGATACTAGAGTGGTTTGCCATTTCCTTCTCCATTGGATTAAGGCAAACAGAGGTTAAGTGACTTGCCCAGAGTCACACGGGTTGTTGTGTTTGTCCTTTGTTCCCAAAGAGGACCATGACATCAGAGAAATGATGACATGACTTGTAGTTGACTTTGATTTGAGTGAGGGAGGGCTGCGCAAGGTCACCAGCCTCACTTTCTCCTCCAGAGCCATCTGGGTCCAGTGGCCAGATATTCATCAGGATGACTGGAGATGGCCCAGGATGCAATGGGAGACCCTGGCCCTTTTAGGCTAAGGTCTTTTCAGGTTCTCACTTTGAGTGAGGTAATGCCCATTCAGTGAATCGCTATCCACTAAGCCACCAAGATGCCTCTTCCAAGTTCATACCCAGATGTGATTTCTCTTAGCTCCTTCCATCTCATTTATCCATCTCCCCCAGCCCCCAGTAGGTGCTGGATACAGTGATGTAACCATCTAGGAAGAGGAGGCAATCCCTGACACCCCCTGTTGTACTCCACACCTGCTCCAAGTACCTTTGCCAAGAAAACCCCAAGTGGGGTTGCAAAGAGTTGGACGGGACCAAAAAAAATGCCTGAACAACAACCTAACAAAGCACTATATAAATGCAATCTATTTTATTCTCCTTTTAGTGATGCCTCAGCAGCTACACTTTGGAAATGTCATTGAAGATGCTTCCTCTTCTGACGGAAACGGCTTGTCACATGGCAGCCAGACTCGGGAAAGAAGGCTGCTGCCTTCCTAATGACAGATAACAGAGCAGCAGGAAGTGAGCAGTGAATACATAATCACAGTACCGAGCTATGTGCTTCAAGGCCAGACTCTGCTGCTGAACACACCGGGAGGGGCCTCTGAGATGAGGCGAAAATAATAGCTTAATCACATTGACTCAGATCTTATTTTCCCGAGTGGTTTAATTCATAATTTGCCTAAACTTTCATTACAAAAGAGAAGGAATTCTGTATTCAGGAAGCCTGGTCTGCCCTGTTTAATTTGGTCATTTAAAAAATAATAAAATTTCCATTTTAACTTCACTATTCTTACATAGGCATTTAAGCCTAGGCTATGAAAGGGAGTGTGGTACAGGGGAGAAAGAGTGCCATATATGGGCATCAGGAAATCTGATTTCTAGCCCTGGTTCTGCCACTAACTGCAATCAATCAAAAAGCACGAATTAAGTGCCTCCTATGTGCCAGACACTATCAATTTGTCATTATTGTTGTTCAGTTGTATCTGACTCTCCTTGACCCCATTTAGGGGTTTTCTTAAGCCAAAGATGCTGGAGTAGTTTGCCATTTCATTCTCAATCTCATTTTTACAGATGAGGAAACTGAGGCAAATAGGTTGAAGTAACTTGACCAGGATCGCACTGTTAGTAAGTGCCCAAGGCCAGATTTGAACTCATGAAGTTAAATCATCCTGACTCTTGTCAAACCTAGTGCTCTGTGCACTTTGGTGATACCCAGCAGCGCAAGATACAAGCAATCAAAAAGTACTCATTAAAGCCTCTTAAGCGTCAGGTGCTGTGCTAGGCATCGGCAATGCAAAGACAAAAATGAAACAGCCAAAAATACGTTCAGTGAGCTCACGTTCTATCAACCCTGAACAAGTCACTCAGCTTTCATGGGCCTCTGTTTTCTCATACAAAATGAATATATAATCTCCAAAGCACGAAAAGATAGTCTCTTAATATTCCTTAACAGGAGTATTTCTGTTGTCATTCAAAAGGTGACCAGGTATAACACTAAGTATGCTGAGCCTGTGATTACTGGGAGGATTTTTAAAAAAAGACAATGGGTGGAAGGGAACAGTATTGTGCCATGAGAAATCATGAATATGACAAATTCAGAGAAGCATAGGAAAACATCTGAATTGATGCAGAATGAAGTAAGCAGAAGCAGGGAAATTTTACATACACACACACACGCACACGCACATGCACACACAAACATAAGCACAACAATGTAAAAGAAAACTAAATTAAATATGTTGTTCAATTACAATAATTGTCATTATCTTGATTGGACAGGCCAAAATCCTAAGTCATTATTGAAAGCAGGGCAAGACTTGAGACTGTGTGCTTAAACTACAAGACTGATATTTACCAATCTTGACCTTGGAGGAGAGTTGTAAAACACAGCTGCTTCCCCTCTTTTCAAAAGTGGGATACTAGGGGAGCGTGATATTGTATATATTATCAGATAATATATGGAACTGCTCTTTTCTTTAGAACCTTGGTTTTGAGGACACTAGGTGGAGTAGGGAGTAATATATTCAAAAATGTAAAAACAAAATATAGCAATAAAAATTAGATTTTTTTTAAAAGCACAATCTCAGCTCAATGAATATTCCCTCTCCCCTCCCCTCTCTCCTCCCTCCTCCCCATAGATCTAGGTGTGAAAACAGGGATTCTTACTTATCACAGTGCCTGGAACAAAGTAGGCCTTATCGACTATTTGTTGATTAATGAAAAGGGAGATATATGGGCAGGGTTCTAAGAAACACTGATTAATAGAGCCTTCACAAACCACTTCCTCTTTCTGCTGGTATTAAAAGTACCAGCTAACTGGTACTGGTACAGTACATCCAAGCTGACTGATTAACAACAGATGAGCATATTGAAGCCGAGTTATTCTAAACAGCAGCAGAAACCATTAGGTTGCCCTCAATCCTTGTGGATGGTCTTCAAATTTAAGCTGCTTTCAGTACTCAGGAATATCAGAAATCCAATTTGTACCAGGCTTGAGATCAAGTTGATTATTTCATAGGAAACAGAACTAATTTTCTTTCCACATAGCCCACTTTAGGCTGATTAGACAAGCTAATAGCAAGTTTATCATTCTGTCATGGCAGAGATACTGGAGGGGTCTGCCATTTCCTTTTCCAGCTCATTTTACAGATGAGGAAATTGAGGCAAACAGGGTTAAGTGACTTGCCCAGGGTCGCACAGCTAGAAAGTGTCTGAGTCCAGATTTGAACTCAGGAAGATGAGTCTTCCTGATTCCAAGCCCAGTTCTCTATCCAATGTACCACCCAGCTACCCTGTAGGAAGGCAGCCTATTACCAATCTTAATCCCATAGATCTGAGGGCCCCCAGCAGCCATGATGAAGGTCAGCTCTTTGATCTGAGTGGGTTTCTCCATGCCACCTTGAGTTCTGGACTCTCCTCAACCTTGGAATCGTGCTGCCCACAATAAAGAAGCTCTTGAATCTAGCAGAAGGGGAGTAGGGAAGTCTCCAAAGACCATAGGTGAATAACACATCCAAAGAGCTTCTCTCCTTCGGCAGGAGGTTTCCATATTCTTCTTCAGGGTTAGTAACACTAACCCTATCACCTAGGTCAAGGGAATTCTTAGCCTGGGGTCCACATACCCACCCCCAAGGAGACCCTAGAGAGAATTGAAGAAATCCATGAACTTGGATGGGAAAATGTATCTTTATTTTTGTTAAGCTGTAGCTGAAGTTTAGCATTTCCTCCTATTATGATTGTAGGCAACAAACCATCATTCTAAAGAGTCTATAAAGTCAAAGAGTGAAGAGTCCATGGCAGAAAAAAGAGTTAAGAGCCCTTGTAGTAGTAGCAGAAAAAGGCAAATATGTGGGTTTATCCAAACTCAAGAGGAGGAGCATTAGTTCCACTGAATTTGAAATGGCTTAGAATAAAATGTTGAGGAATAAATCTCAGTGAGCCCACTTGTACATACAAGTGAAAATGATTGATTGTAAGACCTCCTGCCAAAACAGTGAAGCCCAATGGGTTCATCACTAATTGCTAAGGTTCTAGGAAACCTCTTTGCTTTCCTGACCAGCAAGTTTGACCAATCAAGCAATAAACATTTATTAAGGATTTCCTATGTCCCAGGCGCTGTGTTTAGTGCTGGGAATTCAAAAGAAGGCAAAGATGGTCCTTGCCTTACAAGGAGGAGGCAACATGTGAAGAATATATACAAAGCAAGCTATATATACCATAAATAGAAAATAACCAAAAGAGGAAAGGCACTGGAATTAAGAGAGATTGGGGAAGGCTTCCTATGAAGGTAGGATTTCATTGGAACTTTTTAAAGGAAGTCAGAGAGGACAGTGGTCAGAGGAGAGAAGGGAGAGCATTCCAGGCCTGAGGACCATAAACCTGGGAAGCCACGGGTATATTGTTTGTCTTCATTCTCATGTCTTCACTTGCATGTGGATTGGATAAGCAGTGGGGCAGAGCTGTGCAAAGTCATCAAATCAGCCTCACTCTCTCCTGTCAAGACAAAGATCAGGAGAACTATAGATGGCCCAGTATGCAGAGAGAGACCTTGGCCTTTCTAAATTGAGGTCTTTCCCAGGTCTCAGTTTGCCCATTCCACAACTAAAGGATCACCTGCTCTGAGGGAATAGTTCAAAGTCCGAGGAAGTACCCAGAAAACTGACTGGACAGCATCAGCCCCCATGGTTAAAAGGATTAAGGTGGTGGAGATTTTTTGGGAGTCTATAGAACTTAGGGGTGATTAGATATGCAGGAAGCAGACCTTGCTCCACCAGCTTCATGGGACTTTCTGCTGCCCACCCTGCCTGACCAGCTTCTGGGGACCAGATATATTCACTATCTCTGTCCTCTGGTAGAGACATTTTCCTTGTAGAGGCAAGAGAGGCCCAAAGGATCAGATTATCCTAGATTTAGAGCCAGAATGGACCTCAAAGACTCTCTACTCCAGGAGTATTAAACTCAAATAGAAATGGGAGCCACTAAACTAAATAAGGAAACCTGTAGGCTTCATGTTGACTTAGAAAACCACATATTAGCATTATCTATATTCTGTCGTACTTTATTTATTTTGTCGAATATATCCCAATTACATTTTAATCTGGGGGAGGGGGGTGGGGAGAGGAAATATGATGTGGCTTTAACATCTATGCTTTAATCCAACCCACTCATTTTAAAGTTGAAGGCACCGGACCCCAGAGAAGTTAAGTGACTTTCCCAAGGTCACACAAATAGGATCAGAGGTGAGATTTGAACCCAGGTCCTCTGACTCCAGAGCTAGTACTGAACCCTGTCATGGCCTAGGAACCAGGTAGTACAGGGCCTGTTTGGGAAGTCTGTGCCAGTGGGGCAACTGCATTTGTTATACCCCTGCTAGGACAGGAGAACAGCAGTGATCTGTGATCCGGGTAATTGTGTGAGAAGCAACATGGTTTAATGGATAGAATGTGAACTTAGAATCAGGAAAACCTGACTTTGAATCCTGCCTCAGATACTCGCTAGCTGTATGACCCTGAGCAAGTCATTTAATCTCCGTAAGCCTCAATTTCCTCATCTGTAATATGAAGGAGTTATGAATTCTAAGATCTCTTCAAGTTCTAAATTAATATAGAATTAATTATAAATTTAGAAGCTAAATATAAATTATAGCTAAGACTTAAAGGAAGTTGGGGGAGCCAGGAGGAGGAGATGAGGAGAGAGAGGACTCCAGGCTTGAGGATTTCCAGTGACCATGCTCTGGAGATGGAGTTTCTGATTCAAGGACCAGCAGAGTAGCCGGTGTGGCTGTATCATAGAAAGCATGAAGGAGAGTAAGGTGTGAGAAACCTGGAAAGTCAGAAAGGGGACAGGTCATGAAGGGCTTTAAAAGCCAAATAGAAGATTTTGTATTGGATCCTGGAAGTGATAGGGAGCTGCTGGAGTTTATTGAGTAGGTGTAGTGACGTGGTCAAACCTGCCCTATAGAAAGATAATTTAGAACTGAGTGAAGGATGGACTAGAATGGGAAGAAAATTGAGGCTGGCAGGCCGACCAGCAGGCTATTGTAAGAGTCTATACATCAAAATGACTAACGTGGAAATGTTTTACATGATTGCATATGTGTCACCTATATCAGACTACTGACCATTGCAAGGAAGGGGGAAGGGAGGGAGGGAGAGATAGAATCTTGGATTCAAAACTTGGGGGAGGGGGAACAACAAATGTTAAAAATTGTTTTTACATGTAATCGGGAGAAAAATAAAATATTATCAAAATTATAAAAAGAAATAAAATCTATGCATGAGGTGATGAGGGCCTGTACCAGGGCAGTAGCAGAGTCATAGGGGAGAAGGGGACATTGCAAATACATAACTGAAAGGACTTGCAACATATTGGATTATTGGGGGTGGGGTGCAGAGGGGTGTAGTGAGAGAAAGGAGTCAAGGATGGCACCTAGCTTGGCAGCCTGAGTGACTGAGAGGATGATGGTACCCAGGCAGGACAGAAGTACGGAAGCCAGGAAGAAAGGAGGGTCTAGGAGGAAAGAGAATGAGTTTAGTTTTGGACGTGTTGAATTTAAGATGTCCATGAGACATCCAGTTTGAGATGTCCGGTGGGCAATTAGAGGTGTGAGACTGGATAATTGGGTGCCATGAAACTTAGGACAGAAACATTATGATTGACCTAGCCTAGTTACATGTGTTTGTCTATGGTAGCTAGGGCTTCTCAAGGTCAATTTAGACTCCACAGAAAAGAAAAACCTCCTCCTGATCTCTTAACCACATTGCCTTTCAGGGATTCTGGGACACTTGAAGGGACCTTAGAGATCTAATAAAACACTCACGTTTTACAAGAATTCAATTCAAATCAAAGAATTTATCAAAGACCTACTACGTGCAAGGCGTCATACTCAGCACTAGAGATACAAAGACAAATCTGAAACTTTAAAGTATACTACCTTCCCTCAGAGCTAAAATTCTACTGGGGGATACTATATACACACAGTTAAATAAAGATAAATTACAAAGTAATATCAGGGTTGGGGAGCTGTGAGAATCAGGAAAAGTTTCATGTAAGAGGTGGTACCTTTTGAGATAGCATGGTATAATGGACCTGAGTTCAAATTCTGTATCTGTGTGACTTCCAACAAGTCACATAACCTCTCTGGGCCTCAAGGGGCTCATCTGTAAATGATGGGGTTGGACTAGGTGACCTCTAGGGTCCCTCCTTGCTCAAGGTATAGGACAGTCTAATCCCAAATCACAAGCCTATGAAAGGAGTGAGGGATTCCATGAAATCAGTGGTGGGGAGGGACAGTATTCCCTGCATGGAAAACATAAGCCACTCATATGCATGGAATTAAATAACAATTGTAATTTGTACCGACCTGACCATCCAAGATCCAAAGTCATTGGCCAGTGCAGGGCAAGACCTATGTCTGAGTGCTTAGACTATAAGATAATGCAATTTCGTGCCAATGACCTCTTTACCCTTGGTAAATGCTAAAAGAGCTAGTCTCTCCAGCATATTTGGCACAGAAAATATTTTCCATCAATTTACTCTGTGTCTGGATAAGCTGTTTTTAAAGTCGTTAGAAAATCCATTTTTAAAAAAGAAGAGTTCCCATCTAAAAGCGTATTAGTTTCCTCAGTTCTTGATGTTCTTGGACCAGGCAAGAATAATGAACCTTTGCTTTTCCTTCTCCCCCTAAGAAATAGATCAGTAAATGGAGTTTGGTTTTTGTGGTGGTGGTGGTGGTGGTTTTGGTCTGGGGTCTTTTGCACATGGCTCAGATGAGTTCTGTCCTAGATGGTTCAGCATATTATTTATCACCAAGGCTCAGTCGGTGCTTCGGCAGCTTCCCAGAATGAAACTGACATAAGCAGTGGGGGAAGGAAGGAGGGAGGGAGGAAGGAGAGGAGGGAGACGATGGGAGTGATGTGGATCTAACAACCTTTGGCAGTCAGGGAATACCATAATGCCCAAATGCTCAAATGCTCTGAGTTTTCTGAGCCTATCAGAGGAAGGCAACCCAAGCACACCACAATCTTTCCTTTTATAGGACCAGTCTTTGAGACTATTCTAGGCTCTTGACAAGCAGCCGCCCGAAGCTCCATCCCTTAAGGACTGAAATGAACCACTCCCGTGTCTTCCCTGAAGAAGGCAAGCAAGGAAAAGGACTTTTTTTTTTAGAAGCAATCCTTCCTTGAGGAGGGAGATGAATTACTAGATGACCCCTGAGGCCTGTTTTGGATAACTCTGGTGTGTGTGTCCACTAAACTGAAAGGATTCTTCTTCTCTGTCCCTAGGAAAGGCATTTTAGTCTAGTAGGCAGGGGTTGGACTTGGAGTCTGGAAGACCTGACTTTAAATCTGACCTCAGACATTTACTAGCTGTGTGACCTTGGGTAAGTCATTGACCTCTGTGACCTCATCTGCAAAAGTGGGATAAAAATAACAGCTATCTCACAGAATTGTTCTGAGGATCAAATTAGACATAGCACTGGGCAAACCTTTACATTTTTAGGTTTCAAAAATCTATGAACATGAGCTATTAATAGCAGTAATAAAGGGGGCAGTATGGCGCCATGGATAGAAAGCTGACCTCAGAATCCATTATCTGAAAGCAGACATTTACTTGCTGTGCTATTCTGGGCAAGTCACCTAAACTATCTGTGACCCAGGCCAAGCACTAAGAAAATAAGTCGCAGAAAAGGTGCTGAAGCAGTGGAAGGAATTTTCTTTCCTAGTCACTCCCTATACCATTGAAATCTCAGTTCCAGTTTCCATTGCAATTAATAGTAGTAAGTTGCTGAGAAAAGTCACCCAATTTGTTAGGCCTCTTTCTTCAGCCATTTTTGCAGACACCAGCAGCTGTGTTCAGGTACACCAAACATTCAGCTGGCTCTTCCAGTACTGAAATACTTCTTGCCATAAGATACACCCAATTCAAATGGGAGTTAGAGAGATGCAAGAGTTTTCTTTCTGAAACCTTTAGATGCTGGCCATATGGGGTTTTTTGGTTTGTTCTGTACATTTTGTTTTATGCCAGATCACTCCCAAAGGGTTGGCAGGGAGAGATGTCACTTCATTGGCTCCCACATATTTCCCACCTTCAGGCCAGAATACCAGAAATGCTGGCTTTGGAGATCATCATTGCACCGTGTTCATTCAGGCTCCTGTCTCATCGTTCCCTCCGACACTAGACCAAGAAAACACAGAGGCCATAATCTGGCAGCAACCACGCAATTATAGATTTCTCCCAGAAGCGATTTCTTTTTCCTTCATTGAAATGCATTATCATCATAAGCTTGTTTTTCTCATTAATAACCCTGACAAGGGCCAACCCTCCTCATTTATCAACTCATTGCTCAGCAAAAAAATGTCAAGTGATCCCACAAGAAGATTAGCTGGATGCCTATGAGTCTGCCCTGCCTCAGGCCCCTTTAAGGTCTTGACTGGAGTGGAGCGCTTAGCTTCATGTTGGCATGAAAATGAATGTTTATTTAAAAAGACTCAGAATCACAGAATCTCAGGGTTAGAAGGTACCTCAGAAGCAATTTAATCCCATCTGAACATGGGTAAGAATTCTCACTGTAGAATCACTGGGCTTGTAAAGAGATTCACTAGTCTAGCCTCCTGCCTCTGGACAGTGGTATATGGTAGCCTTCCAAGAAAGATGACATCTAGCATTTTCTTTTCTTCTTCCTCCTCCTTCTCCTCTTCTTCCTTCTCCTTATCTTCCTCTTCCCCTTCTCACCTCTCCTTCTCCTCCTCTTCACCCTCTTCCTCCTCTTCTCATCTTCCTCCTTCCTTCCCTTCTCCTCCTCCTCTTCCCTCCTTCTCCTTCCCTCCTTTTTCTCTTCCCCCTCCCCCTCCTTTCCTTCTTCCCCCTCTCCCCCTCCTCCTCTTCTACCTTCTCTTCCCTCTTCCTTCTTCCCTTCTTCCTTTCCTCCTCCCTCTCCTTCTTCTCTTCCACCTCCTCTTCCCTTCTCTTCTTCCTCCTCCTCCTTCTCTTTCTTCCTCTTCTCCTTCTTCTTATTCTTCTTCTCCTCCTCCTCCATCATCATCATCATCATCATCATCATCATCATCACCATCATCATCATCTTCTTCTTCTTCTTCTTCTTCTTCTTCTTCTTCTTCTTCTTCTTCTTCTTCTTCTTCTTCTTCTTCTTCTTCTTCTTCTTCTTCTTCTATCTCTCCTAAGCTGGAAATGTCACTATTGATTGACATAGGAGAATAGGAGCTTTGACTTGCTCTTTTTCCAACCCAGGAGAGTTTGCCTCTCCCCAGGTAGCCCCTGTTATCACTGTGTTGCTACATACTCCATAGTCTTCCTGGCCAAAGCACTGGTCTGCTATTTGACATTTTGTCGGCTTGAGAAGATTCAAAAGATGAATGAGTACCTATTCTCAAAAGGCACAGGACACCAGTGACAGGAGCAGTGTGTAAAGTCAATCCTTCATAAATATGTGTTGGATCAGATTGAGGTGAATCACAGAGGATGCCTATTGTAGATAGCAAAGTATTTCAAGAAAAATCAGAATTAATGATAACAGGTGGAAAGACCTTTAGACTTGGAGTCATAAGATCTGGGTCTTCTTAGTTTGCCAGTTGTGACCTTGAGAATTTCCCCCTCCCTTAGGCACAGTTTACTCAAATGAATGTAACCTATGCCCATGCCATGATCTTGTATCTCTTTCAAATTATATACATCTCTGGGTGTATGTCTCTCTGGACTAAGAGTGATGATGATTCAGGGAGAAAGAGAGTCTGGAGATTTCAAATCACAATAACCAGGAAATTTAGGGAATATGTATTTGTAACAAGCAAGTTGCTGCAAATTAGGATAGAGGTGATGAGATATAGACCCCTGGGTCCAGGCCTAGTTGTCATATCTTTCCTTCTATTACACTAGTGATTTCTCATCGTGTAGGGAATTAGGATGAATGGCAGTTAACATGGGAGCCAGGCAGATTGATAACCATCCTGGCAAGTGGCATCTGACTTTGGGAATGAGACAGCCAGGATCTCACAAAGTAAAACAGGCTGAGACAATTGGCCATGCCTGCTACTGTGATGTTTAAAAGTTCCACAGTCATAGTTTCTGGGTAATCATTTTATTAATAATTCTAGTGTTTTATTGATAAAAAGATCAGTGATACTCTCAAATGCCAAAAGTATGCTGATGGGCTCACAGGTTATATGCCCTTGGAAAAGTGGTTGTTCCTGAGGGTGGCAATCAACTCTGACTGCTTAACAATTACTGAGACAGAATGAATATTAAAATGAGAGGTAGATCTATCCTAATAAGGGGCTGGGGTGTTGTAACCTTGATTATGTCATTTACTTCTAAAATGCCAGCCTTGGACAATCTAATCAAAGAATTTACCCCCATCCAAATCTGTGTGGACCATAATGGGCTTCCCCACCTTAGATTAAATTCCTTGTAAGGTTGGGTGGGTTCTGACCAAGATAGAGGAGACAGTTAATTCAACCTTCAGAGACTGAGCTTTGAGAAGACAATTTTAGAAAAAGGAGAACTCAGGATCTCCCCAAATCATTGGTTGTTGGTGATCACTTCTCTCACTACAAACTGCCTTACCCCAAGACTTTACTGCCTATGGTCTGAGACTGAAGAGACCATCACTGCAGGGGTGAATCAGATACTGGAGAGGAGAGGCAAGCAGAGTGGCTGAAACTATCACCTATTGTGGCTAAGACTGGTGAGCTGAAGACCATGCTTCCCTTACCTTTTACTAAGTTTACTTACCTCTGGCTATGCTTCCCTTAACATAGTCTGAGACCCTTGACATAGTTGCTATGACCCCAACCTGAGGTCCCAAACACACAGCTCTATTCCCTTATTTACTTTCCATAATCTTCAGGTATACATCATTTGGAACTCCATCTGGTGCACTGAAGAACCCTCACCCTGTGAAGGCAAGGCTGGGGAGATGGTTGGAGGAGATGGCTCTATTTGCTATGTTCAATATAAAATATGTGGCTAAAGTATGTGAAATTCCTGAGTCATTTGCTGAGGGAAGAGAATCCAGGTTCAAGGTATGGTTCTAGAGTCATATATTTAAGGGGGATAGATACATACATATATACATAGCGAGATAGATGGATACATACATACATATATAGGGAGAGAGAGAGAGAGAGAGAGAGAGAAATAAAGATAGATAGATAGATAGATAGATAGATAGATAGGGACAATTGTAAATATCTCCTAAATAAATTCAAAACCTAGCCCTCATGGGTTTAAACTATTCAATGGCCTTGGCAGTGGAGGAGTATCCTAGGTTTTGTATGACTAACTGCCTTCTGGTGACCACAGTAGATACATCAACCTTTGGCAAAGCTATTCCATACATGCACAAATGAAGAATTAAAATAGCTACTGAGGTGGCTACCTGGTGGAAAACTCAGTTGCTGTCCTCCTTCATTGAATAGTATAGTGGTAATCTAATAATAATAATAATAATAAACTAGAATTTATACAGTGCTTCCTATGTGCCAGGCACTGTGCTAAGCCCTTTACAAATATTATTTCATTTGATCCTCACAACAACCCTGGGAGGTGAGTGCTGTTATCATGCCAATTTTATAGTTGAGGAAACAAAGGCAAACAGACATTAAATGACCTGCCCAAGGTCATACAGCTAGTAAGAGTCTAAGGTCAAATTTGAACACAGGTCTTCCTGACTCCAGGCCCATAGCAAAGGCAGCGCAGAAGCTGATTTGGACTACCCCTACTTCAATGACTCAAGTGCCACCTACACTATACCTATGAAATGCCACATATAAAAGGAAGGGGTTGAATGAGGTGGTTTCTGAGGTCCCTTCCATCCCTGAAGGTTTATGTCTCAACAGTCTTCTGGGTCTATGGAGAAGGAATCTAGCTTGATTCCTCACTCAGCAAGAAAAGACAGATTTATTTGTCCTAGAAGTAAGAGACAATCATTTTGAAAGCCTTGTATTCTATGACCCCAACTGAGAAAAGCAATATTAGTTAATTAGCCTTCAGTGGACTGGCTAATTGAATGTTAATGTCTTCAAACTACTGGACATGTCAGACATGTCATCAGACATATCAAATTAATTTAATGGAGCAAGGCTTTCCCAGAATCTGACACTCAGATGTACTGCTGGACATGTTACCTGGATCTCTACTAACCCAGAAATCTACAGGATCCTAAGCAGATCCTTCAGAACCCAGGAAGGCAAAGGCATGCATGATTCTGCTATAGGAAACTCTCTACTGAGAAGGAAAAAAAAAAGAAATTTACATGATAATTTTGTTGTATATTTGAAAGGAATAGCAAATTGTACACAGTAAATTTGCAGTTTCATGTGCATTCATCTTTTTTATTGTACTTTGTTATAGAAATGCTTATTTTATTCCATAAATTAAAAAGAAAAGAAAAGACTCTGCTGAGTTCCATTTGGAGCTTCTTGAGCCAATGAATTCAAGTCTAGTGCTGCCAAGTCCTAAGTGAGCCCTTCTTTGTCTGCAGATCATTATAACCCACATTTCTGCAGCGCCTTAAGGTTAACAAAGCATTCTCCACCCCCCACCCTTGTGATGGGGGTAGCACGGTTATTATTACTCCCATTTCATAGATGAGGAAACTAAAGCTTGAAGAGATTAAATGACATACTCACATGACAATGACAAATTTACATGACTAGTATATGATGGAACCAAGACTTATTTCCTTTTTTTTTTAATGTAGTTAAGTCTAAGTGTCTCCAGTTCTGGGTCTGCTCATCTCCCTTTACATCATTTTATATAGATCTTCCCCTAGTTTCTTGTAGACTTCCTGTTTATCACCTTTAAATGGATTTTACATCATAAAATAAACTCAAAGAGGACTCCTGGTCAATTCTAGAGACAATTCAAGGGTTTGGGTCCAAAGATCCTCATGGGGCACATGACCAAGAGCATTCACCCTGGTGAGATTAGCCATTTTTAAGAAATGATTTCCTATATAGCTTTCTCATACTTCTGCCATATTTCTTTAAAACGGTTTTTTTTTAAGTTTACTTATCCCTTTTGTTTTTCTATCACAGTCATTGTCCCATATATTACACCCCCACCCAGCCTTCTCTTATACAAAGAAAGAACAGTTAAGCAAAACCAGCCCACAGCATCTGACAGCTCCCGAAACATCCCACAGCCAGTCCCCCACCTTTCCAACAAAAGGAGGGAGGGGCATTTCCTCATCTCTTCTCTGGAGCCAAGATCGGTCATTTTAATTATATGGCACTCACGCTCTGTTTTGTTTTAGAACAGGATTTCTAAAACTCGAATTTAGGGAACTGGGAAAAAATCCAAAGGGAACCTCAGAGAACCAGAGTTGTTGTTGTGGTTGTTGTGGTTGTTGTTGGGCACAATGGACAGAGCGCTGGGCCTGAAGTAGGAAAAACTCATCTTCCTGAGCTTGAATCCAGTCTCAGACACTTACTAGCTGTGTGACCCTGGGCAAGTTACCTAACCCTGTTTGCCTCAGTTTCCTCATCTGTAAAATAAACTGGAGAAGGAAACAGAAAAACGCTCTGGTATCTTTACCAAAAAAAACCCAAAAAACTCCAACAATGAGTTGGAGACAACTGGAACATACAACAGCAAACAGCTTGTGCTCAGGAGTCAGAGGACCTGAGTTCAAATTCTACCTTTGACACTACCTATCTGACCTTGGATAAGTCACTTAACTTCTTTCCACAGCTATGAAATGAGAGATCTTAACTAAATGGTTTCCAGTTTCCCTTCCAGCCCTAGAGCTATGATCCCATGTCTTGCAGGTTGAATGAACAGGACAAGGAATCTGTGTGCTTTCTTTTGGGCTTTCTCACCCCTCGCAGGGAAGGAGGAAAACCAGGGCTCCAAGACTGCAAAGTGTTATTAGAGGTTACTCTACTCATTAGGGGTTACTTATTTATTTGCTCATACATTTTTCAGTGGGAAATGTCTGGAGCATCCTTCATAAGAGATGACACATCATTGACCTGTAGTTATGCAAATGGAGGTATTTTTCCAGTTTAAGCAACTTGCACTTACCAATTCACATCCATCCACGCTCTAGGACCAAAGGCACGCATTTAAATAATGTGAAAAAGGACTAGATTTGGAGGCAGGGGAGCTGCTTGAGAATACCAGCCCTCTTTTTCTCTATGTGACCTTGGCCCATTAATGTAGTTGCCTGGGCTTCAGTTAATCCTATGAACGTATCACAGAATCAAATGAGATGATGCATGTAAAGTGCTTTACAAACCTTAAGGTGTTATCTAAATGCTACATAGCAGTATTAGTATTATTGTTGCTAGTATTATGGCTACAGCATCTCCTATTAGCACGTTACTTTGAGTTTCTCACAGGCATCTATTATTTCTTCTTATTATATTGGAAAGGGCCATGAAGACAGGAACCCCAGGCAGTCCCCTGAGCCTACCACCACATTCTACAAGCAGTAAGTGCTTAGTAACTATAGATTTGAACTAAACAAAACTGGCACAGCTAACTGATCCAGATGGGGATCAGACTCTTGAGTCCATTTCATTAGCATTCTGTTCTGCCCAAATGAACAGGCTTGGTTAGTGGAGATGGGGCAGGACACATGCAAAGTTATAGAGGTGAAAAAGTTTGAGAACTAATGATTCAGAGGGATCCACCACAATCCCTCCCTACAATTGTTCTTTCATAATCTATACATGTTTATAAATGAAGTGTATACCCACCCTGAGCTACTGATAGATCATGGTTCCACCATAGCAGTGCCTTGGGGCTCTGTGGTCTGGGAGCAATGAGGGTTGATTGCACCCACACCGCTTGACATTCAGTTCAACTCAAATCAGCAAATATTTATTTGAATAGCTATAGGCAAGCCACTGGTATTCTTTTGGGGGGGAATAGAAAAGCCTCAAGGAAGGGGAGATAGATGGATAGAGCCCTGGGCTTGGAATCAAGAAGATACATCTCCATGAGTTCAAATCCAGCCTCAGACCTACTTTCTACATGTGTCAAGTCACTTAACCGGGCAAGTCACTTAACCTCAGTTTCCTCATCTGTTAAGTGAGCTTGGGGAAGAAAATGGCAAACCACTCCAGCTGTTGTTCATCCTTCATTCTTGAAGAGGACCAATGACATCAGGAGGGTGATGTCTTGACTTACAAGTGAATTAGATTTAAGTGAAGGAGGGCTGTGCAAAGTCACCAGCCTCACTCTCTACTCTAGAGTCATTGGAGTCCAGTGGTAAGACATAGGTCAAGATGACTGGCAATGGCCCTGGATGCAGTGGCAGACATTGGCTTCTTTAGGCTAAGGTCTTTCTCAGGTCTCAGTTTGTCTGAGGCAATGCCCACTCAGTAACTAAAGGCTAGGTAAGAATTATATCTTTGCCAAGAAAACCCCAACTGGGGACACAGAGAGATGACTTAAGCCTCAAGGTATTTAAAATCCCTGGCAGGAGCATGGAGCATGCTCAGAGTTACCCTTCCTGGTGGGCTATGCAGAACATGTACAAATATTCTCTGCTTCCTTCCAATACACCATATGGAAGTTGGGGGGAGAGGGTTAGGGAGGATCTGACTTCTGGCAATGAACAGGGGCTTTCCCTTTATGATAACAACAAGTTTCCTAATAAGCTGCTGAGCCGAAAGAACTGATAATTCAAGGGTTATACAAAAATTAGTGCTCTTGCTTTTGGGCTATGAGCATAAGGACTTCTTTCTTCAAGCTGGTCCTGAGAGTTGGTGGAGAAGGGGACATGTCATGTCTTTCCCTGTCTCTCATCTGCCCTTCAGATGGCTGAGTCCACCCCTTCTGCTTCCACTGGGTTCATTTCTTTTCCAGCCTTAGGTGGGCAAGCATCCTAAGGCTCAAGGTGGTTTTGTGAATCATGAAAGGTCTAAATGACATCCAGAGAGCCCTGGGACGTAGAGTCTGTAGCATACACCTCAGCAGCAGTGGCTGATGGTAGAGGAAGCCTTCTCATTGGGAGTAGAGAAAGACACTGAGAACAGCCAGGTATGGAAAGACAGTCCAAGGGAGAAGGAAGCATGACCCTATCATGCTAGAGAGAAGAACCAAAAGCATTGACCCCAAAGAGAGTTTCATTGACATTCCACAAAAAGAGACAAGACTTCCAGGCCTTTGAATACCAAGGCTGTTAGTCACCTCTTTGCCATTTATGTGCCCACCACTGTTGGGTTCAAGCCTGCTGTTCCCACAGATGCTGAATGTATTTGCAGAAGAGTGCACACCAACATTTTGGAGCAAATGTTTTGTACTAACTGTTTTTTCTATGCCATTTGAGTAAAAGCCTTTGATAGGAGCTAATTGAGTCCACTAACTGATTGTTAAAAGGGTGCTTAGGAATTACAGTGTTAATTACCCATGATTACCCCTCTAGAACCAGAGAATATCAGTAAGCCCTCTGGGAGAACCCAATCTCTCTGAGTCAGTGCCAGTTGGGGCAATAGCTCTAGGGTAGAAGGGACTACATATGTAACAGCAACAACCAAAAAACTGAGTCAAAGAAGGAAATGGCAAAACACTCTAGTATCTTTGCCAAGAAAACCCAAACAGAGTCATGAAGAGTCAGACATGACTGAAAAAACTGAACAGCAACAAAAGGAAACCAAAAAGGTGGGGGCGGGGTGGGGGGGGGGGGAGTTAGGTGGCACAGTGGAGAGAGTTCTGGACCTGGAGTCAGGAAGATTATTCTTCCTGAGTTCAATTCTGCCTTCAGACACTAGCTGTGTGACCCTGGGCCAGTCACTTAAGCCTGTTTACCTCAGTTTCCTAATCTGTAAAATGAGCTGGAGAAGGAAATGGCAAACCACTCCATTATCTTTGTCAAGAAAACCCCAAATGGGGTCAGGAAGAGTTGGACTCCACTGAAAAATGACTAAACAACAAAGTACCTTAAGAGAGGTACAAAGTGCTGGAGGTGGGGGTGCGTTGTGTTCAGAAAAACAGAGGTGATCCAGGCAGAAAGTATAAAGAAGTGATTGAAGAGGGATGACTGAGGAAAGGAAAGGAAGAAAATGGGAAACACTGGGAGAAGAAAGGAAGGGAGAGGAAGGGGAGACACCCAAAGGGTTGGAGAGCCGCTCCTGTCCTGCAATCTTTACAAATGACTGGCATACACAAAAAGAGACATTGCCTCTAATTTTGGCAGCCAATGCCACATGCTTACTAGCAAAGTTGGCTTTTAAAAAACTGAGCAAAAACCTCACTGGTCGTCACGTAGACTTTTCCGGAGAAAACTGTAAGAACAAAAGGAAAGAAAATCATTAGTGCATGAGTTGCATTCTGGCCTTATATTTCTCAAGGGTCACAATCCTCGGGGAGGAAGAAACTCAGGCCCAGAGCCAAGCCCAGCATCAAGGCAGGCTCCCCTAGCACTATTTATAGTGAGGGCTTATTAGGTATATATCTTCAGAGGTGAATATTCCATGGCCTTTCTAATTCAGAACAGCATCCCATACCCCAGAGCCATAACTGCATGTGTTTAAGTGCTGTTACGCATCTGATATCCTGGGCCTCACCGGATACAGGGATCAAAACAGCTTTAGTCATCCTAGTTTACTCCTCTGAGTAAAATGAATTAGTCAGCAGTGGCGGCAGCATTGTCTCAGCCGTATTATTGGAGAAATATTTCCTTGCAATTAAGTCTCCTCTTTGGCCTTGCTCTTCCCTGCAAAAGATATAATTCAAATGTAGCGACGGCTTCGGCTGTTGCTGCTGGTTAGAGTCTAATAAGATTCTTCTGCCTTGTTGATAAGGATTCGGAGATTGCTGTGTGTCCTTTCTCCAATTTAGATTGCATTATGGATTACGGATATGTCATCTACTGTGCAGGCCTCCAGCCACCTTCAGTGTTGAGCAGCAGAGGTGAAATGAGGCTGCCTAGTTAAATTGCTTTCCAGATGCTCGGATTACTGATGAAGTAGCTGACTCTCCCCACTACTCCTCCTGGTTCCTTGTAGGACAATGTGCATTTTTCCTGTCTCCCACCCCCCCCCCAAAAAATCCAAAGCTATGTGGTATAGTGCAGAAAGCACTGGTTATGGATTCAGAAGACTTGGGTTTGAATCCTGACTTAATACCTTTGTGACCTTGGGCCTCCGTTTTCTCAGCTGTAAAATGGGGTGGGATTGGACTAGATGGCCCTCAAGGTTCTCTCTAGTCATGAATCTGTGATGACTAACCTGGTATCTTGGCCAAGTGTGGTATAGCCTATGGGTGTAAGCAAAAGCTGGGGGCAGGGAGGAGAGGGGCTAGGGAAGGAGCATAATGAATGGAATGCCTTTCTCTATTGTTAGAAAAGGTCCCTTAGTCCACAGCTTTGGGGCTAAAAAGAATCTTAAGAGGCCATCCAGTCCAACACCCTCATGTTGTAGGTGAGGAAACTGACCCAGAGAAGCTAAGAAACTCACCAAGGGTCATACTGGTGATCTCAAGGTCAGAATTTGAACTCAGATCTTCTATCTCTTTTCACTTTAACCTGCTGCCTCCACGAGGGACTTTTTCTTCTAATTTAAAATAAAAAGTTTTCTTAAATCCTAAAACAACTTTGCAAAAGAGCAGCAGTGGTCTTGGGGGAGGGGGGGGGTGGAGACAGAAGCGTGTGTTTCAGTGGAAAGACCACTCAGAGGATCTGGTTTCAAATTGAAGCTTTGCCACATTTACTTCCTGTGTGGCCTTGAGAAGTCACTTAACCTCTTTGGGCCCCATTGCCCTTATTTGAGTGAGGAGTGACCTCTCAGGGCCCCGTTGGCTTTCAGTCTTAAGTTTCCATGCACTAAGTTGGGTACTGCATTTGAGGAAGGAAGGGAGAAAGGGAGGAAGGAAGGAATGGAAGGAGGGAGGGAGGGAGGAAGGGAGGGAAGAAGGGAGGGAGGAAGGATTTAGCACAATGCCTGGCACATATCAGATGCTATATAAACGTTTTTTCCTTTCCCTTCCCTAAACCTCAGGCTGTGAGCACCTTTGCTGCTTCCACTATCATTCTAAAAATGATCACCTATTCCTAGGCTCCGGAGTGCTCAGACAAGAAAATCTGCTGGATCATGCAATAGTTCTATTTCTACCTTGACCCATCAATGTCAGCTTCTTCAAGATCCAGATGAAGTTCCAGATGAAGGAGAAATCAGGAGCAAACAACAGTTATCTAGTAAGGGGACTAGGGACCATGTGGTCCTGGCATCCTTCGGAATGTTTTGCCCCCATCCTGTCTGGAAAAGGCAGCATTTCCTTGGACACACTGGGATCTAGCAGCAATCCAGCCTGTCAGCAGTAATGATTGACAGAGCTCAGAAACAGCCTCCTTGGTAAGAAGGCCTGAGGACTGATTCTTAGAGAAATCGTTTAAAAGCAAGAGAAAAAGCCTAGCAAATGCTAGGTCTGATCCGGGCAGGAGGTCTGTCCCTTTTCCCATTGCAGCAGGTCGTCCGTCAATATCTTTCCTCTGGGGATCTTAACTCTGCATTCGATAGTGCTGGTCCTACTTGGAAGGGAATTAGAAAGCTATTTCATTTTGTAATTTACATTTCCAACTCCTTCATTCTGCAAGTGACATTTTAATGGCTAAACAATCACTGTGCTGCAATAAAATCTGGAAGTATCCGGGTTGTGCTCCCTTCAGCCTGGGTCATTATCGGAGCAATTGCTCATTGGGAAGCTCCATTATGTCCTGGGTGACATCTCTTGTTGCAATAATGACTGGCTTTGTTCCCCACTCTTGTCCTATTTATCTTCCCTGACTGGCTGTCACTCATACAGGAGCCCTGTGATAGCACAGAGTTAGCTACGACCTTTTCAAGTCCATGGAGGGGATGCTGGTGACTTTCCAATCCCCGCCAAATGCACGGAGCCACTTTCAGCAGCTGTGGCTAAAGGGTGGTCTTTGATCTTCCCAATGCAAAACTTGAGGGAATGGGGTGGAGTGGAAGCAACAAAGTCCCTTGGTAGGTTGAGCCCTGGGATGAGATGCTTCTTCGATAGGCATGGTGAGGTCAAATTCTGGTGCTCCAACTGAGTTTCTCCTACCACAATCGGGAAACCACAGCAGTTGACCTACGGAAGCAGGAAGGCAGCAGCTGTTGCTAATTATCCTGTTAAGGGCACCAGCCTTTCTCCTACTCTGAATCTGCCTTTGAAAGGTACCAGATAAAAACAAGCATGGAGAAAGAAATTTGCTTCTGGGCTGGAATTTCTAAGCTCGCCTTTATGCTGTATTCTGTAGAGCTAAGTGTGCTAACAGGAGGAAGAGCAAGAACAAGGCTTCATGGCGAAGTGGGGCAGCTCTAGCAAGCTGGTTTTCTGGGTAATCTTTCCTGTGTCTGTCAGTATTTATGGTTCCTTGTGTTGTGTCCTTGGGGAAAGCCTCTCGTAATTCTGCAAGCCGCTTGAAGCCTAAAGTACAGAATATCACCACTGATGTTAAAAGGCAATTGTGACTGTGATCAAGGTCAGCAACAGCTGCATTCTAAACCCCTTCTGAGCCTTCCCCTATTTATTTGGGCATGCCTACACCAGAGGTCATGAGATCCTAACACTCTGATAGACTGAGTCCATATGGTATGGGAAAATTTGAATCAGTATGAAAATGTTCCATCTGACCCCCCCACCCACCCAACGTGTCATGAAAGTCAATGGCTGTAGCACTATTTTTAGGGTTCTGGGCATTCACATGATTAAATAGATTCCCTAAAACACTTCCAATCCTGTCTACATTGACGTCATTCATCTAGACCCCTTACTGCCGTCAGTCAATTTATATACCGAATGAGGTTTTGCTATGATGTTTTCGATATCGTGGACTGAGAAACATTATTACTTTTCTCTTATATTAATAACTAATTATTGAATTGAGACCAAGATTTTTCCCCTTTTCTGCTTCCTCATCCAGAAACCAATCAGTGTGGGAAATCTCAGGCAAAGACTTATTCAGGCTAAGATCTAATCAGACAGTAAAAGAAATCCTAAGTTTGGGCTAAGGGAAGGATTCCTGGTCATTGTGTTTGCTCAGACACATCTGGGGAAATGTGGAGTCTCCTTTTTCTCAGACAGATGATATGGAAATTGATAAGTCTCTTTGACCAAGACTTCAATGATGCAAGTCACTACTCTAAGACCCTCAGCGTAATGTAGCCCGGCCTCTCATTATAATATTCATTCTCTCATTAATCGTTAACCAGTTAGAGTTGATTTCCACCCTCAGGAATACCTGTTCTTCCAAGGGCATATAAATTGTGAGCCCACCACCATGAGGGGTCTTTAATCTAAAAGAGACCATCTTTTTATTAATGAGCATACTAGCCTTATTAATAAAATTAAAATAATAAATAAATAAAATTAATAATTAAATTACTCAGAAACTATGTCTCTTGCTTTATTATAAAATGGGAACAATGATATTATCTACGTCTCAAGGTTGTCGTGAAGATCCAATAAAATATTTGGAAAGTGCTTAGCACAGTGCCAGCACACAGTAGGTGCATAATAAATGCTTGTTTCCTTCCTTCTTTCCATTCAACTGTATCACATCCAACAAGGTGCTCCTATCTCTTTCCTTTCCAGGCCTGCCACAACCCAAAGGCAGTGGAATGAATCCTGAGACCGCTGACAAGTCTGGCCCAGACCACGCTTCTGCCTCCTCTCCTGCCTGGCTCATTTCTGCCTCTCTCTGCTTTTGTTCATGCTGTTTCCCATCCTCCTCTCTTTCCAGCTAGATCCTGGCCATCTTTTAAGGTCAAGTTCAAGTCTGACTTCTTACATTAAGCCTTTTCAGATAGCTCTGAATACTGAAATTATTCTCCTGGAGGGCCTCTAGGACCCAGAAAACACAATCCCCCAAGCTAGAAGAATAGATGCGGTAGGGAATACCTGACTTTGTTGTTGTTTTTGGTGTTGTGCAGTCCTGTCCCCATGACCCCATTTTGGGGTTTTCTGGGCAAAGATACTGGAGTGGTTTGCCATTTCCTTCTCCAGCTCATTTTACAGATGAGGAAACTGAGGCAAACAGGATTAAATGACTTGCCCAGGGTCACACAGCTAGTAAGTGTCCAAGGACAGATTTGAACTCAGGAAGATGAGTCTTCCTGACTCCAGGCCTGGCACTCTATCTATAGCACCACATACCTTGTCCTAACCTCTGTTCTCTCTGGGCTCTCTAAATTAGGGTTCATGATAGAGACAAACCCAATCCTCCTGGTAGCCATGTACAAACTCAGCCCTGAACTGCTGGGGATTGCCATTGGACATACCCACAGACCACTTACACTGATTCACACCCTCACAACTGGTCAAGTCACTCAATTTACACTCTCATTCAGCACAGACTCCTACTACTGTCTACTAGGATCCTGCTTTCATCTGCAGCTACTCCTGAGTCCTAGGGGCTGGCTGCCTAACCGCACCAACCCCTCCAATTACCGATGTCATAGGCTAGGGGAAATCAATAACTGAGCATCTGTGAGCCCTCTTCCATCTGGGCCCACAGCAATTCTCCCTTTCAGAATCTATTGCTTTGTCTATGCTTTGGGAGCACCTTATAATGAATCTTTTTGTCACAACAATGAGTGACTAAAACCTTTTAGTTGGATCTAGGATGGGCCAGCCTTCACTGAATTCTCTTAGATAGAAACTTCTGGTATAAAAAATCCAAACTCAGAATAAAGTTGTCCTGGGGTCTCACAACTTGTAACCCTCAGACAATTTGGATGATAATATATGAAGGGAGCACCTATAATGTCATAATTGGTCAGAGAAGGGGGCATAAACTGTTGTTTTCAGAAGTGCCCTTCATAGTTGTCAGCCAACTTCAAGGTCAAGTTCAAACTCCTAACATGAAAAATTATCCCAGTAATGAATATTGCACTCAGAAAATACTCAAAGTGTTTCTGTTATGTTTTGAGAACTTTCCTAGAGGGCTGTGGGACCCACAGAAGAAGAATAAGACACGGTGCTTGCCTTTAAAATCTTCTAGGAGAGACATGAAACTAACACGCATGAAATAATTAAAGACTGACAAAGTGCTAAACCATGAGGGTCAGACTAGAGACCCAGTAAGGGGCATTCAGAAAACTGAGCAATTGGTATTGGCCAGAGCTATATGAAAAGGCTTAATGCAAGAGGTCACCCTAGAACTTGGCCTCCAAGGATGGTCAGGATCTAGCTGGGAAGAGAAGAGGTTGGGGAAACAAACAAAAGCAGAGAGAGGCAGAAATGAGCCAGGCAGGAGAGGAGGCAGGAGCGTGGTCTGGGCCAGACTTGTCAGCGGTCTCAGGATTCATTCCACTGCCTTTGGGCTGCATCAGGCCTGGAAAGGAACACTTGGGAGTCCAGGGGATGACCATAATTACAGAGTAGTCTTCCAGGTTAGCTTTTGGTAAGGCAAAATAAACAGTCAGAGCAAGAAATGGATAAAGTGACTGAGTTAGGGCAGTAGGTTTCCGGGTAATTGCAGGCTGAATGACCTGGGACAAGTCACTTAGCTGTTCAATGTCAGTTTCTCCATTCTTTAAAAGGAGGAAGGATGCCTTGGAACAATCTTCCTGAGCTCTGAGTAACCTAGGCAGGTTAATGCAAAGGTGGCAAATAAAAAAAGAGGGCAAAGCATGTGAAAAGGCAAAAATAAACAGTTAACAGTAAACAGAAAATAGAACTGCCCAAAGCAACAAAGCTAAAACAGATGGTGGGATCCTGAGGCCAAGGAACCACAAGCACTGGAATAGCAAACAAGCACCACAACGAGGTTGGGTCTGTGGAGGATGGAGCCTCAGTCTAAACAAGATCCAGTCTAGGAAACAGAAACTTTGGCATTCAGAGGCAATTCCTTATCAACACTCTGAGGGACCAGCCCCGAGGACCCAGGCTGCTTTCCATTGCCAGGGATTAGAAGGGATTTTCTGTTCAAGACCAGCATTCAGTACCCAATGCAGGGGTCTTTTCTCCTCACCATATGTAGGAGGTATGCACAAGTCACATGCACTCCAGATGAGTATCAGTTTTAATCCCTCTCACCCACAGAGCATGGAAAAGGAAAGGAAGGGAAAGATCATGCTGCAGCTGCTTTTCTTCATGAGATCAAATTCAGGGACAGCTCCATCACCCTCTTTTCATGCAGAAATCTTCCAACTGGATTGGATGCTTTTGAAAGAAAAATAAAATTAATGTAATGGAGGTACTGGTCAATGGGGAGGCCAGCCCTTGAAGCATTTGCATATCTCCCCTCATCTGGTTTCCATCCAAGTGTTGATGTGGCAATTTTGGGGAGCCATTTTTTGGCCATGTGATTCAGGGATTAGTGTGTGATGATAACCAAGTCTTCTAATTGGTTGCTAAACTAATAGAGGGCAGCTAGGTGACAAAGTGGATAAAGTGCTGGGGGGGCTGGGGTCAATAAGACTCAAGTTCAAATGTGACCTCAGACACCTACTAGCTATGTGACCCACTTCACCCTGTTTGCCTCAGTTTCCTCATCTGTAAAATGAGCTGGAGAAGGAAATGGCAAGCCACTCCATTATCTTTGCCAAGAAAACCCCAAATAAAATAGTAAAGAGTGTTCTGACAAAGAGCGAACAACAACTGAAAACCAAAAGAACTGATGACTCAGAAACTGCTAGCCAGAGCTAAAAGGTACAACCTGCTCATCTCTCCATCTTTTTCCTTGATGGTTTCCAGGAACTTGATGTTTTTGAGTTAGTAGGTGAGAAGAGAGGTATCAGCCCCATCTCTCGGCTGCCTGTGGTGGCTGTGAACACATGGCTGTCTTTGTCTCTTTGTGCTTATTCTTCCCTGATATTACACAGACATGGTATTCTGTGGCAAATGGTCTAAGCACGAGAGGGGCTGGGTATAGCAGCAAGCACCCTAGCGTACTCAGAGATGGCCTACTAGCACAGGTTCTTTAATCTGCTTTACTAGGAAAGACAGCTTTTTAGGAGTCAACAATCTTCTTTAATCACATTCATTAGTTCAGGGAAAAAGTCAGCACCCTGAATGTCAGAGAAAATGTAAGCGGGGAAAATGCAAGCAGAGAAATTAGACCAACAGACAGGGCTCTGACTGCCTGAATCAAAGCAATATTGCTATACACTTTGCATACACCACTGGATCAAGAGAACCTTTCCATCTGAGCAGTTGTGGGCTCTGAACATACGGCTACTCAGAGTCTTGACCAGGAAATCACAAGGTTCTTCTTATAAGTGAATCCCCAAAGTGAAATACCAACTCAGAGTATATATACACTTCTCAGAGCCAGAATGTATCGCAACCCTCATGATTCAGTGCCTAATTAGAAATTAGTAAAAAAAAAAATGTGAAAGCCTTCCTACAAGCAAGCCTCCTCTAAGCAAGCTCTTCCTTAGGCAAGTCCCTCCCCCGATGGGCTCCACCATGAGGCCTATTAATGGGCAGGGAAGATCTTATACCCCACTAACCTTACACTGGGCCTTGGGAGTTTAAGAGACCCTGAGTCCCACTGGTGACCAGAGTTGATAGTAGAGTACACCAAAGCCATTCACTGACTAGGTGTGTCCATCTCAAAGTTGATCCCTGTTCATCTCCTGAATCTTGTGGCTACTGTTACCAGCTATAGTGTGGTTTCTGCTACTAACTCCAGTGACTGGTGGGGCCTCTCATGGTACCTCTGGATCTTCCAGATCACAAGGTCACTACATGGATGAGTCCACCCTAGGATAATCATTCACCTAATATCAGGAAAGAATAATGATGAAGAGATAGAGGCAGCCAGGTCTGCATAGACACCATAGGCACATGGGAAATGGGTGCCCTTCTATGCTTTTCCTCACCATAAGCCTGTGAGGCCAATAGTTCAGCCCCTATTGCTGAACCCAGGGTTTTTTTTCCCTGCTCCAGTGGAGCCATAGGTGATTCACAAACATAGACGCCAAGTTATAGATTAGTCCTTCACAAAGGGATTGACTTAGGGTACAGTCAAACCCTGATTCCATCCTTCTCTAGGTTTGTGGAAACTCCAAATTCCTGTGTCCCACTGCCTGTGAACTAATAGGTGAGTCCTGGCTGGGCCCATTTCCAGCTGGGGCACTCACGCAATGGTTGACTAAGAGTTGGCAGCCAGAAAACAACATAGTCAAGCCCAGTGCTGATCCCAATGCCAAGTGAATTCTGTGCCAAGTTCAGGGTCTCCTCGGGGTCTAATCTGTAGAACATGCATCTAGGGGCCTGGGAACTGGATGGGACTTTAGAAAGAATGTGACCCAACCCTTCATTTTCTAGCTGAGGAGATGGAGGCCGATAGAGGTCAGAGGATAGCCCAGACCCGCCCCTCTTCCTAACTTCACCATTTCTATCAAAGGTGTCATCATCCATCTAGTCTTGCAGGTGTCTGACCTCAGCATCATCCTCAATTGCTCTATCCCTCATTCTACATACACAATCAGTGGCCAAATCTTGTCATTCCTACCTCTCCAATGCCTCTCAGATCCTACCCCTTCCCCCCATTCTCATAACAACCACCTTAGTTTAAGCCCCATCACCTCTCACCTATTTTACTGCAACAGCCCCTTCCTTGTTCTTCCAGACTCATATCTCTCATCTCTCTAGTCCAATTTTCATTAATCTGACCATGCGACTCCCTAATCAATAAACTCTGGTGGCTTCCTACTCCCTCTGAGATCAAATACAAACTCCTCTAACTTGCTTTTAAAACTTTAAACAACTTGACCCCAATCTATCTTTTCAGCCTTATTGCATTGTTCTCCCTCCCAGGCTCAGCCAAACTGGCTCTGCTCCTCACCCACAATAGCCCATTTCCCTTCTCCTTGTCTTTACATGGGCTGTGCCCCATGCCTGGAATGCTTTCTCTCCTTTCCTCCAACTCAGAGTCCTTCTCTTCCCTTTAAGATGCTGCACAAGCACCACTTTCTACACAAGGCCTTTCCCAGTCCCCCCAACCTCCCAGTCATTGTGAATTCCCTATATCAATTAAATCCTAGAACCAAACCAAATCATAAATATCAGACATTATATTATGTTTATTTTATTATTATTTATTATTTATATAAATATGTCTATATGATTATGATATTTATTATTATTATTTTACATTTTAAAGCACTTTTTGTTGCTCAGTTATTTCATCCATGTTCCACTCTTTGTGACCCCATTTCGGGGATTTCTTGGCAGAAATACTAGAATGGTTTGTCATTTCCTTTTCTAGCTCAATTTACAGATAAAGAGGGGTAGCTAGGTGGAGCAGTGGGTGGAGTCAGGAGGACCTGAGTTCAAATCCAGCCTCAGACATGTGACACTTACTAGCTGTGTGACCAATTGCCTCAAAAAAATTTACAGATAAGAAAATTGAAGCAAACAAGGTTAAGTGACTCTTGCCCAGGGTCACACAGCTAGTAAGTGTGAGGCCAGGTCTGAGTCTGAGGAAGAGAGTATTCTGACTCCGGGTCCAGTGCTCTATCCATTAATACCTCTAAGGTACTACTTGACCAATTACTATCTTATCTGTGCGTGACCTTTAGCTTCTTTGAGACTCAGTTTTCTCATCTGTAAAATGAAGACACTGGATTAGATGGGGTCTATGATGCCTCCCTCTCCCACCCCAATGGAAAGGTGCAAAAAAGAGCAAATAATTTAGCAGTCTCCTGTGCAGATGTCTCATGACCCCTTTGAGTAACAGCAAGCCTGGCTAGTTGCAGGTAGAAATACTCTCTGCAGCTGCCCACTTCTGCTGGCTGTTGCTAATGGCTGGAGAAATTTTTTGGACCAGAGCTGAGCTTGGTATCTTCTACTGTACCACCCATCAGGAGATAGACAGATGGGGCCACGGAGGCAGAGCTTCAGGAAGAGGACAAGGTGTATCTCTTCCCTCTACCCCCAGCCCCTACCTCCAGCTTCAGAAAACATGATTTAGTTGACAAATAGCCAGGAAAACACAATTAGGGCCTCTGGTTGGGGGATAAACAACATTGCCTTTCTTAATATAATTTCTTGAATTTATGTATAGCTGTTTTCATACTGTTTCCTCCCATTAAATTGTGAACATCTCTAGAGCAGGATTATCTTTTGACCTTTTTTTGGTACCCTCAGAACTTAGCATTGCATCTAACATATTGTTGTTGTTCAGTTGTTTCAATCATGTCTAACTTTTCATGACCCCACTGGGGGGGGGGGTCTTCTCAGCAAAGATACTAGAGTGCTTTGCCATTTCCTTCTCCAGTTCATTTTACAGATGAGGAAACTGAGGCAACCAGGGTTAAGTGACCTGCCCGGGATCACACAGCTAGAAAGTGTGCAAGGAAAGATTTGAACATAGGAAGATGAGTCTTCCTGATTCCAGGCCCGGTGCCCTATCCACTGCACCACCTAGTTGCCCATCTAAAACATGGTAGGAGCTTAATAAATGCATGCTGACTCATGGATAAATATCTTTCCTGCCCCAGAATTGGGGGCCTACTGGCTAAAGGTACTTCCTAGCAGACCAATCCAGATGTTGACCTATAGGAGAAACAATATCTTTTTTTATATAGTTGTTTTCATGTTGTCTCTCCCATTAGACAGTGAGCTCCTTGAGAGCAGGGACTGTCTTGTGCTTTCCTTTGTATTCCCCAGTGTTTAGCACAGTGCCTGGCTCACAGTAGGTAATGCTTATTGGCTTACTGACCTGTTAATTCAATAAGGGATATATACCAGAGACCTCTAAGACTACCTAGAACATTCCTATATTTGCATATTAACACTCACTACAGCTAAACTAGCAGGAGGTGCTAGCTAGCTGAGGATAAACCCCTCAGTTTATTAAAGGTAGATTATATGTATGGGCTCTGGTCTGCCTGAAGAAACTGCTCCTCCATTTCTTCCCTTTAACCATCAGATATTTTTCCAGAAACTCCCTTTCAAAATTCTACACCTTCCCCTGACATTGCAGAGAATTTGGCGAGCTTCTTATTTCGCTGTTGTCAATGAGAAGGAGGCTCCTTCATAAAATGTTTACTTCAGGCCCCATAATTCATTACCTGGATGGTGCAGCGATTAAATTCAATGAAACCTGCCTAATGAGATCAGAGCAGCAACCTCTTTGACAGAGGCCTTCGGACAGACATTTCCAATTGTTTATTATGCAGCTAGGTGTCTCAGTGGGTAGAGTGCTAGACCTGGAGTCAGGAAGACAGGAATTCAAATTTGGCCTCAGACACTAGCTGTGTGACCCTGGGCCAGTCACTTAACCTCCGTTTGCCACTGGAGAAGGAAATGGCAAACTATTACAGTATCTTTGCCAAGAACACCCCACGGACAGTGTTGGCATGCTATGGCCCACAGGGTCACGAGGAGTACGCTACAAAACAATGACAATAAAAAAATTCAGCCTTTTAGGTGGAATTAAGCACATGCTCCTGGAATCCAATATTCCCCACCTTAAAAGAGGGAGGAGGCCTGAGTACTAGCAGATTAGGAACTGTCCTATTCCCAAAGAACCGGATTCAAACAGATCTATAACGAGCACAGGAATTGGTCCCCAGCAACTTGGTCTCCGGGCAAAGGTGCCCTGGATCTGAAGAGTTGGAGCCAGTTGCAAAATCCATATCTTTTCTGCCTCAACATTCTTTTCCACATCTTCACTGTTCCCTCCCTGCCCACTGTAATTACCCTCATCTCTTCTCAGCTAGACTCCTAATTGGTTTTACTGCCCCCTAGTTTATCTCCTCTCTTACTCATCCTCCTGGACAGCTAGGTGGTGTGGTGGATAGAGTGCCAGGCCTGGAGTCAGGGAGACTCATCTTCTTTAAGTTCAAATCCAGCCTCAGACACTTCCTAGCTGCAAGTCACTTAACTCTGCCTCAGTTCCTTATCTGTCAAGTGACCTGGAGAAACAAATTGTGGTATATGGTTGTGATGGAATGCTACTGTGCTATAAGAAATGATGGGTTCAATGACCTTAGAAAGGCATGAAAAGATTTATACAAAATGGTGAAGAGCAAAGTGAGCAGAAGCAAGGGAACATTGCATACAGTAACAGGAATATTGTTTTAAGAACAACTTTGAGTGACTAAGTCATGTTGACTATTATAAATGCATTAAAAGTAAAGAACATATGAAGTAAGAAGCTATCTGCATCCAGAGAAAGAACTGATAAACAGAAATATGTATAGAATAATTTTACATATATATAAAATGTATATATGTATATACATATACATATATATGTGTAGATATATATACATATATATATACATATATATATATATTTGTGTCTGATGGTAGCCATAGGCAGGGGGTGAGGGGAGGCAAGAGAAAAAGTATAAAAAAAGAAATTTACATGATAAGTTTATTATAAATTTAAAAGGAATAGCAAGTTGTACATAATAATTTTGCAGTTTCATGTGCAATCATCTTTTTTATTATGTTACGGAAATGCTTGTTTTATTCCATAAATTAAAAATAACATTTTTTTAAAAGGAAGGAAATGACAAATCACACCAGTATCTTTGCCAAGAAAACCCCAAATGTGGTCACAGAGAGTAGGATATAACTGAACAACAACCTATCCTCCGTACCATTGAAGTCAAACTCAAATAGAAACAGATCCCTTCAGCCACATACTGACTGATAAAACCACAAATTAACATTACATTATATTGTATTTTTACTTATTTTTTAAAAATATTCCCCAGTTACATTTTAACCTGGTTCAGGCTGCGGCACTCAAGGGTTTTGCAGGCTAGTCAGTGAGTCTGACACTCTGCTCCACATCACTGTCCAAATTAATTTTCCTAATGCATGTACTGCTCTGGTGGCATCACACCCCAACTCAAAATCCTTCAATGCCTCTCTATTGCCTCTCAAACAAAGTATAAACTCCTGTTCCTAGAACTTAAAGTCCTCCCTCCACAATCTGGGTCCCACCTACTTTTCAATCCAATTTAAAAAATATTTATTAAATGTTTACTGTGTGCAAGGTACTGTACTTGGAGTGGAGGATACAAAGAAAGTCCCCAAATCCCTTTCCAGCCTTATCTCATATTACCCTCCTCTGAGTATTATACATTCCAGACAAACTGGACTACCCTCTATTTCTTGTCCTGCCGCTCTTCATCCCCAAGCCTGCAATGAAGCATCTCTTGATCTCTATCTGTTGAGGCCCCTCCCTTCCTTCAAGGCCTAACTCAGGAGCCACACCCTCCGGGAGAGTTGGCCTGACACCCCACCTGCCCAGGTGAGAGTCACCTTTCTCTGCTCAGATTCCTCATAGGTTTTGCCTGGATATCTCTGGAGTGTGTATTTCATGTTCTCTTATGCTCAAATATTCTAATGGATTTGTGATTTATCCCATTAATGTATTTATCTCCTCAAATGATGCTACTTACAACCCTTCCATGCCAAGTCATCTTGTACAACCCTTGGGGAGGGAAGCAGGAGGGGGAATGACTAGGTACTCTTCACTTTCTCTTCACAGAAGCTATACCAAAGAAGTACATGGCTGGTCCTCTCATTATCCCTCACTTTCGCCATGAGTACTCCATTTTTTATCTTTTTGTTCATTTAGTTCTTTGATAACATGGCCTCTTCCTTGTTTCATAGGTATTTGTATATTTGTCCACCCTATCCCCATTAGATTATAAGGTCTTTGAGAGAAGGGTCTGGGTCCTTTGTATGACCACACCTGGCATGATGCCTTGCATATTATATGGTTGTTGTTGTTCAGTCATTTCAGTCATGTCTGACTCTGTGACTCCATTTGGGGTTTTCTTGGTAAAGATACTGAAGTAGTTTGCCATTTTCTTCTCCAGCTAATTTTACAGATGAGGAAACTGAGGCTATATCATTAAGGCAAGACTCATGACCTCAAGAATGACCATGAACATGCCTGAATGGTTTGAAATCACAAAGCATGTAGAAGGCAGAGGAAGTATAACATTTATTTAGAACGAATACCCCCAATTCAATATAGTAGCAATTATATTCCAAAACCAGTAAGCCCACCTCAATGCAGTAACAAGGAAATTATAACCCAGTATTATAGCAAGGAACCAAGTCATCCTGTAATCTTCCCCCCTGCTAGGGCCTTCCTGTAAACAATCACTCAGGAATCCTAACTCTCCACTCTGCACTCTCTTCTGCAGCAATGTCGACTCTGGCTCTCTCAAGGTCTGCTCTTCAGAACCCTCTTGATGTCTGCTGCCTCAATGTCTTCCTCTCAGTTCCGCCGCTCCCAGTTCTGTTCTTCTTCAATTCTGCTCTTCTTCAATTCTGCGCTCTCCTTTCATACAATCTTAGCCAGCATCTAATTGGCTAGAACTCAGGCCTCTGATTGACTGAATTCATGATTGACTAGAATTCAGTGCATATACCATTGGCTCTGGTCTTAACAACACCCCTTAGGATCCTGAGGGCTTCATGAGCATATAGGCTTAGCACCTAGTAAGTAGGGGCTTTAGGCCTGCTTACAAACACAGATATAATCAAGCTTTCCCACCTAGGCCCACTTGAGGCCTATTGAATGGGTGGGGAAGATCTTAGATCACATTAATACTACAGAGGCATGTTTAAG
Source organism: Trichosurus vulpecula (assembly GCF_011100635.1). NCBI lineage: Eukaryota > Metazoa > Chordata > Mammalia > Diprotodontia > Phalangeridae > Trichosurus > Trichosurus vulpecula. The sequence goes on from NC_050573.1 coordinate 446,454,257, forward strand.
GCCAGATGTGAACTCAGGAAGACAAGTCTTCCTGATTCCAATGCTGGCACTCTATCCACTGTGCCACCTAGCTGCCCCTAGCTGTCCACCTTGCACATAGTAGGTATTTATTAAATGTTGAATTATGTCTCTTGAGGAGAGCCTACTAGTTTGGGGGTTTCTGTCAAGACAACTCATATCCCACCTTCTGTGAAAGGCTTTTCCCGATTCCTCCAGCCCCCACTGCTAGGGTATTCCCTCTGATATCACCTTCCCCTCACAAAGTATTATCTTATATGTGTATCTCCAGCACTTAACACAGTGTATAGTGTATATGATAGGGGCTTAATAAATGGTAATTGACTGATCAACTGACTATATAGTTTTGTGTGTGTTTTTTCTGCCATTAGATTGTGAGATCCTTGAGGTCAAGGACTGTGTACCCCCAGTTTAGCACAGTACCTGACAAACAATAAACTCGTAATGAATGCTTGTTGAATGAATAGGAGACTGCAGGAAGAGACCTCTGGGAAGCAAGCATGGGATTGGTTGATTTTAACCACAGATGTCAGCTTCCAAGCAGTGAAAGTCACCAAGCAGATCAACTCCTGGATATAGGACCACAGTCTGAATTTTGGTCAATACAAAGATTACAAAATCTTGCCAGAGCTACAAAAGCAAAGAGAATCAAGTGATTAAAAGGAAGCCGCTCAGAGTTTACATCATTTAGAACTTTCCTTTCCTTAGTCTAGCTCCCAGAAGGCTGCTGCACTCATTACCACAGATTAAGGAGACTGGCCCCTTTTACCTTTGTTAATCCTAAATGAAGCAGCCTTGAGAGCCTGGGGGCTGCCCTTCTAAGGCATCAGTACCAGGACTGAACAAACAGCTCCTGAGCCTAAGGCAATTCCACACACAAAGGAGAAATGCTGTTAGGGGAAAGGGGAAGATGAAGATCAGTGCCTGGGCACAAGACATTCCAAAAATGTGTAGAAGCAATTGTAAAAATGAATAAAGATCTATTTGGAAACACAGACCCAAGGCCTGTCACCGAAGCCACTTTGTGCCAAATCACTGAGATGTCATTTATGGCAATAAAGAAAAAAATGGGTAAAAATGTGCCCACATGGCATAGAGTTAACACAGTCTACAAGCAGAAGGGGTTTATCCTTTAAGAGAATCTTGTTCCATGAGTTTGATTCTATCCTACCAAACATAATCACAGGATCTGGAGTTGGAAGGGATTGGTGAGATCATTTAATCCAAATTCCTCATGTTAGAGGTGAGGAAATTAAAGGCCAGAGAGGTTGTGACATGCCCAAGGACTTGTGTGCTCTCCCTCCTCTTGCCCCCCCCAATACACACACCATGGAGACAAAGCACATAAGCCCAGCTCCATACATGATTTGGTTACATGAGAAGGGAAACACGCTCAAGGCCAGATAGCAGGAAGAACCACCAGCAAGTGTACCCTTCCCCTACCCCTTGCCTTTCCTTTGCTCCTCTCTCGAACCCAGAATCTCTGAGGCCAGGCAGAAAGAGGGTCATGGTGACTCACACTACTTGGATAAGCTGGGAGTCACCAACTACAAACCTTCTAGCCAGAAGAAGAGCCACCAACCTTACTGTGTTCCCCGATGTTGCATCCTAGTGGCCTCCAGGCCATACTATCTGCCCTTTCTTTGTGTCTTATAGACCACCACACACTGCCATCTGACCTGTCTCACACGCTAATGACCTCTGGGCCTTCCAACTGCCCTGATACTGAAACTTTACTACTTCTCATTCTCTCTCCTGCTAAACTCTCATATCTGTGTTGACTCCCCAGATAAGAGTATGGTCTCCTTAACGGCACAGACTGTCTCACTTTTTCTGTTTGGTTACTGTATCGGTAAGGCAATAACAATGTAGGTGAAAATTGTCAAAATGCCTTTGTGGTTCTGTATCGCAAAGTATATGAGACTCTCCATAAAGAAGGTAGAAGAAGTAAACCATTTATTCAGACACTAGAAAATCATATCCCATAACCAAATGTTCAGCTCCCACAGCCAGTCAGCCCATTTCATCATAGCAGCAAGGAACTTAAAACACCATATCACAGCCTGGAGTCTTACCATCCCAAAACCTCTCCGACCCTCTGCTGGGGTCTTCCCCAAAACAAACTCACAGTACAGCTAAGTCAGCCTGTTCAGTTCTAACCATCACAAGGGCAGCCATTAGCAGTCATAACTGTTCTCTCTCTCTCTCTCTCTCTCAGCATTTCCTGTGACATAACTTCCTTTTCCTGTCAGGAAGCTCCTCCTACCACACGTGACTTAGGCTTCCTGTGACATAAGCAGGTCACATGGCCTATTAATGGGTGGGATAGATCTTCAAATCTAAATTGCTACTACATACTTAGTACAGTTCTTAGCACATACTAAGCACTTAATAAATGCTTTTTTCCCCCATTTATTCAGACCAAGGACTTCCCCTGCAAACCCCTGTTACAAATGGATAAAAAATGTACTCTCAGCCCCTGTCCAGAAACATTTTGTAAATATTTGCTGTGGGAGCTACAAATACCTGCTTGATAAAAGCCAGTTTGGCTCTGTCCTTTCCCTCTGCAGAGCTGTGAGAAGCAACTTAGAGTAATTTCAACAACCTGGCCCACCTTTCTTGGAAAAAGAGGGAAAGGCAAATAGAGAGACAAAGTGTCTTTCTGAACTCTCCAAAGCCTTGGTGGTAGACAAACCATAAAATGGAACTCAAAGAGAAGGCAAATGGGACAGGCTCGCCATGAGCCAACCTAGAGTGGGAAATAAGACTTCTTGGAACTTCTAAGAAAAAGACATTTCCAAAATCCCTGAGGACACCCTTTCAGTGGAGTGTGAGGCTAGCAAACATGAGTAGGAAATAATAGAAGGTTTAATTATCCCAGGAGCATTCTGGATCCTGAGGTTTGAAAGAGTGTTACACTGTCAATTGGGACTCTGGCATAATTTCTGCATAATCCAGCTCTTTGAAAGTTGGCCCAAAGTCATTAACAGATGTGTCAATAATAGCAGCAAAGTAGAGAAGAGAACCATGATTTCAGTGAGGAAGACTCAGCATCTGTTAGAGAAGTGTGGGACATCAACACAGAAGTGTGAACCCCAAGCCTTTCCCTCTTGCTGGGACTCAACCCATGGTATTTCCGTAAGTCATTAGAATTGTAGATGTCCCTAGTGGAGAGGATGGCTCCACAGAAGTATTTCTTGACCTTAGGTTCAGATACAGGTACTTCCTGTGTCCTGTACTGTGTAAATAAAACTGCTCCATTTTTGTGAATCTATGTGCTTGTAAGGGAAGTTGGTATTCACTTTTGGAGAGTGCAATACTAAAGTTATTAGTTTCCACCTGGATGGTAAGCGATGAACTATTTGAATCAGAGATCACTGATGCATACCCAGGCCCTTCCTGTCAGGAGGGAACTTCTAACAGGAGGATTATTGTTCCCACTGGTCATAAAAGGACCAGATAAGAGAGCATGGAGGGATCAGTACAAATTTATGACCACCCTTAGAAAAACAACTCAAAAGCTGTGGCTTACTGAGGGTTGATCAACAGTGCTATTTTTATATAGAGAGGACAAACACAGTGTTCCTCTCCCATGATGTCTGTGATAAAAAGAAAAAAGTTGTATCCATCTTGAGGTAGAAGGGTGCTGGAGTTGGCTGAGCCCATTGTTAAATTTTCAGTGTTATCTTTAACACCTGAAAAATCCCCAAACTACAAATCAGGGCTAGATTTATTTGTTTGTTGATTGTCTAGACATCACTAAGAAAGTGATGGAGAAAATATTAATAATGCAGATTAAATTTAAAAGTACACCTGGCCTACATTTCTTTATTTTTCAGAGAGCTGGTTGTTAAACATTTACTAATATGCCCTGCCTTGAAGAAACTACAATCTGTCCCCTAGAAGAGTTGTCCTCTATATCAGGACTTAAATCACCACCCCTTTTCTTCCAGGGAAATTTTTAGAGACCCAGGGTATTGTAGTAGCAATTTAGAGTTGAAGATCTTCCCACCCATTAATAGGTCATGTGACCTGCTGACATCACAGGAAGCCTAAGTCATGTGTGGTTGGAGGAGCTTCCTGACAGGAAAAGAAAGTTATGTCACAGGAAATGCTGAGAGAGAGGGAGAGAGAGAGAGACAGACAGACAGACAGACAGAGAGACAGAGAGAGAGAGAGAGAGAGAGTTGTTATGGCTGCTAATGGCCATTGTGATAGAGCTGAACAGACTGACTTAGCCGTACTGTGAGTTTGTTTTGGGGAAGACCCCAGCAGGGGGTCAGAGAAGTTTTGGGATGATGAGGCTCCATGTTGTGATATTATGTATGTAATGTTTTACTGCACTGATAGATTGGGTAAATGGCTTGTGGGATATGGTTCTCTGGTGTCTGAATAGATGCTTTACTTCTTCTACTGTCTATGTGGAGAGTCTCATATACTTTGCAATACAGAACCACACAGGCATTTTGACAATTATCATCTACGTTGTATTATTGTCTTACTGATACAGGTATATAAAATAAGTATACAAATCAACATTTACTGATAATAAATCATAAAGAAATTTATTTTAAAACAATTCTTTGGCATACATATAATTTTATCATTTGTTAAAGATGAAAACAAACTTGCATACTAATGAGATGGATGTGCTTGTTTATTTTTCCGTAAAAAATTGAATCTTGGCAGAATATTTGATACTGCAGAACACAGAGCATCTTCAACATTTTTTAGAGTTGGTCGATAATTTGATTTTATAATCGTCAATGCTGTGTTCAGAACCAAGGCTGCAGTAAAGTCACGTGATTCAACAAAGGCAAGCACTGCCAGAAACACCTCAGATGCATTACTTGTGATTTTCAGTTAACTTTTGGTCATTGCATGTTCACAAACATTTGCCAAATTTTTCAAGACCTCCACATTCAGTTATGCAACCCCATAAGGGGTCACAACCTACAGTTTAAGAAGCGCTACTCTATATCACCTAAGGATGGGAAAGTATCACCCTACCTTGAGAATGGTTCCTTTCTCCCACTCTACCTTCTGGGTTTCTTATCCAAGCTAGGTAGCCAAGAGTATTCTGTACAGAAAAATGTAGATCCTATTCCCTGAAGACAGGGATAAGGAAAATCTCCCACATTCAGTCCCACCTCCTCTAAAGAACCTTCCCTGAGTATCCCAGGCCACAATCTAGCATTTCTTGTTGACCATTGATCTCAACCAACACAAAGACAAAGTAGCCCCTGCTCTCAAGAAGCTTACATTCTATTGGGAGAAACTACATGTGCCCATAAAATTATAGGTATATTCAATGTAATTTTAGAGGGAAGGCAAACATCAATTCTAGGTATTGAGGAAAGGCCTCATGTAGAAAGTACTGGATGAACTAGGCTTGGAAGTGTCAAGCCTGTATTAAAAACCAGATCAACAAGGTGACCAATAAATAATGTAAGGCATTTATTCAGGGTCAAGGAATTGCAGTCCAGAACAATGAACTGTCTTACTCAAACAAAGAAGCTCAGTGAGGGAAGTTACAAAATTGAGGTTACGTATACTCAGGAGGGGAGGCTAGGTAGATAAATGGAACAGCGGGTGGGACACAAGTTATTTGTTGCAGGGTGATAGCACCTTCCTGGAAAAAACACAGCATCAGTTTAGGCTACTTCTAGTCAACGGAGGCAGGCCACCGACTGTGTCCCCAGCTGGGGTCACCTGTAACATCATCCTAATAGGTGAACTGCAGGAAAGGAGGGGTTACAGAAGTGTCCCTGGAGCTATCTCTGTCTGGGAACAGTAGAAACTGCTGGCCACAGCAGAGGTTCCCAGGAGTTTATCTCAGGGGTAGAGGATGATTAGAAATCACTAGTCAGAACAGGGTAGGGATCCCAGAGTTTCCCGGGAAGCTATGGATTCTAAGAGCTGAAGAGGAAGTAAATTCCAGGGATGCAGAAACCTGTTTAAAAGCATGTGAGGAAAGAACAAGAAGGCAAGTTTGTTTGGCCCATAGAGTAGATTCTTTAAGGGCCTAGCAGAGGAGTTGGTGACATCTCTTGTATTGTTATTTACCTTTTTGTGTCCATTCAAATTAGGGAATGGCTGAACAAATTATAGTATATGGATATAACGGAATATTATTGCCATGAGAAATGACAGAGGACAGTTTCAGAGAAACCTGGGAAAATTTGTATAAACTGATGCCAAATGAAATGTATGGAACCAGGAGAGTAATTTATATAATAACAGAATTGTAAAGATGAACAACTTTGAAAGATTTAATAACTCTTTTCACTGCAATGACTTACCACAATTAAAAAGGACTAATAATGAAGCAAGCTATCCATCTCCTGACAGAGTTGATAGATTCAAGATGCAGGAGACATATTTTTTCAGACTTGGCCAATGTGTGAATTAATTTTGTGTGACTATGTTTCTTTGTTGCATGGGGTTTTGTTTTACTTTTTTTTACAGTGAGGAGGGATATTAGAAGAGCAAAGAGGGATATTAATAATGTTGCCCCCCAAAAAAAGGAAGAAAACTGGGTCATTGAAGCTTTTAGAGAAAAGTCACAGAAGATGTTCAGAAGGAAACACAGGCAAGTAGGACAGCTTTGAAAGTGACATCTTGAAATTTATTAAACACTTTTTTTTAAATCAAGCTATATGTAATAGTCATGGGTTCATATAGAATTATCTTTTCTTTTTATGTGTATATGGAAATGCTACATTTTTTAATACTTGGCATAGCACCTGGAACATAGGTGCTTAGTAAATGCTTGTTCACTTAACATTTTGTGACTAAGTACAGAACTAAAAAAAAATTAAGAAAAAAAGTTTTCATATGTATTGATCTCGTCTCTGCCACTAGATCTGCCCCAGAGGGCATACTTCTTTTTATACATTTATACTTTTTATATATTCTTTATAGTTCTTTTTATCCCCCGGAGTAACTGGTAAAGGAATTCAATAAATATTGATTGAATGAATGAATTCCAAATTTGGTCAATTAAGGCTTCCCAAGATATCCTTGGATGCTTTTCCCCACGCATGCCAGGTAATTAGTTCATCCTTTCAAGACTGAGATAACCACTATAATTCTGGTGAGTGGTCAGCACATCTGGAACAGGGAACTTAGTTTGTGGAGTATCATATGATATCAAATTTCTTGTGGAATCAAAGTATAAATCCACTGACAATTTTTCAAAGAACAGTCGTGATCATAATAGCCAACCAAAAAAGGGGATGCTCTTTTCCTAACATAGCAGTGTAGAAGTTTTAAAACCAAGCTATAATAGGGATAGGCAGCAAGAATGCAGAGTAAAGACCACTAGTTTCCCTACTCCAAGGGGACTGCTGGAGCCAGTTCAAATGGCACTTTTGAGCTGAATGTTAAATTTTCATTGTGAGCATTTATACCTCTGAGATTGGCCAGCTACAAATCAGGACTTGATTTTTTTGTTCTGTTGATTGACTAGACTCAAGTGATAGAGAAAATGTTAATAATGAAGATTAAACTTAAAAGTGTTTCCTTAGTACATTCCCAGCCCCACCCCCAGAGATCTGGTTGCTAAGCACTTACCCCCATACCACTATGTCCTTAAGGGTCATATTGAGACTTATCAAAGCTTCAAGGTAATTTTCCTAGCCCTGGCATTAGTTTCTAGGGGTATGGCAGAGTAGAAAAAAATTACTTGCCTCTACCTAAAGATCAGAATGACTAGAAGATTTTTCTGTTAGGAGTGGAAAGGAGTTGACAAAAAAAATCTGACTTAAGGGACTTTTTTGTATCCTAGTCAGGCAGGGCTATAGGTCAGACCAGAAAGGAACAGGAAATGTATTAATTAGTCCTAAGCATGGTGGCAAACGATTTCATGAAAAAGCTTGTGCTCGTAAATGTTTTGGAATTCAAAAGAACTTAGATTTTCTCCAGAACTTCTATTTCATCTCTCCTTCAAATATAATTTTATCCCTCTTTCCTGCTCTTACTCTACCATACTCAGGGTTTATTATCCAGGAAAAACACATTCTAGTGGCTAAGACCAGCTGCCATCCAAGCTAGGCCTTCTCTGCTATTTATATCCTGTCTCTTAAGGGGCAACCCCTTGCATGGGAGCCAGCAATGAACCAGTAACCCCAGCGGGCAGGCAGGTCCACTGCACAAGGTACCAGGATTCATTTCACACTAGTAAGGTAACCTGGATAGGAAATATTACCTCACAGCTGAGGGAGGCTGTTGGAAGGTCTGCTAACGTCCCTGGCAGGGGCAGCTTGGGTCCAGTGGATAGAGAGCTGAGCCTAGAATTAGGAAGACCCTAGTTCAAATCTGACCTCAGATACCTAGTAGCTATATGACCCTAGGCAAGTTACTTAACCTGTTTGCCTTAATCCACTGGAGAAGGAAATGACAAACTGTTCTAGTATCTTCGCCAAGAAAACTCTTTGGACAGCATTGGCATGCTATGATCCACAGGGTCACAAAGAGTCAGACACAACTGAACACCAATAACAACTTCCCTGGCTCTGGGGCAGGATCAGGAATAAAATTTACATCACCTTTTTGACTGTGATTTGTTGTGAGGATCAAGTAGCAACGTTTACCAAGTGCTTTGCAAACTTTAAAGTGCTTTATCAATACGAGCATTATTATCCTAACAGTTTCCATTATGTAGTGCTTCACAATTCACAAAATCCTTTTCTTACAACAATCCATTTAGGTATGATTACACCCATTTTACAGATGAGGTACCTGAAGGTCATAAAGGTTAAAAAGACTTGCCTACAGTCATACAACTAACAAATATGGGGGCAGGAATTCAAACCTGAGTCTCCTGACACCAACCAGAGGGCATGTTCCATGACAGCATGCTATAACTTATGATTATGCATAAGCGGAGTGAACCAGCAGTCAGGTATCCTTGACTGATCCCAAATATTTCTCCTTCAGCTTTTGGATGATGCCTGAAATTCCACCTTTAAAGATTCATTTCTTTGAGTTAAAATACTGCCTGTGTTAAAAAGGCAAATAAGCCCATTCCCATTTTTAAAACAAGAGAATTGAGACCATTGACAAGAGAAGTAACTGACATATAGTCAAACAGCTAGTAATACTTGAGAGAGTCAGAATTCAAATTTAGATCCCAGACTCCACATGCAACGCCCTTTCAGCTAGACTATGTGCCTTCTTAACTATTTGGAACAATTTGCATTTCCATAGTACTTTTTTTTAGTTTTATTGATTTTATTTTTAAGTGATGGAATAAAACAAGCATTTCCATAATATAGAGTAATTTTTTAAAAAGATGATTACATGTAAAACTTCAAATCTATTGTTTACAACTTGCCATTCTTTTAAAATATATAATAAAGTTATCATGTAAACTTCTTTTTTCCCTTTTTTTCCATAATACTTTGAGCTCAACAAATCACTTTCCTTGTAATGATCCTATAAGTACTTTTATCCCCAAAGAGGTAAAGCAACTGTCCCAGAGTGATACAATTCGTAAGCATCAGAGTCTGGATTGGAACACGGGTCTCCAAAGCTACTGTACTTTCTGCTATATTGAGATGTTAGGGCTAAGGTGAAGTATGTTATAAAGGAATGGGAGGACTCTGGGTTTTATGATGGCATCGCGTGCCTTCAGGGGAGAGAAAGAGGGACCAGGGAAAGGAAATGTCAAGGGGTTTGGGGGAAGGAGGGAACCACAAAGAAAGATGAGGGAACACCAAAAGACACTTTTCCACAAATCTGACCAGAACCAGCACCGGCCAAGCCTCTCTGTACTAGCCACTGAACTCTCTCTACTGAGTCAAAGGAAACAAATCTGAGTAGGTGTCTGTATCTTACTTCTAGTGCACATTCTTTACAGGGATTTCCAGCAGAGATGCTGTTTCTTCAGCTGACATACATTGTCATTAAAGCTCCGTAGATGCTGAAGTAATTAAAAACTGTAGTATAAGAACAAACCTAATGTTAATAGACCACAAGGTAATCTTAGTGATGCCCAGATATTTAAGAAGCCCCATGGAGATTTCAAATAATACCTTAACTCTGTGCTGCTGGGAGAGTGTGCACTGATGCCTAAGATAACCATAGAAATGAGGACTCAGACTGTTTACTCTTGTGATCTGATCTAGAAGACTTATTATGCGTGTAAACTCAACACAACAGGTCTGGAGCCAAAAAAGGCCCTTTAAAAAGAGAGCTGTGTCAGGCAATGGTGATCAAATAAATAAAGACTGGTCAGCCAGCACCACATAAAAGCCACTTTGTTCTTAGCTTTGAAATAGATTTCTTCACTGTAGCATTTCAGATAGAAATCTGTGTATAGCTTTTTCATTAGAATCACTATCATCTCTAAACAGGGTTTATATCATGCATCCAAGTCCCTTTCTTTATGACTCTGCAGTTCTCTTGTGCAACTGGGGAATGGTTAAATAAGTTGTACATGAATGTAATGGAATATTAGTGCACTTCAGGGTATGATGAATACAAGACATATTAAGTGGTGCAAAGTAAAGTAAGAAGAACCAAGAAAATAATATACATAAAGACTATAATGTAAATATAAAAATAACCCCCAAAATGAAGTTCTTCTTTTAAAAATTCTTTGTTATAAGGAATGGTTCTCTGGGAAAGGAAAAGCATTAGGAAATGTAGTGGATCTTTTCTAAAAAATCAATAAAAACTTATTTTTAAAAAAAAATGGCTTCCTGCCTACTAATCTCAGATGAAATAGTGATCTCCTCATCATTAAAGAAGTCTTGGAAGATCTGGGAATCAGAGATGAGACTAGGAGTGTTTTTTTATAATTTTTGGGGGGGGGGCAGGGCAATTGGGGTTAAGTGACTTGCTCAAGGTCACACAGCTAGTACATGTGTCAAGTGTCTGAGGTTGGATTTGAACTCAGGTCCTCCTGACTCCAGAGCCAGTGCTCTACTCACTGCGCCACCTAGCTGCCCCAACTAGGAGTATTTTAACATGAGGCAAACACAATTTTGGGGAGAAAGGGAACTTCAGGGGTGCAGAGGTCAATCTAACTTTTGAGGACATAGTCCAACCCTCTCACCCTCAGAGAGGGGAGACTCTGCAATAGTATCAACATAGCAATAGTATCAAACCCCAGTTCCAATCCCTTCCAAGAAAATTGGGGGAGGCACAGGCCTTAAGAATAGTTACTTCACAGTCTGAACTCCTCAAAGACATCAAGATGAGTGAAGTGAGGGAACTGGTTGCAGTAGGGAGGAAGCTGTTGTTGTTGTCCTTCATTCTGGAAGAGGACCAATGACATCAAGAGGGTGATGATTTGACTTGCCCATGAATTGGATTTAAGTGAGTCAGAGCTACACGAGGTTGTCAGCCTTACTCTCTCAGAGGGAGTACATCATCCTTAGAGGAAGGGGGTATTTGTCTCCTTAGTACAAAGCCCCTTTAATTTGTGCTAATTACAGATCTCATAACAGAAGGTTCCTCAAGGACATGAGGTTGGGCAAAATGGTCCCATACCCATTGAACATTTTCTCTCTTCTTTCTGCACTCACATTTAGGATAACAAAAACAACGGTGATGATGATGATGATGATGATGATGATGATGATGATGATGATGATGGTGGTGATGATAACTGAAATTTTCCTTAGCCCAGATTACAATGTTTTTTCTATACATGATCTCATTGCAAAGTGGAGACTTACAGTACTCTAATCCTGCTTTGTATTTTTGGAAAATCAAAATTGAACTTTTCTGCAAATCAAAGTTTAATTTCTTTGAAGCATTGTTTATTTCCATGGCTGGTCCTGAATGATCTGATTGGATTAGAGATTAGGCCTAAACTGGCTGTGACTGTTGGAGGAATAGAAATAAGAATTTCTTTTTCTTTTCATTTTTTAAAAATAGTAGCTAAAGGGGGCAGAGCCAAGATGGCAGCTGGAAAGCAGGGACTTGCCTAGGGCTCTCCCCCAGGACCCTCCAAACACCAATAAAAAATGGCTCTGAACAAATTCTAGAACTGCAGAACCCACAGAATAGCAGAGGGAAGCAGGGCTCCAGTCCAGAACAGCCTGGATGGTTGCTGGGTAAGGTCTATCACATGGAGCTGGGGAGCAGAGTGGAGCAGAGCCCAGCGAGGGCTGCGCCTGGACCAACCAGACCAGGAGCCAGGAGGAACAGGCCCTAGTGCCCTGAATCAGTGAGCTGTGGCAGTTACCAGACATCTCAACCCACAAATACCAAAGACAACAGAGCAGGTTAGTGGGAAAAACTGCAGGGGACACAGTGAAAGGAGTTCGCAGTTCAGCCACCACCCCAGGGGCAGCAGAGGAAGTGCAGCTACAGAACTACAGCTGCAATAGCTTTCGGTGGATCAGAGCAGAAGTGCAGAGCCTGCTTAGATCTGAGTCACAGTCCAAGTTGGTGGTTCTTGGGGGAGGAGGAGCGCTTGTGTGGCAGAGCTTGCTGTATAGATATAGCTCTGAAAACAACAGTGCAGCCCCTCAAGCTTGGGACAAGGTACTCTCTACTCTACAAGCAGTCATACCCCAACGAAAAACTCAAGGGTCAAGTAGTTGGCTGGGAACATGAACAGGCAGCAAAAACGAACTCAGATTCAGTCTCAGACTTTGGAATCCTTCTTTGGTGACAAAGAAGACCAAAACATACAGCCAGAAGAAGTCAACAAAGTCAAAGAGCCTACATCAAAAGCCTCCAAGAAAAACATGAACTGGTCTCAGGCCATGGAAGAGCTCAAAAAGGATTTGGAAAAGCAAGTTAGAGAAGTAGAGGAAAAATTGGGAAGAGAAATGAGAGTGATGCAAGAAAACCATGAAAAACAAGTCAATGACTTGCTAAAGGAGACCCAAAAAAATACTGAAGAAAATAACACCTTAAAGAATAGACTAACTCAAATGGCAAAAGAGCTCCAAAAAGCCAATGAGAAGAAGAATGCCTTGAAAGGCAGAATTAGCCAAATGGAAAAGGAGGTCCAAAAGACCACTGAAAAAAAATACTACCTTAAAAATTAGATTGGAGCAAGTGAAAGCTAGTGACTTGATGAGAAATCAAGATATTGTAAAACAGAACCAAAAGAATGAAAAAATGGAAGACAATGTGAAATATCTCATTGGAAAAACCACTGGCCTGGAAAATAGATCCAGGAGAGATCATTTAAAAATTATTGGTCTACCTGAAAGCCATGATCAAAAAAAGAGCCTAGATATCATCTTTCAAGAAATTATCAAGGAGAACTGCCCCGATATTCTAGAAGCAGAGGGTAAAATAGAAATTGAAAGAATCCATCAATCGCCTCCTCAAAAGTATCCCAAAAAGAAAACTCCTAGGAATATTGTTACCAAATTCCAGAGCTCCCAGATCAAGGAGAAAATACTGCAAGCAGCCAGAAAGAAACAATTTGAGTATTGTGGAAACACAATCAGGATAATCCAAGATCTAGCAGCTTCTACATTAAGGGATTGAAGGGCTTGGAATATGATATTCGGGAGGTCAATGGAGCTAGGATTAAAACCAAGAATCACCTACCCAGAAAAACTGAGTATCATGCTCCAAAGCAAAATATAGATGTGCAACAAAATAGAGGACTTTCAAGCTTTCTCAGGGAAAAGATCAGAGCTGAATAGAAAATTTGACTTTCAAACACAAGAATCAAGAGAAGCATGAACAGGTAAACAAGAAAGAGAAATCATAAGGGACTTACTGAAGTTAAACTGTTTTGTTTACATTCCTACATGGAAAGATGATGTGTATAATTCATGAAACCTCAGTGTTACGGTAGCTGAAGGGACTATACATATGTATATAAATATAAAAATATATATGTATATATGTGTGTGTGTGTATAAATATATATATATATATATATATATATATATAGCAGAGGGCACAGGGTGAGTTGAATATGAAGGGATGACATCTTAAAAAATAAAATCAAATTAAGGGATGAGAGAGGAATATATTGAGAGAGGGAGAAAGGGAGAGAGAGATTGGGGTAAATTATCTCACATAAAAGTGGCAAGAAAAAGAAGTTCTGTAGAAAGGAAAGAGGGGACAGGTGAGGGAGAATGAGTAAATCTTGCTCTCATCAGATTTGACCTGAAGAGGGAATAACATACACACTCAATTGGGTATCTTACCCCACAGGAAAGAAGGAGGAAGGAGATAAAAAGGGGGGGACAATAGAAGGGAAGACAGATGGGGGAGGAGGTAATCAAAAGCAAACACTTTCGAAAAGGGACAGGGTCAAGGGAGAAAACTGAATAAAGGAGGATAGGATAGGGAGGAGCAAAATATAGATAGTCTTTCACAACACGAATATTGTGGAAGGGTTTTGCATAATGATACACATGTGGCCTATGTTGAATTGCTTGCCTTCTTAGGCAGGGTGGGTGGGGAGAGAAGAGGTGAGAGAATTTGGAACTCAAAATTTTAAAAGCAGATGTTCAAAAAAAAGTTTTTGTATGCAACTAGGAAATAAGATATACAGGCAATGGGGCCTCTTGCCCTACAAGAAAGTACGGGAAAAGGGAATGCGGGGGAGTGGGGTGACAGAAGGGAGGGCTGACTGGGGAATGGGGCAATCAGAATATATGCCATCTTGCAGTGAGTGGGGAGGACAGAAATGGGGAGAAAATTTGTAATACAAACTCTTGTGAAAATCAATGCTGAAAACTAAAAATATTAAATAAAAAAATGATTAGTTACTAAAAAAATAGCTAAAGAAAACAAAACAGACTTTATGAATGAATCTATTCTTGCTGAAAATGTCAGGTTTTTTGAGTATTGGGTGAGGGACCCTAAGATTTATATGAATGAGCTTTTCTGGCTGTACATACATCATGTAATAAGCTGGTGTGACTTTAACCTGTTTGTGAAGCGTTCTACCCAGAATGCATATGGAATCACAGCCCGTGGACATCCTGTGTAAATTCAGGAGGCAAGTAGGTGCTCCCCTGCTGTGGGCTCCCACAGAGGTACACAGACTTGGGCTATGGTTGACTATGGAAGGGGTCACCGGGTACAGGATGAAGGTACAGTTTACATGTTAATTTTAATGGGAAGACATGCCTCCTTTCACCAAGAAAGAGCAGCCAGTTCAATTAGATTATTAGAGAGCCTCCTTGCTGTGCATGCCAGGGGACACTGAGGCCTGAAGCAGGCAGTCTCTCCTCCACATAGTCAAAAAGGTGAGCACCTCTAAAATAGATGCTATTATTATTATTTCTACTTTACAGATGAGAAAACTGAGACTCAAAAAGGCTAAGTTACTCACCCAGGGTTACTAAGTATTTGAGGGAAGTTTTTCTCCCAGTTCAATTCAATAAATATTCATTAGGCATTATTTGCATGCCAGGCCCTGTGCTAGTCACTGAAAGGATAAAGACAAAAGTGAAGAATCCCTGAGCTTCAGAAGCTTACATTCTACTTGAAGGATACCACACCTACCCAAGCAAGGCCATACAAAGTAATTTCAAGAAGGAGAAGGTGCTAATAATTGAAGCTACAAATTATCTACAGTGGTAAGAACCACATAGGAACCACACCTTAGCCATCCCATTCCCCTTTTCTCTTTCCTGAGCCAGTAACTTTTCACCAGTGACCTAATACTTCACTCTTGAGGGGAGGCAGCATGTTATAGTAGATAGGGCTTGGGAGAGACCTGGGTTTAAATCCTTCCTCAGATACTTAATAACTTTGTGTGCCCTGGGCAAGTCACTTAAGTTCTATGTGCCTCAACTGTAAAATGAGGGGGGTTGGACTAGATGACCTTTAGTTCTAAAATACATGAACCTCCGGCTCCAAGTTCAGCACTCTAGAATTTTTATAGCAATTTAATTTGTTGCTGTCCAGTCATTTCAGCCGTGTCTGATTCTCCATGATCCCATTTGGGGCCTTCTTGACAAAGATACTGGAGTGGTTTGTCATTTTCTTCTCCAGCTCATTTTAGAGATGAGGAAACTGAGGCAAATAGGGTCAAGTGGCTTGCCCAGGGTCACACAACTACTATGTGTCTGAGGCCAGATTTGAATTCAATCCTTCCTGACTCCAGGACTGGTGCTCTATCCACTGCACCATCTAGCTACCCCTAAACTAGCACTTTAAACTTTAATAGCCAATAGAACAATAGCCGGCATTTTTATAGCACTTTAATAACCAATAACATACATTTATACATACATTTAATAACAATAATATAATAGCTAGCATTTTTATAGTACTTCATTTTTTTAAAAGAGAATGAATTCCTACCTACTAATCTCACATCAAACAGTAATCCTCTCACTGAGGTTTGCGCAGCACTTCACAAAACTCTCAATTTATCCTCACAACAATTCTGGGAGGTAAATGACAGTATTATCATTCCATTTTACAGATGAAGAAACTGAAGCAAATTGGTTAAGTGACTTGCTGGATGTCACACAGCTAGTAAGGGTCTGAGGCCAGATTTGCACTCAGGTCTTTCTGATTCCAGGCCCAGTGCTCCATCTACTACAACAACCCAGATGTCATTATGCCAGACTGTCTCTCACATATACTGTCATGTGTTTTTTTTTTCCACAGAAACCTCTCTTCTACTTTAGTCAAGGACCCAAGAGATTGGGATTGTGTCACAGCTTCACTCAAGTTGCTCGTCAGGTTTCCTGATTAGAGGCAAGTCATCAGAAGGGTTGTTCTTGTTCCCACTCCTCCGTTAGCATTTGTTGGTGAGTCCTGCTGTTCGAGAAGGGCTTGCTCAATGTCTCACCTCACCTCACTAAATCCAAAAGGGAAAACTTAACAAAATGATCTGGCACCTGTACGGCTCTGTAAGCAGAGCCAGATGTCAACATTTCTGCTTTCTGTAGATACAGAGTTCGTGGTAGATACTTTGACTCTTTCTCCAACTCCCTCCAACATGTTCTTTGAAGTTGACCTCCATTTTGAGAATATAGAAAATTGGTACATCAATGGCATACAGACTCAGCCAAGATTTTCCTATCCAATTAACTCCATCAAAAGGTGGCTAGACAGCCTCAACTCTTATGACAAGAGGATGAAATGAGGTGTTCAGACTGCCTGAACTCAAATCCCAGATTTCTGTCAGAGGGCTTTTTCTGATTTTCCACCCGCTTCCCTTTCAGTAATTTTTCATTACTGTCCAACTCTTTTTAACCCCATTTGGGATTTTCTTGGCAAAGATACAGGAGTGGTTTTTCATTTCCTTCTCCAGTCATTCTACAGATGAGGAAACTGAGGCAAACAGGGTTAAGTGACTTGCCCACACAGCTAGGAAGTGTCTGAGGCCTTTAGGTCTTCTTGTCTCCAGGGCTGGTGCTCTATCCACTGAGCCACCTGAATGCCCATAACTCCAGATTTAGGATGCTATAATCTTTTGGGCCACAGCGACTCATTTGTAAATTCAGGAGGTGGACTGACATGATCTCTGAAAAAACTATGGCCTGTGCTATCTGGGAAAGATGAAGGAGAACCACTTGCATCTCAGTACCCAGAACACTCAGAATTTAGTTTGAACTAAATCTTTTAGTGTTTCTTTTCCATATCTCTATTTAGCTTAGAGAGGAGGTGGGTGGAGTTGGAGACAGGATAGGCTAAGCCTTATAGCATGGGCTAAAGAATGAATAAAAGACTGGTCAAGTTCCAGCTTCTATCCATCGATTTCCTTCTGGCCCCCAGTCTACATAAAGCAGCTGCTTTGAGCTGGAGGGGGCAGGGTAAAGTCACCCAAACAATAGAGACTGGCTCCTCTCCAAGCCTTTTCAGTACTCAGGGCAGCGTCAGGGAGAGCAGGGAAGCGTCCTTGGCAGCAAGCTGTCTTTTCTGTGTGCTCGGTGGCAGAAAAGAAAGAGCAGAATCCATCCCATTGTGCTTTGTCATTTTGAGCCTTGAGCTGCACTACAGCTGTTCTCTGGTTGGATCATGCTCAGGCTGGAAAGCACTTAGGCCAGAGAGGTCTGGGTAGCATCACATGCAGGAGAGGAAACACAGGAGAGGAAAGACATTCTAGGCCTTTGTTCCGGAAGTAAAGACAAGGAGTTACAAGGCACTCTCCTCATTCCTAGTCATAAGAAACTTAAAGGGACAAGTTTTTTTTGTTTCCCCCAGATCTGAGTATGTTAGTGTAATGTTTTATACTGAACACCATAAAATAATAAATAAGTAACAAAACGGTCTCAGTGTAGATCTGGATCTGGAACTTGGTTCCCTGATTCTCTGTCTGTCCATACATCCCCTTGAGATATACCACACAGCGGCTCATATAAAGCCTAGGTTATAATTGTCCCGCAGAATATGGTGCTAGAGAAAGACCAATAGACCAGCATTAGACCTTTGTCCTAACCTCTCCTAAGCTCAGTACACGACTTTAGCCAAGCCCCTTCCATTCTCTGAGCATCAATTTCCTCATTTGTTAAATGGGGATTCAAGAAGCATTTTTTAAGTTCCTACAATGTTCCAGCCACTCTGCTAGGTGCTAGGGATACAAGGATGATGATGATGATGATGATGGTGATGATGGTGGTGGTGATGATGGTGATGGTGGTTGTGGTGGTGGTGGTGGTGGTGGTGGTGGTGGTGGTGGTAGTTGTGGTGGTGATGATGATGATAACAACAGCTAACATTTATATAAAAGCTTGGCATGTAGTATGAACCAGGAGCTATGCTTTAAAATTATTCTCATTTGATACTCACAACAACCCTGAGAGATGTGTGGTTATTATCTCCTTTTTACGGATGAGAAAACTGAGGAAGACAGAGAGCAAGTGACTTGCCCGGGGTCACACAGCTAGTAAGTGTTTGAGATCATATTTTAACTCAGTTCTTCCTGACTCCAGGCCTGACACTCTATCCACTGCGCCACCTAAATGCTCTTATAAAAATGAAACAGGATCATAACATCTGTCCTATTTATTCACAGAGTTGTTGTAAAGTCTCTAACAGGACAATGGATCTCCAGTCATCCTGATGAATATCTGGCCACTGGACCCAGATGGCCCTGAAGGAGAAAATGAGGCTGGTGACCTTGTACAGCCCTCCCTCACTCAAATCAAAGTCAACTGCAAATCATGTCATCATTTCCCTGATGTCATGATCCTCTTCGAAAATGAAGGATGAACACAATCTGTGAATAGTCCAAGCTGCCTGAATGGGGACCCAGCCAGTTGGGTGACTCAGCTCAATCTCTCTCCCCTTCTCTCCAAAGGGAGGTAAATTTTAATGGCTGGAAGCTCCCCAGTTAACCTTGGGTTCACTGACTAGATTCCTGCCTTCCTGCTTTTCTTTCTTTCTTTCTTCCTTTCTTTCTGACCCATTTCACTCTGAAGCTCATAGATTGGACCCCAATAGGTCCCTGCCCAAGCTCCACTTAATACCTATATTTTGGGCCCTCCTGGCCCTCCATGGCAATGGTAACTTTCTCTTTTGACTAGCAACCCTGAGGGTCTTCCTCTCCCATTTTGACTTTTTTTTTCATTAAAGGGGCATCCCTTGACTCGCTTCTTAAAGCAGCCTATTCACTGAATGGGCGTTACCTCACTCAAATCAAGAACCTGAAAAGGCCTTAGCCTAAAAGGTCTCCCATTACATCTTGGGCCATTTTCAGTCATCTTGATGAATATCTGGCCACTGGACCCATATGACTCTGGAGAAGAAAGTGAGACTGGTGACCTTGCTTAGCCCTCTCCCTCTCAAATCAAAGTCAACTGCAAGTCATGTCATCATTTAACAGGACAATGCATGTGAACATGTGCTCTGAAAAGTATAAATCTCTATATACATGTGAGGTATTAAGATGATGAAACTAGAGATGGATTGATACAGAATTATCAGGCAGATTTATCACTATGACATTTTCTATCTCTTTAAAGATTTGAATATGCAAAGCAATTCCAGTTTAAAGGCTATTCATTTCATTCTTGGCACTTTGTCTGCCATTAGGGTCTGTGGTCACCAAATGAATAATGGCACTTGGCCTAATAATTTGAATACGCAGGCTTTCCATTGGCATGAGTGAGAATATGGTATTTTACTCAAATATGCTGTCTCTGAAAATAAGACTATTTGTTAAAATGGATAAATAAAAGTATTCACTGATATCTCAAATACTACTTAAGTGGATGACACAATTTAGAGCAAGACTTACAGAAACAAAAATCTAGATACAGTAAGGTACCTTTTCCCCTTCATTATTAGCAGTCATTTATTAATTTAAATCTAACTCTATCCTTAAAATTGAGTAAAACTAATTCTTCTGAATTTTCTAGCTTAGAATTGGACCCTATCAAGGCTTATACAGGATTTAAGTAGTTCTATTTTGGTTGCCATCAAAAACTTTTCCAGGTGTTTTTTTTTAATTTATCAATGGTTCTTTTTGTAACAAAAAGCAATTTATTGATTCTATTTAAGCTGGGTCATCCATAGATGGCCCAACTAAAATGTTCCTGCCAAGTTCCTGGTACTTGGGTACTCCACTTATGTTAGACTAGAAATAGCTTGGAAATCTATTCCCAATTATAATTCCCCAAACTCTGTGAGCTAGCTTCTTAGCCCCTCAAAGACAGATCTTGTGTTATTGCTAATTGTACAACAATAATGAAACTTATCAAATAAATCCTGGTTCCCTTAACAATGACTCAAGCAGGTTCCTAACTCACTCACCAGCCAGCTTCTGGATTAATCTGTTTTTAGTTATAATTTGAGCTTCCTAGGTGTCATGGTCTAAAACATATTTAAATTCACCCTGGCAATAAAGTACTTAAGCAGTCCTGTCAAATGACTTCTTCATCTCCAGATACCATCATACATCCATACCACTTTATCAAAAGAGATGTTTGTTTATATATGCTCTGCAATTAACTGCACTGGAATACTGCTTGTCCAACCTTGATAGGTTATAACCAAATACTTTCAACTGTGAACTTCACAGTGAACTGAACAACCAAGAGAGTACACAATATAGGAAATACTAGGTAGTGACAAAACTGTCTCATGCCAGTGCTAAAAAAAAGTATGAGAGTGTTTCCATGTAACCCAGGCCTTCAACAGAAGAGTAATCAAAACCTTCTGAGGTGTTGCTAGACATGGTAGGAATCACCAAGCCTTTCAACAATAATGGCCACTTCCACCCAAAGCTCTGTACCTCAAACTTCTCAACTCTGACCCAAGTCACTGAGAATCTCTGTACCTCAACTTCTTCCTCTGCAAAATGGGGAAAATAATATTCATACTACCTACTTCACATTGCTATTATGAGGAAAGAATTTCACCAACCTCCAACATGCTATATTAATTATTTTCTCTCACCTCAGTCTTTTTTAATTTAATTAATTAATTATTCAATTGTAATATTTTTTCCCAATTTAAAAACAAATTTAACCTTCATTTTTTACAATTTCGAATTCTAAATTCTCTCCCATCCCCTCTCCCCTCTCACCTCATTGAGAAGGCAAGTGCAGTCTGTGCAAAACATATTTCCCCATTGGTCATGTTATGAAAGAAAACACAGACAAAAAAACCAGAAAAATAAAGAAAGTGAAAAAACAGTATGCTTCAATCTGCATTCAGATTCCATCAGTTCTTTCTCTGGAGGTGGATATAGGCTATGTTAATGTTAATCACTAGTAGTGGTCATTACTGTCTCGTGGTCCCCAAGACTTATGTTTACAAGTACCCAGAGGCCATAAAAGGTTTTATGCTTTTATAGGTTTTTAGATATTATCATTCAATCAAAATTATCATATACTGTCTAAAATCTCTGAAGGAGTCAGAGCTCCTAAGACATGGAATCAATAGGCAGAAAGTTATGAGATGGTGGATGTCATATGTAATCTCAACCTCACCACTCTTCACTCATGATCTCCCCATTGTCTTGTCTGATCTCCTGGTTGTTAAGGAAACTGGGCGACCAGTGGCCTGCTTGTTCTGAGCACTCAAAGGGACCGAGATTCCCTGAAAGACACCCTGAGTCTGTGACTGAGCAAAAAAAAGGGAGACTCACTTACATAGGTAGAGACCCCCCACCAGAACAGTTTCTAGGTCACAGGAATGTAACTGGCAGGCACGGAGAATTGATTATCTTTAGAAATGTCACTTTGCAAGTTAGCAATTAAAGGCTACTTTGATACATTCTTCTGAAATACAGTGCAGCATGAACAATGTAATGTGTCATTGTAAAGAGTAAGATTCAACGGAGAATGTGTTTAAGGGGAGAATGGTCTCTTCCATCCACATAGGCTGTTGTAAACATAGGCAAACCCATCTGTGCTCCTCACAAGCCGCCAAACCCAAAATGTACTGAACATCACCCTAAGTTCTAATACTGGCTCTACCGCTAGCCAGGTGTATGATTTTGAACAATTCATTTTACCTCTTGTGCCTCAGTTTCCACATCTGTAAAATAAAGATTTGAACTGGACGCTTTCTCTTCTTTTTCAGGTTGGATGTTTTCTAAGGTTCCTTCTATCTGTAACATTCTAAGATCCATTCACAGAGCCCTGGAGGCAGTCACTAGGTGTCCCTCTCAGAGATGGCCCTTAGGGAATTTTCTGCTTTCCCCAGTCTGACAAAATCATAAACTAGAAGGTCTTGGGGGCCCGTGAAAGACAAGCTCTGTCTTTACACATTAGCATTTTATTGATTTGGGTCTGTCAGGGCTTCAAGTTTATGTATTTTAATTAATCTTCTTTTTTGCTATTGTGCCCTGAGGTGATAATACAGTGCAACTTCATAAATCTGACATGGAGTCCAATATTGGAGCCCTCTAGCTACCTATTATTTCATCAGAATTGGCTCCCCCAAATTAACAGAAATCCTTTAATGCTTTCTTTATAATCAAGTAATCCCACATAGACCCTGGGGCACCCTACTAACCTTTATAAGATTTAGGTAAGTCTATCCATAACAACTTATAGGAATATATTGCATCACAAGTTAAAAAGCACTGTCTAAATTAATCTAAGTCTAAATTGGCCTTCACAGCAACCCTGTGACATGGGTGAGGCAAAGTTTCATTTCACAGATGAGGAAACCGAGGCCTAGAGAGGTTAGCAGACTTGCCCAAGGTCACGCAGTTTCTCCAGGGCTGAGATGGAACTAGAACCTTTATAGACTCCTGCTCCAATTCTGACCACCCCACATGGCTTCTTTGTATCTTTTATTCCTATGGTGAAAATATTTCAGTGTAAAAAAATCAACATTCTGGTTTCCAAAATAGTGGTTTTAAGGCTTTTAGCAGGAGCAAACCTACAAGAAAAAAAAATTGAAATGCAGTGACAACTGGGGGACGCAATGTGGGATGGAGCAAGGAAATGTCCCAGGTCCAATAATTATGCCATATTCCAAACAGTGTAATTCAATCCAATTATTTCCCAGCCACCCAGATGTCCCATTGTTCTTCAATAAAACATTTTGGCTCATCTGAATCCAATTAATTCAAAACCCATTTCTTCAAATCCCTGGCCTTTTTGAACAAAGGCAGTTTTCTTTCACTGTGAGCGTATCTGTAGACAAAACCATGAAGCACACCCCAAAGATTTGACACCGTCTCAGGAAGAATTACTTGCTGTAAATTTATGGCTCCTGTGACAAATTATATTGAGGCCAAGAGAAGATGAAGGAATGCAAATTCAGCATTAATCACACTGAAACCTGTGGTAAATGAGAACAAGTGGCATGGAGACCAAGAATTCTATTCCTGTGTCCCTAGAAATCTGTAGTTACCCTAAACATTGGGCTTGATCACCCCCAGAATTCAGCGTTGTCCTTTCTTTGGTCCAGATCTGGAGAGATGGACACAAGAAATCCTTTCATAAAGAATGAACTTTGGCGCCACCTCCTGGCTAGTTCCCAAATCAACAAGTAATGAATAAACAAGCTTCATCCCTTACCAATCCCCTCCTGAGATGAGTTTGAAGCTTCCTTCCTGATGCAAAAATCCATACTGAGTCTCAATCTGTTTTCAAATGCTCAGTGCTTAAGCGACTACTAGGTCTGTATCCCAAAGAGGGAAGCAAAAAAAAAAGGAAAAGGACCCATTTGTACAAAAAATATTTACAGCAGTTTTATTAGTGGTGGAAAATAATTGGAAATTGAGGGGATGTCCATCAATGGAAGAATGGCTGAACAAGTTGTATATAATTGTTATGGAATACTGTTATGCCATAAGAAACGATGAGCAGATTGCTCTCAAAAAGCCTGGAAAGACTTAAATGAACTGATGCAAAATGAAATAAGCAGAATCAGGAGAATATTGTACACAGTAACAGAATATTGCATGAAGATCAACTGTGAATAACTTAGCTATTCTCAGCAATACTGAGACAATCCAAGACAATTCTGAAGGACTCATGATGAAAGGTGCTGTCCATTTCCAGAGAAAGAACTGGTGAAGTCTGAATGCAGATTGAAGATATTTTTTCTTTACTTTCTTTATTTGATCTGTGTTTCATAGCATGACTTAGATGGAAATGTATTGATGACTACACATGTATTGCCTATGTCAAATTACTTAGCTTCTCAATGGGCGGGGGCAGGAAGGGAGGGAGAGAATTTGGAACTCAAAATTTGAAAAAAAAAAAAGCTGAAATTGTTTTTACTTGTAATTGGAGAAAAAATAAAATATTAAATAAGAAATACTGTTATCAAGTGCTCAGTGCTTGAGGTTTTGTGGAGACACTAAAGTGTCCTACAGTGTAGAAGATGGATACAGCCTCAGAGGTCTTTATCCTCATCGTATCTTGAAAGGCGTAGATAAAGGATTTGGAGTCAGGAAAACTTATGTTCAAAGCCAATCTTTGACACTTACTGGCTGTGTGACACTGAATAAGTCACTTAACCTCTCCGAGGCTCAGTTTTCTTGTCAACAAAATGGGGATAATACCTGCACTGAGAGAGATGAGACTCCAAGAGACAATGTACATAAAATATTTTGCGAACTTTAAGTTGCTATAGAAAAATCAGTTTATTTTTGTATTGTTGATCTGAAATATTTGCGCAGACCCTCCTTTCAAAGGGCATTCTCTTCTCAGGTAGTCAAATCAAGTCAATTAGCATTCATTAATCACTCGCTATATGCCAAGCATCGTGCTAAATGCTGAGGAGATAAAGAAAGGCAAGACATGGTATCAGTGGTTATGTACTTACCGTGTGCAGAACAGTGTGGTAAGGGTCAGGGTGGGGGTGGGAGGGGCTCCATACTACATATTCACGTTGTTTCCCTGGATTGGTGGGTGGGAACCTCCTTTAGTCCTTCTTGGGCACTTGCCACTGAATGGAAACAAATTAGGGTTAGCATGAGAAACTTAAAGGGAGCATCTTACGAATAGCAATGGCTCCTTCAGAGTTCTATCCAGAGCTCCAGGACTTCAGGGCTGGCCCAGAGCACCCCTACATGTAGTAGGGGATAAGCAATGCTGTACAGAGGAGTAATTCAGGAGTTCTTAACATTTTTTTGTGTTGGAGACCCCTTCAGTAGTCTGGTAAAGCCTTTTCAAAATCACGTCTTTAAATGCATAAAATAAAATGCGTGGGATTATAAAGAGGAAAAATTATATCAAAATACAGTTATCAAAATATTTTTCAAAGCAAGTTCATGAACACCAGATTAAGAACCCCTGCTCTAATTAGAGATACAAAGTACACATTACATTGGAGGAGATGACTGATGAAGGAGGGTCCTTGCAGTTCTGCCATTCTGCAGGTTTCCATTAGCAGGGAACTGGATGTTTGGCATCATTCATTTACTTAACATTAATCCTTCTTGGACACCAACTAAAAGTATACATTTTTTTCATACATTTAGCCCTTCTAAATACAAAGGAAGTTAGAGATAGACCCTCCAGTCACCAATCAGCCCTGAGGTTACCCTAACTAATTCATTTATACCCTCCTACGTCTGAGATTTGATTTCCCATAGTTATTTGCACAATCATGACTGCAAATGCCACTAACTGGTGATAGAAATTAACCCACTTTTCTAAAATTAAATCCCAGTTCTGGCCTCCTTCTTCAATGACCAGTATGGTCTTTGGGAATCCCCTGGTACAGTAGATGCTGCAGGAGGAAATATTTGCTTTAATACAAAAAAAAAACAAAAGAATCCACCAAATTTTTCTCTTCATCAAATTCCCAGGACACTGGAGACTAGTCTGAAAGTAAAGGCTAGACTATCCGTTGATTAAGAACCACGGTAAGACCATGTCTGGTTAAGTTAATGACATGAAAATTTGTAGAGAAACATAGCTCTTCCACATAAACCCAAGCAAATATTTTAAAAGGCTCCAAGGAAGAATAATGATGAAGAAAACTGAAAAGAAAGAGAAGTAAACTTCATTGTCTAGTCAAAGAAGATCACCAGAAACCACTGTTTATGGGTAAAGGGTGACCCAGGAAGGGAGAGCTAAGCTCAGGCAAACATAATGGAAGCCATCAGAGGGGAGAAAAAGAATCATCCCAGCACAAATTCCTACAAAGACACCAGAGCTCTGATCAGGGGCCAGCACAAACTCTAGTAATTGGGGAACTGAAATCAGATCATAACTGGCTTGTCAAAAGAGAAGTAAAAGACAGGATCCAACCCTAGATTATTGGACAATGCAACAGGGTGCACACATGTTCTTCTCACAGCACTGGGAGGCACAGTATCAAATTGGAGCAACTTAGTTCTGGGAGCATACCACTTCCTGGAAGGCCATACAGAAAGTCTGAAACTAGGATATTCTCCAGCATCCCATTGGGAATTATCAAGGCTGCAGAAGGTGAGGACCCACTTCTAGACCAATGCCAGAAGCTGCAAAACCCACAATAGATTCCCCTGAGTCCACTGAGAGACTGAGACCAAGGCTAAGGCCAGTAATTAAGGTACTGATACCAGAGACCCCTTCTGAACTGGTAGTCAAAGTGGCATCCAGACTACCTAGGGGACATGGTCAAACAAGACCTTTTCAACTTATCCAAGAGCACCAGAGGAGACACACACACACACACACACACACACACACACACACACACACACACACATACACATACCTCAAGCACAAAATCCCAAGCCAAGAAGTGAGACTGAAAATATAAATAAGCAGAAGAAAACAGCAAGCACAATGAGGAAATACTATGGGTTAAGAGAAGCCAAAGAGGTAAACCAAAAGAAAAGAGTAACCCTACATCAACTACAATCAGAGCCTCAGAGAGAAAAAATGGCTTGGCCACAAAGACTACAGAGATCATGGAGTTGATTATGGTGGGGGAAATGTAGTAGCAATTTGGATTTGAAGATCTTTCCCATCCATTAATAGGCTATGTGACCTGTTTACGTCACAGGAAGTCTAAGATATATGTGGTAAGAGGAGCTTCCTGACAGGAAAAAGGAAGTTATGTCACAGGAAAATGCTGAGGGAGAGAAAAAGATGTCATAGCTGCTAATGGCTGCCCTCATGATTGTTAAAACTGAACAGGATCACATAGCTGTACTTTGAGTTTGTTTTGGGGAAGACCCCAGCAAGGGGTAGGAGAGGTTTGGGGATGGTGAGGTTCCATGTTGTGATATTCTGTATTGAATGTTTGCAGTTCCTTGCTTTTGTGATAAAGTAGGCTGACTGGCTATGGAAGCTGAACATTTGGTTATGGGATATGATTTTCTGATGTCTGAATAAATGTTATACTTCTTTTACCTTCTTTATGGAGAGTCCCTCATACCTTGTGATATAGAACTACATAGGCATATTCACGATTATCATCGATGTGTTTATTGCCTTGCTGTTACGGGGGGGGGGGAGGTGCAGTGAATGACACAAGAATTTCTTTTAAAGAATTGAAGCTTAGCAGGAGAAAATGGAAAGAATAGCTTTTTAAAAATAGCTTACTGAAATATTAGATTCCTTGAAAAATAGAATGGAAGAAACATATCTCAATGACTTTTTGGGACAAGAAGAAATATTAGAATGAACCCAAAATTTTGAGAAAAGCTGTTTATGTGAGTGAGGGTAGGGTGGGGACATAAAGTATCTACTATTGAAAACTAACCTGGAAAAATCAAAGAAATAATTTTTAAATCAGACCCTCTGAAAAACATGACTAAACAAAAAACCTTGACACTATATTTCAAGAAATCATAAAGAAATTTACCCAGATCTATTACTACCAGATGAAAAAGTGAAAATAAAATCTATTGGTCATTTTTTGAAAGAAACCCCAAGTTGGAAACTCCTAAGAACATCGTGGCCAAAATCCAAAGCTTCCAGGTCAAAGAAAAAACACTGCAAGCAGATAGAAAAAGTTCAGGTGCCCAGGAACTACAGTCAGGAGCACACAGGACTTGGCATAAAGGAGAAAAATATTTTGAATATGAAATTCCAAAAAGCAAAAGATAATATAATGATATACCATACCAAACTTAAGGGGGGAGTGAGGAGAATGAACCTTTAGTATAATATAGGACTTTCAAATGCTCTTCCTGAAAAGGCCATATCTGAGCAGAAAATTTGAAATGTAAGCACAGGAGTCAAGAGAAAGCTAGAAATTGAAATACATTTGAGCAATTATAAGGGATTTGATAATGATAATTTACTTAAATTCTTATAGGAGGAGACTAAATAAAGTTCCTTCATAATCCCACTTTACAGAATTAAGGGGAAAAGTAATAAAATTCACATTGAGAGCAAAAGATCAAGAACCTCAAGGGAAATGAAAAGTGGGAGGGAAGAGAACTTAATAGAACCAGATCTCAGATTGTACTATAATTCAGTAATTATCAAAACAATTTGATATTGATTAAAACAGAAAATCAAAGCTTATGGTTTTTCCAGTAGCAATGTGTGGCTGTGAAAGCTGGAGTATAAGGAAAGCTGAGCAGTGCAGAATTGACACTTGAATTGTGGTGCTGGAGAAGACTTTTGAAAGTCCCTTGGACAGCAAGGAGATCAGCTGATACTTAAAAGAAATTAATTCAGACTACTTATTGGAAGAACAGATACTGAAGCTAAACCTTAAATACTTGGGCCACATAATGAGAAGGCAGGACTCGTTGGAAAAGACCCTGATGTTGGGAAAGATTGAAGGCAAAAGGAGAAGGGGGCAGCAGAGGATGAGATGAATAGATGGTGTCATAGAAGCAACAAATATGAGCTTGGACAGACTTGAGAAGATAGTGAAGGATGTAAGAGCCTGGCATGCTGTGATCCATGGGGTCACAAAGAGTTGGACACAACTGAATGAACAACAACAACAAACAGAAAAGTTCACTAGAGAAACCAAAAAGGTACACAAGATCCAGAAGCAATCAAACATTGTAGCAGAATGTTCAATAAATCTGAAGACTCCAACTACTGGAGTAGGATTCAACAAAAAGTTCACCAAAAAAATACTGGAAAATCTGGAAAGAAAACTGGCAAAAATTAGAGAGACCAAAAATCTCACATCATATGCCACAATTAGCTTTAAATAGATTTGTTGTTGTTCAGTCATTTCAGTTGTGTCTGACTCTTTGTGACCTCATTTGGGATTTTCCTGGCAAAGATACTGAAGTTTTGCCATTTCCTTCTCCAGCTCATTTTACAGATGAGGAAACAGAGGCAAACAGGGTGAGATGACTTGCCCAGGGTCACATAGCTAGAAAGTATCTGAGGCCAAATTTGAACTCAGGTCTTCCTGACTCTAGACCCAGGACTCTATCCACTGAGCCACTTAGCTAGCCTTCTAAATGGATACATAAAAGGTCTAGGCTAGGTGGTGCCAGGCCTAGAGTGAGGAAGACCTGCATTCATATGTGGCCTCAGACACTTACTAGCCGAGTGGCATTGGGCAGGTCACTTAACTTCTGTTCACCTCAGTTTCTTCATCTATAAAATCAGGATTATAATAGCACCTACCTCCCAGAATTGTGAGGATAAAATGAGACATTTGTAAAGCATTTAGCACAGTGCCTGGCATACAGTCAGAGCTATAATAAATGTTGCTATTATTGTCATCATCATTATTATTTGTAAAACCTTTAGCACGGTGTCTGGCACATAGCAGGTGCTATAAAAATGTTCAATTTTTGTTCAGTCATTTTCAGTCATGTCTGACTTTTCATGACTCCATTTGGGGTTTTTCTTGGCAAAGATACTAGGGTAGTTTGCCATTTCCTTCTCCAGCTCATTTACAGATGAGGAAACTGAGGCAAATGGGGTTAAGTGACTTGCCCAGGATCACACAGCTAGTACGTGTAGGTGGCCAGATATGAATTCAGGAACATGAGTCTTCCTGACTCCAGGAACAACACTCTATCCAATGCACCACCTAGCTGCCCCTAAATGTTAGCTATTATTGAATGTTCATGTTTGTGGTTTTTGTAAAGCTCATAAAAATAAAATAAAATAAATAAATAAAATGAAAATAAATAGATAAATATAATATATTTATTATATATAATAAATAAGATTAAAAATAAAAATAAAAGTTCATGAAAATAAAAAGGAAAAACATTAAAAAACTATGGTAAGCTTTCAGAATATATGAGTCTGCAGACCTTAATGAAGACATTTACATTTTCCCAAACTTTCTCTTAAAACAGAAAGTCAACAAGTATTTATTAAGCAAGCAAAACTGTGCCCAGGAAGGAAGGAAGGAAGGGTGAGAAAGGTCAAGGAGTAAGCCTGGGCAAGATGCCACAGAACACTGCTTCCCTGGTTGCAAACCCTCAGGAAGATCCACATGATAGACACATACTCACTGAAAGAACTCAGAAACAGAGTAGGCAGAGGAAGGCGTTTATTACACTTCTGTTCTCCTGAGAAAGCGGGTGTGCTGCTCACAAAGAACACACACACCAATACAGAAGCAAGAGCAAGCTTAAATACTGTTAATGTAATCATACTCCTCTCATCAGAGTCAGGATTGGTCCAGACTCCTCAAAGTTACACTCCTTCTTATATTCCCACTACATTCCCTCCTTAGTGTGTCCCCCCACCCCCTTGGTCAGAAAATGGTGGAAAACTCCACCTTAAGGTGGGCCATTTAATATGCCTGAGGTATTACACAGGCACAGTAGTGAGGACACTTGTGACCAAGGCACGACCCCCAGTGTCCAAGCCATTTGTCATATGCCAACCTTTCTAATTCCCCTGAAGCTAGGATGTGCCTAACCACCGTCCTTGCAAAACAGGGTATTGTACTGGGGATCCTTGAAGAGTTTGGCTTTTGTTTCCTTTGATTAATTCAGTGTATTTCATTTCATTTCTTACTAGGTGCTAAGCCCCAGGCCCAAACCCCTATTAGGTGCTAAACCTATGTGGGTGTGAATTGGTAACTAAGGTGGGGCCCCAGGTGGGGCTAACTAAGGGAGGCCTGATTAGATCTTTGCTCCTAAGTTTGCCCCAAACCCCTAATTACTAGGTGCTAAGCCTATGTGGGTGTCGAGCTCCCAGGGTACTAAGGGGAGGTGCTAACTCAAGAGTCAATCATAGAAGACTAAGTTCTGGTTGCTCAGATGACGTTTGATGACATCTGAAACTGTATAAAAGGAGAAGACAGAGCTATTTGCTGAGGGCTCTGACTCTTGGTGGCTCGATGATGTGGATTCTCCAGGCAGCTGTAGATAAGAGCCCTCCAGCTTGCCCGGATGTCCAGACTTGGTTTTCTTGGTAACTATGAATTGTATTTGGTCTGTTTGTAATTTGTATTTGCTCTGAAGTTCAGGGTGCTGGCTTTTTCCCCTGAACTAAGTGAATGGTATTTGTATGCTGGATTAAAATAAGTGTGTTAACCCCTTAATGTTGCTTTCCTTAGTAAAGCAGATCAAAAGAACCTATGCTGGCAGCATTCTTATTGTTGGGCTTATGTTGGTCTTTCACCCCCACAACAGCTGCTAGCCAAATTGTTGAAACAGATATACAAGCTTATCACAATCTCCCAACAGACTGGGAGAGTTTACCATTTCTCAATAACATCTGTGGGAGCAAAACAAGATACAATAATATCTATTCCTATGGAAGGAAGGAAGGAAGGAAGGAAGGAGAGAGAAAAGAAAAAATGAGTTTTAAAAGAGTGACTAGGGAAGGAGGAGTCCTAGGTTGTCCATAGGCCACCTTAGGGCATATACAGTAATGACTATGATGTGAAAATAAAATGGCAGCCAGAGAAGTACAATGACCTTGATTTTCAGTAGAGTAAATGGCAAAAGGAACAAGTATTCAGATGGTGACCAAAGAATATGAGAAAGGAGTTTCAGCTCCCAGTGGCCATGAACACATCACACTTGCCTTTATACTCTATCTCTCTTTCCTGCCAACTCAGAAATAAATTCTCAACCCACCCTACCCTATTCCTTTCCCAAGGATTTCCTTCCCCTCCTTCCTTTCTAGACAGAGTGTTTTCTCTCCTACCATTCCTCCACAAACCATGATCCTTCCCCACCCCCAAGCAAAGATAAATCATGATCCAGAAGCCACCTTCTCTCCTTTCCTGTGCAGAAGAGCACATTGAAAAAATCTCTTTGATGGAATAGACAGGTTATGAGGCTCTACATCCTAGGGGTTGATGACAACCTCTGAAGTTTTTGAGAGTCTAAGATTCTTTCCCAGAAGTCACTAGGGTAACTAATTCTCCCTGTTGCCCAACTGAA
Organism: Trichosurus vulpecula; assembly: GCF_011100635.1. NCBI lineage: Eukaryota > Metazoa > Chordata > Mammalia > Diprotodontia > Phalangeridae > Trichosurus > Trichosurus vulpecula. The sequence goes on from NC_050573.1 coordinate 446,486,868, forward strand.
TTTGTCTTAATTACTTCTAACATTATTTTCACATCATGAATTGCAAAGTTGATTTGAAGGCCCATTTCATACTGTTTGCCTCCCAGCAGCAGTTGTCTTAGGTTCTGAAATTAGTTATGTTTCTGATGGTTACTAATGACAAAATAATCCAAGCTAATGTGTTTCTACTCTCAGGCAACACAATGCTTTAACGCAATCAAAATACATGTATCTCCAGAAGGCACATAAAAAGTGACTAATATCAGAAATTTCAAATATCATAGCAGTTAGACAGGAGAGATATTTATGGGTAACAAGACTTCAAATCAAACCTGAATGTTTTATCAAAAAAAATATTTATCAAATATCTAATAAGAGCCATAACTAGGGTAAAGGAACCAAGGCTTTGACACAGAATGCCAAATTGGTCACCACATTTAGAAGGCAATCCTTTAGCAGCATATAAAGAACACCTAGCTTAACAAGAATAATCAGTTAAAATAGGAGGCTATTAGATGATAGACCGAAGTGAGTTCTTCCCATCTCCCCTGACCCAGATCCCACTGTTCCCCAACTAAATGCAGTTTGTTGTGCTTGAACAGAAATCCCTTCTTACAGCTTTAGCTCTAATAGCCGTCTGGTTCCTTAGACTTTGCTCAGCAGAAATGTAATGGGTGGATCTGACTCAATCCATTCCCTGTTAATTTAGGTTTGGTGTTAAAATTAAATGAAATACTTGTGATTTCTTTTTTTAAACAAATTTTTATTAGTCTTTTTTATATATCTCCATAGTTTCCTTAAGTATCTCTCCTTTTACCCCTTCCAGAGAGCCATCCCATGTAACAAATAGTATTTTAAGATGAGAGACAGAGATAAAGAGACAGAGAGAGACAGAGACAGGGGAGGGGGAGAGAGAGAGAAAGAGAGAGGGAGGGCGGGAGGGAGGGAGAAGGAGAAGAAAGAGAAGAAGGAGAAGAAGAAGAAGGTCAGCATAACTGATTCATATATCAAAAAGCCTGAAAATATGTGAAAAATACAACACTTGTGGACCTCTTCCTCTGTGAAGGGATGGAGTTTGGCCCTCATAGTTTCATTCATCAGTTAACGGAAGGTTTACTTAGCCATAGCATAGAAAGGATATTCAACAAGGCTACTGCAGCATCTTGGGTAGATGTACCCCATCCGCCCCACCCTTTCTCTCTCTTTCCTCCATATGGAAATGATTCTGGTCAGCAGAGCAGAGTATAGCGACTAGCTGTGTCGTCTCAGGACATCCACCAGATCTGAAGGGCCCAGACTCCCTATGGATGTGCCCTTTCATTCCCTTAGTTGACCAGGAAGCCATCTTAATATGGCCAGAGGATACCAAGAAACTATGGCAAGGGAGGTGCAGCTTGAACTTTGGTCCCCTGAGCCAATGAAGTCCTGGGGACAAAGAGCCTATGTCATTTCAACTATAATTCAAGTTGCTAGTTGAGTTTGAAAAAATTTTTACCTGTTAATCATCTTATTCAGTGATGTCCACCCAGGTGCTGCCTGGGAGTTGAGAGAGAGAGAGACAGAGCCAGAGGGAGCGAGCAATTTATTTATATTTTCAGTCATTTCAGTTGTGTCTGACTCTTCATGATCCCATTTGTGGTTTTTGTGACTAAGATACTGGAGTAGTTTGCCATTTCCTTCTCCAGCTCATTTTACAGTGGAGAAAACTGAGGCAAACATCATTAAATGATTTCCCCAGGGTCACACAACTAGTAAATGTCTTGAGGTCACATTTGAACTCGGGTCTTCCTGACTCTAGGACCAGCACTCTATCTATTGTACCACCTTATATTCCAGGTACCCTTAATAATTCCTGAGGTCCTTGCATACAAAACTCCTACAAAGAGTCTTGACCCTCCCTGGATATCACTAGGAGAGGATATTGGTCAAGACATGCTAGAGGAAGCTAGCGTTGGTGATCCCAGTGACCAGAGCACTATGAAAAACAATCCAGATGATGCTTGTAAAGTCTTAGGGTTTTCAGGGGTGGCTATGAATATTGGGACCAAAGTATGAGAAAGGTAGTCCTCCTTTTCTTTTCCCAAGTAGATGTTTAGAAATACTGCCCCTCTGGATGGCTTGCTTTTAAAAGGGCAAAGTGTTGGTTCATCCTGCAGTGGATTCAAGAAAAAATAATTACCTGTAGAGATGCAATTGTCTATACAGAAAGCAGATTCTCTTCATTTGTCAAAACTAAACAAAACAAAAACCTGGAATATACTTGAGAGCTGATAAAACTCCTTTCCCCAATCCATGCTTCCTTAACTCTAAATGCTCTATATTGGCAGCATTCTGCGGGTCTCACTCTAAAGGAAAGTCTCCTTCCTTCAAGGTGATGTGAGAAATAATTACAGGCCTGTGCACCATTAAGACAGGGGCATCTGGCCTCAACATAGTCTAGACATTTCAGTAGGGTAATGCTGCCATTCAGTGGGAGCTGCTGAAATGGCAACCAGAAAAGTTCTGTCTTCTGACTTAAAAGAAGAGGAAATTTAAAAGATTTGAGTGGTTAAGTGGTTAAGATTCATTGCTCAAAAACAGAGTTCCCCTAACACACACACACACATACACACACACACAGAGGATGACTAAGTCTCACACTTTGCTGGTTGAGGTCATCCTACATGACTTCCTAATAGTTCTCATACTTCTGAGAATTGTCATCTGCTCCCTATTCCTTTCCTTCCTTCCTTTCTCCCTTCCTTCCTTCCCTTTCTTCAGCTTTGTAGCCTTGATATTGGTCCTCCAGATGCCTCACCACCTCTGGGAATTTGTTCCTCCCTCTCTCATGCATCGTCAATATGTCCCCTTTTTCCTATCTGCTTACAAAAATGTTCAGGTCTCTTCAATCCCAAAAAGCCTTCCCTTGGACCTTCTACCTCTTCCAGCAATGGTCTCATCTGTCTTCACTTCCTCATTATTAAATTTCTGGGGGAAAAAAACTGTGTGATGCCCCTTCTGGACTTACTCATCCAATTCATACTACCACTAGCTGGTTAGATCCCTATAGGAGAGGCTGTTTCTATTTCCAGAGTTCTAAAGTAGGGGTGGGGAACCTGCAGCCTTAAGGCCACATGAGGCCTTCTAGGTCCTCAAGTGCAGCCTCTTGACTGAATCCAAATTTTACAGAACAAATCCTTTTAATAAAAGTAAAATTCCGTACCCCCACCCCGAGAATACAGAAGACTGTCACTGACTCCATCCTTTCAAGGACTTGAACCACAGTGAACAGAAAAGAAATTGTGGTAAAAGAAAGAAAAACCAACATACACTATATATTCTGCAACAAGTCAATTTCAGCTTCCTCAGGTCTCCTGCAGATCTCACTGCATTTCATAGGGTCAATTAGAATCCCTAGATGGGGAAGGTCTTCACACAGGGACCTTCTGTGAGCCCCTACCCTCTAGGAGCAGGGCTCAGTATCATTGCTCTGCCTTCATAGAGCCTTCCAATGGCTGGGGTCCCCATGGTGGGTTGCACTGTCCTCTGCAGGTATCTTCTAAGCAGCGTCTTCTCCATTATCAAGATGCTCCACAGGCCATCTTCATCATGAACTTAGACCTAGAAAGGATTATAGAGTGAGAGCTAGAAAGGACCCTAAAGGTCATGAAATTCAACCCATAATTTAAGAGATAATTCACCCTAGGTCACACAGCTAGTTAGCAACCTAATGGGAAATTCAAAACCAGCTCCTTAGACTCCAAACCCAGGATTTTTTCCACCACAACACATGGATTCCCCTCAGCAACTTTTGAGTACAAGGACCATACTTCCGGCACATATCAGGACAATTGCCATTAGTATAAAATGCAAAGTTCTCTTTTTGGTTTTTAAAGATCTTCACAATTTGACCATAACCTACTTCTCCAAGATTATTACACATTACCCCTCTTTGCACACTATGGTCCAGCCAAACTGGACTATTTGTTGCTCCTCATCCAGAACAATCCAATTCCTGTTCCCATGCACAAGTTGTCCCATATGACTGAAATACACTTCCTCCTCATGTCTACCTCTTGGAAGTTTTAGCTACCTTCAAAGCTCAGTTCAAGTTCTTCCTCTTCCAGGAGATCTTTCTTCTATCCCCTCCAAGTTATTTTCTATATATCTTGTATTTGTTTACTATTTCACCAGATAAAATAGAAGCTTTCTGAGGTCAAGTACTATAATTTTTGGCTTTGGTTTCCCCAGTGCCTATCACGGTGTCTGGTGCATTTATAAATGCTTGTTAGTTAATTGAGAATTCGAGAAAGGGATATCTGTGTCTCAAATTCCAGTTGGAAAATAGTGATTCCTCTCCTCATCCAGCCAATCATTGTAATTAGTTTTACTAGAGGGTTTGCAGCTGTATCAAGGAGACTTCAGACCAGGACTATTTTTGAAACAGTTTTCTGTTGTCTTTCCTCATGGGAATAAGGTGCCAATCTCATCTCCTTGATCGCTCAACTTTTTCCTTGGTCTACAAGAGAGACAGCAGCATTGATTCTATTTACAAACGCAGTGACTGAAAGCTCCCCTCTCCTTGCCCAATTCTGGCATCCTTCCTATTTCACAATAATTAGAGAGCTGGATATTAATTTCTTGAACTGGGGTTCTTAAACTAGGGTTCATGAAGCCGCAAGGCTTCAGTTCATGAATCCCCCAAGGATAGAATTCAGGGAGTCTGAGGACTTGGATGGGAAAAAATGGCATCTTTATTTTAATATAATTGATTTCCTTTTTTAATAATATTTATTTCATTTTGTGCATTTAAAAACATTATTCTGAGAAGGGATCCATCAGCTTCACCAGACTAACAAAGGAGGCCATGACATAAAGTAAGTGAAGAAACCTTGATTTAAAGAGATTCTCTTTAGTCCTGGGTGGTTAGCAAGAGAATCCATTTGTCCTTGCTTTCATTAGTTTCTTGGATGGACTTAATCCTCCAGCTATTGGACACTAGGCTATTATTTGCAGTTTTCTACATGTGCAGCTTGGGGGAAATGCCTACAATTCTCTTTTATACATCTAGGGATCCAAGAGGACTCAGAGCCCACAAACCTTATATTAAGACCATTAGCTAACCTTGGAATGGGATCTCATTTTTAAAATGCAAATGTTAAAAGTTGAAGCTCTAAGCCTGAAATGCAAGTTGATGTTGTTCCTTTTTTAAGCTCCCCCCTGTCTTCCACCTAAATTATAACAATACAGCCGTGGTGCCCTAGAGAGTATTTACAGATTATGGGAATAAAATCCTAGTTGTGAAGGAAAAGTAGAATCTCCTGAATTCAGTTTTACCAAGGAGCTTTGTAGTGTCCATGAGTTAGAAGTAACTTGAATAATTATATGTAAATCAAAGTATAGATTTCATGGCCTTTCTCTTCCCTTTTGGTTTGCTTTTGTCTGTTTTTTTTTTCTTTTTCTCCTCCATTCTTACTTCCACTGTCCCTACCAAATAGCTTCAGGGCACAATCTCTAGCCTTTCCCTCACCCCAGGCCCAGATCCTTTACAGGTCAAATTTCTCCTCCAGGACTTTTGCCACCTCTATCTTTTATCCCCTTAAGTTCTATACCTAGAAATATGGTGATACACTCCCTCTGGTACTGTAAGAGTTTCCCGTGCCTTGTTTCTTGCCATCTGACTTTGATCCCTCTGTCTAGGGACCTTATGATGTGTATGATGTCTTACATGTGTGTATTACCCCTTGGGCAGTCATCCACCTTGAGTGACAACACTCCCAGTTTCTCCTCCCCCTCGGGATTTCTGTTTCTTCCTACAGCAAGATTTGTGCAAACTAGACCAATCTAAATATTTCCAAACTGTTTCCTTCAGTTTATTGGCCCAATCTGCAAAAACTAAATTACTCATCTGTTTAGCATCAGTTTTATAACTGTAAGGTTAGATAAGTGGTGGTGTTGTTGCTGTTTTAGTTACTTCAGTTCCTCTTATAAAGCTAGTCCCAGTTCCACGATTTCTTTAGCTTAAAGGGGATACATCCACAGCCACGGTGGAATGCTTGGAGTTAATGCCTTAATTATTCTGTAATTGGGTTGAGTAGCTGCTGATGTTTTCCAACGACCAAAGATTGCCTTAGTAGCAGAATATCTTTTCTAAGTTGTGCTAATTATTCTCCCATCAACACCTCTTCAGACTTCAAAGAACCAGGAAGATCTGCTGACACCAGCTTGTTAGTATTCGTTAGTGCACTCACTTGGAGGAGAAGCTGATTAAGTTGATGGGGGGGAGGGGTGGATAAAACAGGAGTGTTTTCAAATTTCTTGCTCAGTCTCTGTCTTTCTAGGTGTCCTGTATTGTGGATTTGCTCATTTAGAGCTATTTGGAAGGGCAATAAGTCAAGGAGCATTCGTATTTCCAATGATTATGTGGAGACAGATACTGAGAAAATCAAAACAAAAATGAAACAGTCCTTATCCTAAAGTAGCTTATGTTCTATCAGGGGAAACATAAACAAATACAAAAACAAATAGAAATACAAATACATACAAATGCAAATACATAAATATATACAAATACACAAAATAAACACAAATTCAAATATATAAAACATACACAAATACAAATAGATGAAACATACAAATACAAATATGTACAATACAAACAAATTCAAATATATAAAACTTGTACAAATACAAAGGTAAAAATATATATACAAATCCAAAATTAAAAGATAATCAGAGAGAGAGGAAGATAGTAAATAGCAGATGGAAGAATCAGGAAAGGCCTCGTTGAAGATGAACAAGCATTGGAGGCAACACTTGAGCAACTAGGGAATCTACAAGTCAGAGCTGGAAACAATGGAAGGAGCAATGAGTTTGGAGACAGAAGATCTGAGTTCTAATCCTAGTTCTACTCTTAAGCACTTTTATAACCTTAAACAAGTCATTTCATCTCTAGGACTCAGTTTCCTCATTTGTAAAATAAGGGAGTCTGCCCAGATATTGGGGTATGAACTCACTTGTCAATCAATCAACTAGTATTTATTAAGTTCTTATTATATACCAGGCACTGTCCATAAAACCTACTAGGAAACCAGTCTGGCAAAAATTGAGTTTAGACTAATATTTCACATCACATACTTGTTGTTTCAATCATTTTGGTTATGTCTGACTCTTCAGGATCCCATATGGGGTTTTCTTGGACAAAGATACTGGTGCAGTTTGCTATTTCCTTCTTTAGCTCATTTTATAGATGAGGGACTAAGGCAAGTAGAACCTCAAACAGGGCTAAGTGACTTGCCCAGGATCACACAGCTAGTAGGTATCTGAGACTGGATTTGAACTCAGGTCTTTCCGACTCCAGGCCTAGCACTCTATCCACTGTGCCACCTACCTGCCCATATACTAGGATGTATCAAATGGTTACGTGACTTAATGACAAAAGTTTGACACATCACAAACAAATCAGAGCAGGGGGTTGTAACATTTATTGTGTCACAGACACCTTTGGCATTCTGAGGAAAACTATGGACCCTTTATTAAAATAATATTCTTAAATTAATCAAATAAGAGAATTACAAAAGAAACCAATTACATTGAAAGAATTTTTTTCTATTCAAGGTCACAGACCCCCTGAAATCTGTTCCCAGACATCAAGTCACTGAATTAGAGAAACAAGAAATTTCCTTTCAGATCTATAAATAGGGGAACTATTTATGACCAAACAAGGGATAGAGACAATCGGTCACAGAAAATAAAATGGACAATTTTGATTACATTAAATTAAAAAGGGGTTACACAAATAAAAACAAGCAGTTAAAATTAGAAGAGCAACAGTAACCAGGAAAAAAATTTGCAGTAATTTTTTCTGATAACTTTCTAATTTCTAAAATATATAAAGAACTTAATTCAAATTAATAAGAATAAGAGCCATTCTCCAATTTATAAATGATCAAATAATATGAATGGAATGCTAACAAAAGATATCCAAGCTATTAACAGCTATGTGAAAAAATTCTCCACATAATCATTAGAAATATGAAAATTGATGCAATTCTGAAGTTCCACCAAATAACCACTAAAATGACAAAATTGACAAAAAAGGAAAATGACAAATGTTGGGAGGCTGAGGGGCCTGCAGGAAAATAGGGACATTAATGCATTATTGGTAGAGCTATGAATTGATCTAGCCATTCTGGAAGGCAATTTGGAACTCTGACCAGAGAGTTACCAAACTGTGTATACCCTTTGACTCAGCAATACCACTATTGGGCCTATACCCCAAAGAGATCAACCAATTGATAACAACTCTTTTTGTAGTAGCAGAGAAATGGAAACTAAAGGGATAGTCGTCAACTGAGGAATAGCTGAAGAAGTTAGGATATATGAATGCAATGGGATACTATTATGCCATAAGAAATGGTGAAAGGTACTGTTTCAGAGAAACCTGGGAAGACTTGTATGAACTGATACAAGTGAAGTGAGCAGAACCAGGAAAACAATGTATACAATTACAACAACATTATTAAAGAAAAACAGCTTTGAAAGATGTAAGAACTGTAATCAATGTGATGACCAACCATGATTCTGGAGGACCTCTTATCTACCTCTTCACCAAGATGCTGAATGAGACACATTTTTGGGTATGGCCAATATGGCAATTTGTTTTGCTTGACTATTCACATTTGTTTAAAGGGTTTAATTTGTTTTCCAATGAGGTGGTGGGAAAGGGAGAAAATCATGCTTGTCAATTTAAAAAGAATTTTAAAATTTAATGTGATAATAGTATAAAGGGTTGTTTTTTCAATAATTTGCCTCTAAGGTCCCTCTCAGATTTAAATGTGATGATTGTATTTCATAGAACCATAGATTCACTATGATGAAGTATCTTCTGCCCCCCGTTCTGTTTTCAAATTTCTATCATAATTTGTATAAGTTTTCCCTTTTTTTTTCAATTTTCCTAATAGATCTCTGCTGATATACCAGAAAAGAATGCTCTGGAATTGAATTTAATCATCCCCAAATTACAGCCTTCAGCTTTTTTGTGTGAGTTGCAAACCTCATCCTCCTAAGTGAATCACCTTTTAGACCTAGGATCGCCAGAACAGAAAGCATCTTCTCTCTGGGATAGTTTAGTATAAGGGAAAGAGTTCTGGATTTAGGAGTCAAGAAACCGGGTTAGACTCCCTGTTCCAACATTAGATGGCTTGTTTGACTATGGGCAAATCAGTTAACCTCTCGGTGCCTCAGTTTTCTCATCTATCAAATGGAAATGATGACACTTGTACTACTTACTATACAGGGAAAGAAAAGCATTTCATAAATCTTAAAGTTATTCATATTATTACAATCAAAAGCAGTGTGACAGTGTGTGATATCGTATAGTGGCTAGAGGGCCAATGCTGAACTCAGAAAGACTTGAGTTCAAGTCCTGCATCTGATATATACTGTCTCTGTGATACTGGGCAAGTTCTTTAACCTCTCAGTTGTTGTTTTCAGTCATTTCAGTTGTGTCTGACTCTTTTGCCTCCATTTGGGATTTTCTTTGAAGAGATACTGGAGTAGTTTGCCATTTCCTTCTCCAGCTCATTTTACAGATGAGGAAACTGAGACGAACAGGGTTAAGTGACTTGCCCAGGGTCACACAGTTAGTAAGTGTCCTACCTTTCCATTCAATTTTAAGCTCTTAAGGTTACAATTCCCGTTTCTTCAGAATCTCTGCTTAGCACCTAGAAAAATGCTGAACCTCTCTGTGCCCCCAAGCAACTCTCTAAAAGATTAAAAGTTTCTGATCTAAATTGATAGAGTAAGTTTCCCCACTGAAACTTCTCTACATCAATGAATTGACAAGTCAGTCCATCCAATCTCTTCCTCTATTCTCTCCTCTCACCCTGAACCCCAAATAGTACAGAAATGCTAAGGAATAAAAGGCAGTTAAAATGGGGGCTGCTTGGTGGTGCAGTGAGTAAAGCACCGGCCCTGGAGTCAGGAGGACCTGAGTTCAAATCCAACCTCACTTACTAGCTGTGTGACCCTGGGCAAGTCACTTACCCCCAATTGCCCTGTCTTCCCCCCTTCAAAAAAAAAGAAAAATGGATCAGTCCCTAAACACAAGGAACTATCCCTCTGCATTTGTTCTTATATTGCTTCATAAATTGCCTTAAAGTTATCACTACTTCAAAGTGAACCTTTTAGAGGTGCCAAATAGCCACAGCTCATGTTTTTCATATGTATGTCCTACCTTTCCCCTTCAATTTTAAGCTCTCAGAGGGCTACAATTCCTGTTTCCTCAGACTCTGTTCAGCACCAAGAACAGCACCCAGACTCCTCCATAACTATTATATCCTGGTCCCCTCTGGGTCTCAACAGCTTTAAAAGCCAAGTCAGTGTACATGGCACAGGATGAATGAGATGTGTGAACAATAAAGGAGCCAATTAAAGTGCTCAGAAATATGAACTAAATTTATAATTAGAAGATTTCCGTTTTTAATTTCCAACAGTACTCCTTCTGGAGAACACAGCATGATGTGCAATGTTCCACCTTGGCCATAGATGTCAGGGTAGGACTACTGTTTCTTTAACATATTGAGAAATGTTTTGTTATTTTTTTTTCTTTTCATTAAAGGCTAGAAAGACCCTATTAAAGCCAGTTTTTTATTACTTTCAGAGCTAACATACTTGTAGGCTCTCTCTTCTCCAGCACAGCCAAGGGTAGTTTCAAGTTTCTTATGGCCTTTATAAGGTTTCCCTAAGCCAATGAAACATCTACTTGTTTCTTAGTTCTTTCTAAATGGATGAGTTCAGATCTGGTCTCAGATACTTATTAGCTGTGTGACCCTGGGTGAGTCACTGAACCCTATTTGTCTCAGTTTCCTCATCAGCAAAATGAGCTGGAGAAGGAAAGATCAAACCACTCTAGTATCTTTGCCAAGAAAACCCCAAATGGAACCATGAAAAGACAGACACGACTGACAAAATGACTGAACAACAATTAAATGAATGGAATAACTTTGAAATAACAAAAACTACTGTTGCAGAAATTACCAGGCCAAAGAACTGCCAATAGACTCCTGTGATTCTGTAGGTAGTGACCAGGTTAGAGGTGGAAGAATAAAACTGAGGGAAAGATCTGCTAGGTTAAGACCACACAGCTTCCATGGTACACAAAACTCCCTTCACATATGAGAGCTACTTTTTATTCCTCATATACAGAGATTGGGAAGTGTCCATTCTCTCCTAGTGCTCTCTTCACCTAGAATGCCATGCATACTTCCTCTATGACTTCCCACAATGGCTCCCCAACTCCTATACAAAAACTATACCATAATTACAGACAAACAAAGACGAAGCACATTCCCTGCCTCCTGGCAGAGAGATGATGGACCTCTCTGGGCAGAATGAGGCATGTACTTTTTGGATATGGCCAATGTGGGAATTTGTTTTATTTGACTATGCATATTTATTACAAGTGTTGTGCTTTGTTTCTCCAAGTAGAAGGAAAGGTGAGAGGGAGAGAAAATAGATTTTCATTCATGAAAAAAAAATTAAGTCAAAGGCTATCCCACCTAGAGTCAAGTGAGAGGGAAGGTAGGCAGAGCATCTAGACATATTTAGAGCTGAAAGGGACCATAGTAGCTATCAAGTCCAACCCTCTCATTTGATAGATAAGGAAACTAAGACACAGAGAGGTTAAATGACTAGCCCAGGACCCACAGCTGGTAGATATTTGAGATAGTATTTAAACTCAGGGCTTTCTGACTCCAAGTCCAATACTTTATCCTCTACTCCAAACTCCCATATCAAAAGGAGAAACTGAGGCTTAAGATTAAGTGACTTTCCCAAGATTGTACACTAGTAAAGTAAGATTTGAATTCAGGGCTTATGGATTCCAAGCCCAGCACTCTATTCACTACTCCAAAAACCCACATCAAAAGGGGAAATTGAAGCTTAATTAGGTTAAGTGACTTGCGCAATGTCACAAAGGTACTATCGAATATTGTTGTTGTTCAGTCTCTCTGTGACCCCATGGATAGTATGGTCTATGGGATTTTCTTGGTAAAGATACTGAAGTGGTTGGCCATTTCCTTCTTCAGTGAACTAAGGCAAACAAAGGTTAGATGACTTGCCCAGGGTTACACAGCTAGTAAGTGTCTGAGGTCACATTTGAACTCAGGTCTTCCTGACTCCAGCCTCAGTGCTCTATCTACTGAGCCACCAAGCTGCCTCCTACTGTCAGATAGGGGGTTTGTCATTTTAGTGCTAAATAGGTGATTCCCTCTTGCCTCTCTCCTAAGGGAAATGGTGACTTACTTTACCACACTAATAATCTAGCCAATTTTCATAAAAGTATACATATTTGCTGGTTTAATCCAAATCGTGTCCTTATCCAATTTAGCTCTATGCTTGACATGAATGCTGTTCAAATGCCACCTGACATTAGTCACCATGTTCACAAAGCTACATGCTTCATATTTCCCTCACCCAATAAGCTGCTCAATAAAAGGAAACTGACTTTTTTAATAGCTGCAGTCAATTTGGGTATAAAGGCCATATGAAAGAAGATACCATCTGCATCCAGAGAAAGAAATTGATAAATAGAAGTATGTATAGAATGGTTTTACATATTATATATATATATGTATGTATGTATGTATGTGTGTGTGCATGTATATGTGTATATACATGCACACATACACATACTTGTGTCTAATGGTATCCATCTCTTGAGGAGAGGGAAGAAAAAAAGGGAAAAAGAAAGTTACATGATAATTTTATTATATATTTAAAAAGAATAGCAACTTGTTGTTGCAACAATCCAGCTAGCAGCTGTTGTGGGGGTGAAAGACCAAGCAAGTTACCAGCATGCTGCAAAAGCCCAGGTTCTTTTGATCTGCTTTAGTAAGGAAAGCAACGTTAAGGGGTTGACAACTTTACTTTAATTCAGCATACAAATACCATTCACTTAGTTCAGGGGAAAAAGCCAGCACCCTGAACTTCAGAGCAAATACATACAAATTACAAACATCAACAGACGGACCTTGTCTGATTCAAATGCCAATACATAGTTACCAGAGTTTAACAAAGTCCCAACATCCGGATTATGAGCTGGAGGGCTCCTAGCTACAGCTGTCCAGAGTTTCTGCATCAGCGCACCACCACGAGTGACAGCCCCACGCAAATAGCTCTGTCTTCTCTTCTTATATAGTTTCAGATGTCATCAAACGTCATCTGAATGACCAGAACTTAGGCTCCTATGATTGGCTCTAGAGTTAGCACTCCCCTTAGTACCATAGGAGCTTCACACCCACATAGGCTTAGCACCTAATAGGGGTTTGGGCCTGGGGCTTAGCACCTAGTAAGACTCAATGAAATACACTGAATTACTCAAAGGAAACAAAAGCCAAACTCTTCAAGGGCGCTTGGTTGAACTGAGTGCTAAGAGTCCATTTTGCTTACCAACACATTTGTACATAATAGATTTACAGTTTTATGTACAACCATCTTTTCTCTATTCTACTATGTTATGGAAATGCTTGTTTTATTTCTTAAGTTCAGAATAAAATAAATTTTAAAAATAGCTGCTTTCAAAAATGCTTTTTAAGTAGCTACCACTTGCAAAGCACTATACATAGAGACTGTACTGTAGGGAGACACAAAAATAAATAATATTCAAGGAAGAGTGGTATAATAGTGTGCTGCCTGCAGACTTAGACCCTAAGATCCAAAGGGAAAGTTGACATGGGTAGGAGATACACTGCTAAAACAGAAAATTAAGATAAACTGAGGCACAAAGTTCCAAGCATGATCAATTTATTAGTAAAGCATAAATTTACCAATAAACAGGACCTCAGCTTCCTCAGCAAAGCTAAGACTCCAAATAAGAGGGACAGATCCCTTTTCGAGTATTTGAGGAGTACAGAACAAAGAACAGAATTTTGTAGGCAGGGAACAAGTTATGATTGGTTACAAGAGCTCAACATCACGAATGGTGAAATCAACATGATTGCTTACAGAGCTGAGGCATAGCGAACAATATGATTGGTTGGAAATTGGGAAAGAGGATCTAGCAACAACTCCCTCCTTTGTTCCTGTAACTAAGAAATGGTCATTGTTTGAATCTACCTGCAAGGTCAGAGAGAGTGGACCAGACATCTTTGATAACAAACTAGACCTAGCTTGGTGGTGTAAAAACACTAGACCACACTCCCTGGTGTCTACCTCATTCCCCAAGGATAACAGATGTTCTTGAGAGAAGAATAGAACAGTGGTTAGCAGGAGAACTGGATTTCTAAATTTAACTCAGGCCAGCTGAGTTCCTGAACTAGGTTCAGAGACAAAGAGCCATGACTTAGGCAGTTACAGAACAAAAATCAATTAGCTGTAAAAGGATAAATTTTTAAAGAGACACAGAATCATCTGATCATTTCACTGCCTTGGTATACTAGAGAAAAGAGGCTGGGGAACTATAATGTCACTCCTGTACAATATGGAATTGAGGTGAGAAATTTGCTTATAAGGACAAGGGCAAATAATTTCTCTAGTTTTAGGAGACCTCTTCTTGAGTGTAAGACTCAGAGCCACCAGGTCTGCATTATAGTACAAGAGAAGGCTCCAGAATAGAGACTTTTTTGAGCTATGACAAGTTGGAGAGTTTGGATTCAAATAACTGATACCCCCGGGAAACAGAGTGATGTCCTTCTGTCAGGGGCTGAGGAGAACTTCAGGAAGCTCATGGGGCAGTGAGGGGGTGCCACAGTGCACAGAGTGCTGAGCCTAGAGTTAGTAAGACTCATCTTCCTGAGTTCAAATCTGGCCTCAGACACTTCCTAGCTATGTGACCCCAGGCAAGTCACTTAACTCTGTTATGTCTCAGTTTCCTCATCTGTAAAATGAGCTGGAGAAGGAAATGGTAAATAACTCCAGTATCTTTGCCAAGAAAACTTTAAATGGGGTCATGAAGATTTCAAACAACTGAACAACAACAAAGAAGAGCTCAATGGAGAGCAGCAATTGGTACTATCTACTGGGAGCTGCTATCATCGATCACTTCCAATTCTTTGGTGGTCAAATAAGAAAGCATGGGTAACTGACTAAACCTGTTTGGGAAGACCAGTTCTCAAGTTATTTTAGTCCAGGTGTTGAAAAATATTGCAAGGACAATGGTATCAACATTTAAATTGGTAATTATTTTAAATAGTGCCCCAGGACATCCAACTATACTTGGTTCATTTTGTGAGAATTTGAGGATGCTGATTCACTGAACTGTGGCTAAAACTCTCTACATTTACCAGCAGGATATAAACCAGATAAAATCATATACAATTGTTTAAAGAGAAAGGAGGCAATTCAGTCTATGCTACTAAAATATTCAAGTAACAAAGATGACATTTTCATCATATTGGTTTAGGTTCATCTTTAAGTTTGATATTCAGTGATTTTTTTATTTTTATATTTTGTTTTCTATAACACTCTATTACTCCACAATAAATTTGAATCAGAACTACATTTGTCTAATCCTTTTCAGTTATATTTTATTAATAAACAGTTCAAATTTTATTTTTAAATTTTTTCATTGTCTGTGTCCATTGGGTGGAATTAATTACCATAGCTTACATAAAATTATCACTTCAAATAGTATGAACTCCAATAATGTGATCGCCTAGTGGACTTTATTATTCACTTTAATTCTGGTCCTGGTTATATTCTGAAAGAGAGACTACAAGAAACAGCAGCTGGTGACATTTGCAAGATCTGCCTGAGGCATGAGCTAGGGGAGAAACAGTGGAGCATCTGGAGAAGTCACAAAGGGCATCATCAATGTGGAGGAGCAGCTCCCAGCATCCCTCCTGTAGGAGTTCTACTTGGGGCAGGGGAGTAAGTTGTTGCAGGGGCTTTTCTGGGAGACCCAGTGCTTACCGATGGGTATTAGTATTTTGTTTTGTTGGGGGATTTTTGTTGTTGTTGTTGTTGTTGTTTTTGGAGGGGGGAAGGCAAGGCAATTGGGGTTAAGTGACTCGCCCAAGGTCACACAACTAGTAAGTGTCAAGTGTCTGAGGCCAGATTTGAACCCAGGTCCTCCTGACTCTAGGACCCGTGCTCTATTCACTGAGCCATCAGGCTGCCCTGTGGGTATTGGTATTTTTTAGGGATTCTGATGCAAGTCACATGTTTTCCTTAACCTCAAAATAAACCTGTTTTGAATCTTGTGTGTCTATGTGCTCCTAAAGAGAGTTGGTGAATATGCCTCATGTGAAGCAGTGTCAGTTACTAAAGTTCCCAGATTATCCGGATGGGGACAATGCATCAAAGGAGTGAGAAATCCTCAATTATACTTGCACTCTTCTTATCAAGGTAGAGTCTCTGACATATGGGGTACACTGAGAATATCAAGACCATCAATTAGGAATTTCCTCAGTTTACCTCCTCACCACTCCAATATTTCTCCAAATCTTCACCCACATTCTTTTTCTGTCTCAAAAGAAAGGCTTTCCTCCTTGCAGAGATGAATCGTGCCACCTCTGACCTCTGTCCCCTTCATACCTTCTCCATGAATTAGCCCTCCTCCTTCTTGTGTCTTCAATTTTTCTCTGATTCTTTTAATGCA